>NC_142867.1:62829285-63136428 GCF_051225735.1 Oryctolagus cuniculus
TCATTATCACAATGGCTAACACTCATAAAGGGCTTAAAACAGGGCACTAATCTCAGCAACACATATACTCATTAATCATCAACAGAATTTGTTCTTGAGATTGTATATTATCCCCATCCTAAAGAAGAGGAAACTGAAATATAGACATATATTCCTGTTCTCATTTACTAAACTGTATCATCACCATAAAATACTTAGAAAAACACTGTGTGTGTGTGTATATATATATATATATTATAATATACATATACACATAGGGACTTTATAAATAGTTATTGCATATATAGCCAAGTAATATGTAATAATTTAGGTAAATTATCTGCATAACTCCTCAGATAATCCAAAATGTTTGGAACATTCAAAATTACAAATGGATAAGCTATCTTTTACTTAACTAAACCACTGCCACCACCACCTTAGCTTCATTATAGCCCTCAGATGCAGCCCACCTCCAACAACTTAATGACTTTTATAACTGTATCAGCAAAACATAAACAAGACCCTGTGTTTCCCAATCTAAGGAGGAATCCCCACTTATTTGAAACCAATTATTTACCTTAAAGCCAAAGTAATTATAAGAGAAATCTCGGTCATAGATAATGGCAGAATTCAGGCGCTGATGGGATGAAAAAGAACCCATAGTTAAAATAAAATTAGACTTATGTTCACAAAATCTGGTATCTTTCAGCCCTGACTGCAGAACTAAAATTGACATAGGCTGTAAAAGATGCAATTCTGAATAGTGCCTGGGATTGAGTCCTGCCTCTACTTCTGATCCAGATTCTTACTAATGTGCACCCTGGAGACAGATCATGGTCCAAGTACTTGGGTCCCTGCTACCACCTGGTAGACCTGGTTGCACTTCCAAGCTCCAGGCTTCAGCCTGGCCTAGCTCCAGCTGTTATGGGCATGTAGGGAACAGACCAGTAGGATACAAGATCTCTCTTTGTCACTTTGCCTTTCAAATATATAAAAAATAAAGTTTAAATATAAGCTGTGTGATTTAATGTGATTTTCCAAACTTTCCCTATTTTGTATATAGTAAGTACATCATTTAAAAAAAAAAACAGGAGTTACAGAGAAAGAGGGAGATTCAGAGAGATCTTCTAACAACTGGTTCACTCCTCAAATGGCCACAATGGCCAGGGCTAGTCTAGGAGGAAGCCAGAGGACTGGAACTCCATCCGTATCTTCAGAAATGGGTGTCAGGGGCCCAGGAACTCAGGCCATCTTCCATTGCTTTTCTGAGGCACATTAGCAAAGAAATGAAACAGAGGTGAAGCAGCCAGGACTTGAACCAGTAATCATACTGCATGCTGGCATTGCGGGTGGTAGCTTAACTTGCTGCGCCACAATGCCAGCCCCTAAAATTCATCTTTAACGAAGAGGGAGAGAAGTGAGCATAAAAGTGACTATGTTATTATCCTTATAATATTTTTAGATAGTTGTTAAGCCAAAAGTGTTAGTACAACATATTTAATAATATATCTTATTTTTAAAATCAGTCCACTTTAAATAGCATAAAAACAAACGATAAGCAATGAGAAAAAGGATTATAAGCTCTGCAAAACCTATGGTCCTTTAATAGGTTTTAAACAAACTACTATTTTGACAGGGTTTATAGCAAAATTGGTCATTGTTGCAAAGTTTTTATAGACTATAATGCCATTTAAAGGAAATAAAAGCAATCAGCTACAAATAATCATCTTGAATAAAGAAAAATGGAACCAGTTTTTCAAAATACTAATAATATTTCTGCATAATGATATATGTCATTTTTAAATTACTGAGCAAGATCTTTCAAAATTTCATCTGACCAGCCTTTCTGCAAGTCAGTTTGGCAATGTTTATGAAAAATCTGAATGCACATACTCTTTGGTTCAGCAATTCCACTTAAGGAATTTATCTTACAGATACATTCACCTATGGGCAAAACCCTACCATGCAAGTGCATTTTCTGCTATAAAAATTGGAAAACAAATATTCACCCCTAGAGGAATTCTTACAAATATATACAATGACAATATATCTATGAAATGGAAGTTCTGCAGCCATTAGAATAGGGTAAATTGATACTCACTAAAAAACTAATACAGAACAATCTCCAAGATCTATTTGTAATTGAAAAAACTATCAGCGAGCAGAGTATGGACAGTAAGCCACCAATGAAGGTATATGTACACATATATACACATATACACATGTACAGAATAACTCTGGAAAAACACATTTCAAAATGATAAAAACGAAGTTGCTTCTAGAGAGGAAAATCAGGATTTATACAGGAAAGAGAACTAGTTTTCACCTATATCTTTTGTATTTAAATTCTAAAATGATCATGTTACTGTAAAAAAAAGACCTATTAAAAAATTTCTACCAGAAAAATGTGAAACGTACATCTTTATTGGCCAAAACAATATCCAGCGTTGACTTGGCCACCATGGGAGAGTGTTTGCCATTGTGTGGATTTATGTAGCTGTACAGGTCTTCCATCACATCTAAAAAATAATGACAATAACAAATTAAAATAGCAAATCACTTAACAGCTAATTCAGTCTCCAGGAAATAGTTTAGAACTTTGGCTCTCAACAATTTTTTCATTCCAACCTGCCTCAATCTAGTATAGAAATATGTACTGTTAAATATATAATGTTTCATTTAAGGAACCAGTTCCAGAGTTAGAGTGGGTATAAGCTTTTGCAGCTTAAAAATGATTATCAGGATGAGTGTCACAATGCAGTGGGTTAAGCTGTTCCTTGGGATGCCTGTATCCCATATCAGAATGCCTGGGATAAAGTCCTACTTCTACTTCCAATCCAGCTTTCTGACAATGAACACCCTGAGAGGTAACAAATGATGGCTCATCTGAGGCCCTTGTTATCCACATGGGAGACCTGGATGAGCTCTTGGCTCCTGGTTTCATCCTGGCTCAGACACTTGGGGAGTGAACCAGCAGATGAACTATTTCTCTCCAGCTATCTATCTATCTCTGTCACTCTGCTTTTCAAATTAATAAAAGTACTTAAAAAAATTTTTTAAACAGATTCCCAGATGATTCTGAAACCTACCTTCATTGAAAATTACAGATTGAAAGTAAGGAAATGCAAACATGATAAGCTCCTCTTACCAACTTTTTTTTTTATTGTAATAACAGAAACTCAACTTAAAACTCATTCCAAGCAATTCACTATAAATCCCCATTTAGCAAGAATTCTCCCTCTGCTCTTCTTTAAGCAGTACTGGGTGCTCTGCGTGTATAAGCCTTATGTACATACAAATGCTGGCATTTTTATTGGGATTGAGTTGAATCTATTGATGAATTTTGGGATAACTGCCACCTTCATAATAAATCTACTAAAAAGGGAAGATATAATGTTTTAGGCCCCACAGACTAGATCTGGAATTGAGAGCTAAAACAGTTCTTTTCTTTAAATAAAAAAAAAAAAAGAAAGAAAGAAAAATATTTATTTATTTCAAAGGCAGAGCTACAAAGAGAGGGAGTGAGAGAAAAAGAGAGATGGATCTTCCATCTGCTGGTCTATTCCCCAAATATTTTCCAAATGGCCTCAGTGGCCAGGACTGGGTCAGGCTAAAGCCAGGAGGTTCCCCCAGGTCTCCTACACGGGTGCAAGGGCTTGGGCCACCTTCCGTTGCCTTCTCAAGCACATCAGCAGGGAGCTGGATTGGAAGTGGAGCAGACAGGACTCAACTGGCGTCCATACAGGATGCTGGTGCCACAGGTGGCAGCTTAACACACTACGCCACAATGTCGGACCCATGAGCCAAAATATTTCTAATCTCAATCAATTGGCTCCTTACATATTGAAAAAATTATTTTGTCATCCTTTTTCCACATTCCTTGAGCTTATAAAATGGGAGTGGTAGAATGAAGTATTTGCTAATGATGACAAAACATCAATTTTAACATTTTGTTTAACCCTAAGCTTGTCAATAGATATTATTTTCCTAACCAAGCTACCATCATCTGCTTAAAGATGGACTTTAAAAACCATAAAGAACAAGAATCTATTGACCCTTTGATGCAGCAAGTCAGCACCATGGAGAAGCAATAAGTTCTAGTCCCATCTCTGCCACTAATTTGTACAGGTGGCTTTTCTAAACAAGATGCAACTTTTCTTTTGACATCCAAGGTTACTTTCTATTACCCTTATTTATTTTCTGAGAATACTAGATTCCATCTTTTCCACCCCAGACTCACCACTGAACACTTTCTTTGTTTCTTTGTGCAAGTTCGAGACAGCAATCCTTGCCGCCAGGATGGCATAGTCGGGATGCTTAGTAGTCAAGGTTGCAGCTGTTTCAGCAGCCAAAGTATCCAGTTCCACTGTGGTGACTCCACTGTATAAGCCTTGGATTACTTTCATAGTGATCTGGGCCTACAAAAACAAAAGCATAAGTTAACTGAGCTTTCCCAAGAAACAATAGCTTCCTTAAAGGAACAAGTAAAAAATAATCAAATTTATATTATAATAAAACAGACAGCTTCCTTTCCTGAATATCACTAGTCAGAAGAGTAAGCTGTGTGAACTGGGTAATTAGAATTCCTAAACCAACAGAGCTGCCAGGAAGAAACAGTCTTGGAGCAGGCACTTGGTATAGCAGTTAAGACAGTTTCGGACACCTATGTCCCATATCAAAATGTCTGGTTGGAGCGGCAGCTACTCTGCTTCCAAACAAAGTTCCTGCTAAGGTGCACTCTGGGAGGCAGCACAGGAGGGTGTAAGTACTTGGGTCCCTGCCAACCACCTGGGAGACCCAGCTTGACTTCTAAGCTCCTAGTTTCCACCAGGACCAGCCCTGGCTTTTGTGGACATTTGGGGAGTAAATCTGTGGACAGAAGATCTGTCAATCAGCCTCTTTCTACGTGTGTAAATGTGTGTTTCAAACTTTTTACAGAATGAAGTCTCACAGAGAAATAGCTGAAAAATCAACCATTGATTCTTAAGTATTTTTCCATCTTTCTTTCGAATTCTGCCTATGTGATCAGGGCTCCAGTTCCAAACTAACCCATTTCCCCCTAAATTTTACCTAAGAACAAGTACAGGAAAGCAAATAAATAAGATTTCAGTCATTCCAATTCAGGAGATGAAGATACGAAGTACAGTCAGAACCAAGTCATTTAATAATTTAATTACTACTCTTTAACACTTCACATATTACAAACATTTAAATTTTCATAATCTCCAACATTTCACACCTGGTGAGATGAATATTATCAATCAACATTTTACATGAGGAACCTACAGTGCAGGTTACTAGGACTTGTTCAAGGTTGTATTACTGTCTGCTATGGTTTGGATATAATTTAACCATAGCTCCCAAAGGTTCGTGTATTGGGAGCTTGGTCCCCATGGCAAAATAATAGATAGCTCCTATCTACATGACCACAATCTAAAAATAAGTTTGGACCAGCAGTTAAGATACCACTTGAGATGCCCACATCCCACATTGCAATGCCTAATTCAAGCTCTGGTTACTACACTTCTGTTTCAGTTTCATGCTAAGGCATATCCTGGGAAGCAGCAGGTGATGGCTAAAGCACATGGGTTCCTGCCATCCACATGAGAGACTCAAACTGACTTCCAGGCTCCTGGTTTCAGCCTGGCTATTGTGGACAGTTAAGGAGTGAATTACCAGATGAGGGTAATCTCCCTCTATCTGTGTCTCTGCCTTTCAAACAAAATAAAAATTAAAAAGCAATAATAAAAATACAAACAAGTTTCAAAAACAGTTTTTCACTGCAAAAAAAAAATATATATATATATACACACACACATACTCAAGAAAATCTCTGCTGCAAATTGTTAATATCAAGTTTTTTTCCTCTTTTCTCACATTTATTTCTGAAAAGTGAGAATTCAGAGGACAGAATCAAAAAAATAGTTTTGGGGCCAGTGTTGTGGCACAGTAGGAAAAGCCAATGCCTGCAATACCAGCTTCCTAAATGGACACCAGTTCATGTCCCAGGTGCTCCAATTCCAATCCAGCTCCCTGCTAATGGCCTGGAAAAAGCAGCAAAAGATGGCCCAGGTACTTGGGATATCTGGATGAAACTCCTGACTTCTGGCTTTGATCTGGCCCTTGCAGCCAACTGCAGAAGGAACCAGCAGACGGAAAATATCTTTCTCCCTGTGTCTCTCCCCCTCTCCCTGACTTAAAAATAAATAAAGCTAAGAAAGAAAAAAAAGAGTTTAAATTCATACTTTATATTCAAGGGCATAGCCACAATACCAACCAAACTACAGTATATCAATAAGCTAAGGGCCAGAGAAAAGCGAGACAAATAAAGAATTACATGAAACAAGGGACCCAAGATATAAACCAAAATTTACTTACAGGATCAACAAAGTCCATATTGAGTCCATAGCAAAGCTTCTGGATTCTAGACGTAATTTTGTCAAACATAACCCGCTCTTGGCGGCCATCTGAAGAGTTAAACCATACAATTCATGTCAGCACTTATTAGGATGGCAATATGTAATAATCAAATGTAATTAATGTGAACTTTTTAAACTGACCAGCATAAAATGCTATTTTACAGATAAAAGATTCAGACCCCCACTAGAATCATCAAGAGATTATTTACTATTGTCTTCCTCAGAAAGCAAAGATTCCACATTTGAAATCTTCTCTTCCCTTACATTGTAATCAGATGGATTCTTGCAGTAATTTCCCAATGATGTTTCCCCATCTTGACCCACATGGCAATCAGAATTATCCTTTAAAACTTAGATCAAGATCCTTCACTACTCCCCCTCAAAATTCCTAATAGTGGTTTTCCATCTCCTCCAGAATAAAAATCAAACTCATTACAAAAGTCAGTGCATATAATCTCACACAACCTGCCCTGTACGCCACCCACCCAGCTTCATCTCCTACCCTCTTACCTTCCTTCCTCACTCTAACTTGGCAGCTGTTTGCGCCTCCTTTAGATCTTTGCTCAATGTCACCTTCTCAATAAAACTTCTCGGATGACCCTGCTTCAAACTGCAATTCTCCACACACAACCTTGCTCTTCTTTCCCTTTTCCCCTTCTATACTAATTTTTCCCCATAGCTCTTGTCACCATCTAACACGCTATATATTTTACTTTTGTATTTGTGTATTATGTGACTCCTTCTACCCATCCATTAAAACATAATTTCTAAAAGGATAAAGATTCTTTGATGCTTTATTTACCAATCTATTCCTTACTGCCCAGACCAAGGGCCAAGGCCTAGCACATAGTAGGTACTCAAATATTTATTGAATGCTAAATGATTTATAACACTGTCTCCATTCCAGCACCTTCGTGGTCAATGTGGTTTATATACTCTCTTAGGGTAATTAACAGTTTCTAATGTACTTCATACCATGTGAAGTCTTTCTATTTGTAATTCAAGACAACCTTCCCATGGCAATCTCTTAGTTGTTTGTTTTTTAAAGATTAATTTATTTATTTGAAAGGCCGAGTTAACAGAGACAGAGAGGGAGAGACGAAGAGAGCTCTTCCATCCTCTGGCTTCACTTCCCAAATGGCCACAACGGCCAGGGCTGGGCCAGGCCGAAGCCAGGAGCCGGGAGCTTCATCCAAGTTTCTTACATGAGTGGCAGGGGCCCAAGTATTTAAGCCATCTTCTGCTGCTTTCCCAGGCACATTAGTAGGGAGCTGAATCAGAAGCAGAATGACAGGGGCTTAAACCAGCACTCCTATGGGATACTAGCATCACAAGCAGTGGCTTACTCTGCTGCACCACACCACCAGCCCCAGTCACTTAGTTTAGCAGTTTGGCGATATAGTAAGCAATCACATGGAGATCGTATCTAAATAGTCATAATTTTTTACTATATTTTTGAGACCATATTCTTCTTTGGCCTTCCAGACAAAAATATTTCAGCATTCTTAGTTTATCCTCAAATGATCACAAATAGTGATCTATCCAACAACTACACAGCCTTAATCTTAGGAAAGCTAAATAATATGGTTAGTCAATTTACAGATCTTCATTTGCAGGAAGGGGCTAATTATTATGCCTATTCGATTTACCTTATCAGTTTATTCTAAGAACAAAATGCACTACGGTAAAAAGTGTCGTTCTTTTAGCAACCTTAGTATAGTTACAACTACATCTTATAAAAAATAACACTGCTTTTATAGGAAAAAAAGTTGATCATAGTATGTGATACAAAATAGGTACTCAATAATATTAGTGTCTCATTCTGATTTAGTTTTTTTTTCTTCTGTGCACCTAAAATCCTTTACAACTAATCAGTAAGTTAAATCCTTCTCATTCACATCTGTGTCCTCAAATTTAGTGCCTAGTACAAGGAAAGTTCTCAAATGTCTGATGAAGAATGAATGACACAAATATCAGCCCATCACCACTTGCACACACTATATTTTCTTCTTCTACATTAGCAGTAACAGAACCCTTCTCTTTCTAATCACCATTGTCATTTCCCTTTTTGATCGGACTCATATCTGCACGTTTAACTCTTGAACAGAGTAAATTGGCAGGCCCCACATTAGGACTGAGCCCTAGTGATGCAACAATTGGCTAAATAGGCAGATAGGGAACCACAAAGCAACATTTAACCCAGAATTCTGCAGCTACCAAAGTTCTGAAGTTAATCAGGAAACTCACCAAAAGTACTCCAGTAACTGACTTAACTCACATTATAGAATGGGAGACAAACTAAAGGCCCAAGGGAGCAATTACCCACTGTTCTCTAACCTGTGATTCCACTTGATCAATTTTTCAACACAGAAGTTGCTTTTATCAAATCACTAATCCCTGCTTCCCACTGCCTACATTAACCTCTTCTCTCCAACAAGGCTTACCTTAATTTGGTCATAATTCACTTCTTCTGTTCCCTATGAAATACCATAAGTCCCAATAGGACCTCCCATTCCCACATCTGCATCATTGCTTCTGTCTTACTCTGCCTTCTACCTTTCCATACATGGAACTCCAATTCATTCTCCAAGAGTTACACCTCATGAAACCTGCCCAATCATAGTTAACCCACACTGACCTATTCTTCCTTGGAAATCCTCTACAGATGCTCCTCAAGGGGGTTATGTCCTGGAGTTTTAGCTTGCTTTGTTCACTGAAGCTCTATCATCTAAAACAGTTCCTAGCACAAAGAAGTGCTAACTAAATGCTTTCTGAACAACTGGATGAACAGGTTACTGTAATCTATCAGAATATTTATAATATTATATAATATTTTTGTCTATCTCAATTGAAAATATCAAACATTAAAAGATGAAAATGCATTTAATATACCTAACCTACCAAACATCACACAGTACATCACATTTTGGCCACACAGTACACTATAGGGTGTGGGTTGTTTACCTTTTTTTGAAAAAAATATTTATTTGAAAGTCAGAATTACAGAGAGAGGAAGAGACAAGACAAAGAGAGAAAGACAATCTTCTATCTGCCGGTTCACTCCTCAAATGGCCACAATGGCCAGGGCTGGGCCAGGCCGAAGCCAAGAGCCAGGAGTTTCATCCAGGTCATCCATGTGGGTACAGGGGCCCAAAGACTTGGGCCATCCTCCACTGCTTTTTGAAGTGCATTGGCAGGGAGCTGGACTGGAAGTGGAGAAGCCAGGACTGGAACCTGCGCCCACATGAGATGCTGGCACTGCAGACAGTAGCCTAAACCTCTGCACCACAGTGCTGGCTCCGGTTGTTTGCCATTGTGATTGCATGGCCGAATGTGAACTGAGGCTCGCTGCCCAGCGTCACAAGAGATTATCATGTCATTTATCACTAGTCCAGAAAAAGACCAAAATTCAAAAATCAAAGTATGACTTATGCTTAATGTGTATGACCCTTGTATTATTGTAAAGTGAAAAAACAGTAAACTTGACAATAGTAAGTTGGGAAACATTTGTAGAAAACTAATTGCCTGATTTCTTCTTGGTTATAAGCTGTCTTTAATGTCTTCATAAAAGACCAAGAATGTGCTTCGTCCATAGCTATGAACTTTCTAATCCCTCTGCTTGGAATGTTCAGGCCACAGATTTTCACATTCTACCTTCAGGGCTTAGCTCAAATATGAGCTTCTCAGAGAGGCCTTCCCTGACTACCCAATCCTAGGTTACTTTTTCGATGACCTTTGTTACATTATCCTGCTTACGATCATTAGCTCACTAATCACTGATTAGTGAGACCAACTGATTCTTGGACTTTTATTTCTTGTGTACACTTACCATTCCCACCCACACTAGACTGTAAACTCTGTGACAAAAGCAATTTAGCTTGTTTTCTTCACTGAATCTCTAACACCTAAAACAGTTCCTAGCACAAAGAAGTGCTATAATAAATGCTTTCTGAACAACTGAATGAGTTACTATAGTCTCTAATTTATCAGAATATTTATTACATTTTATTATATAATCTTTCTATCTTTCTCAATTGACTGTAAAATCCTTGAAAGGAACCATGTCTGTCTACTTACCACCGCAATCCTAGTGTTCAACAACAGTATCAGGCACACAGGGTTAGGAAGAAAGGGAGGAACAGAGAGGAAGAGGGAGGAACAGAGAAAGGGTCCAGAAAAGAAGAACAATATCAAAGACTAACGGATGCAAAGATATTATTTTATAAATGTTTGTTTCAGTTTTATGCATATACATACATAGACCATATGTACATGTATGTAATAGGCATTTTTTATTGGCAATTATGATCCAAAGTTTTGAAAACACTACACCAAACTCCAAAGTACAGTTTACAACTCGGTTAGCTACTTTATCATTTATTCCAATGGTTCTCAATTTCTTTAAACTACTCTCCTTGAGGAATGATAATCTCCCATTAGAAAAAACATTTCAAGATAGCAGATGAGTAGCTGGTGCTGTGGCACAGCGGGTTAACACCCTAGCCTGATGTGCCGGCATCCCATATGGGTGCCGGTTCGAGACCTGGCTGCTCCATTTCCCATCCAGCTCTCTGCTATAGCCTGGGAAAGCAGTAGAAGATGGTCCAGCTCCTTGGGCCCCTGCACCCACGTGGGAGACCCAGAAGAAGCTCCTGGTTCCTGGCTTCAGATTGGCACAGCTCCGGCCGTTGCGGCCATTCGGGGAGTGAACCGTCGGATGGAAGACGCCCCCCCCCAACTTTGACTTTCAAATAAATAAATAAATCTTTAAAAACAAAAAATAATAAAAACCTGAAGAGACCTACAATCACTTATTAAAAAAAAAAAAGCAGATGAGAAAAACTCATCTACTTTTCTCCCCTGTTATCTATGTTCACATGGATTAGTTCTAAATCCCTAACAACTTTAAGATCTTTGAAGATGTAGCTGCCTTCGCCATCTATTTCTTCAGTGTTTAGCAAGACGTTAACACATCCAGTTAGTACTTGTAAGTCAACTCTTGCTGCCCCCCTGAATAATTACATTAAAATTAACAAACACAGGAGTTACTCTGCTACTTCATAGGCATGCCAAAAATAAGAGCATCCTATGTGCCTTAAAATAAAACAAGCAGGGGCCGGTACTGTGGCGTAGTGGGTTAACACCCTGGCCTGAAGCGCCAGCATCCCATATGGGCACCAGTTCTAGTCCAGGCTTGCTCCACTTCCCATTCAGCTCTCTGCTATGGTCTTGGAAAGCAGTAGAAGATGGCCCAAGTCCTTGGGCCCCTGCACCCACGTGGGAGACCTGGAAGAAGCTCCTGGCTTCAGATCGGCATGGCTCTGGCTGTTGCGACCGTCTGAGAAGTGAACCTGCAGATGGAAGACCTCTCTCTCTCTCTCTCTCTCTGCCTCTCCTCTCTCTGTGTAACTCTGACTTGCAAATAAATAAGTAAAAATCTTTTTTAAAAATTAAAAATAAATAAAGCAAGCAAATCTTAATACATTTTTAATATTAACAACCTTTGCTGAATGCTACAATGGCAGAAATCTAGTGCATTAGCCATACAGATCAAGTTATGTTCTCTGAAGGAATGAGAAGCAAAATAAACTCTGCCCACAGAGCAGTTTGTAGATGGTACTTTTTAAACTTCAGTATTTCAAAGTAAATCCAAAAGGTTAAAGACTCAACGCAGAAGTATTACACACTTCAGCAATCTAGTGTATAAATTTTCAATTCATCTGTTACCAGCTTACCATAAGACCATGCTCAAAGATCCCTGCCTAAAGGCTTACAAACAGGGTATTCATCTCTCTCAGGAATAGATCAATAAAAGTTCACTGTGTATTTCCGTCTCTGGCCTCAGCAGCTAAAATGGGGGATGTCAGGGAAATTTGGAGAATGGCGATCTCTAGCAGGAAGGACCACCACTATCTACTTCATCTCTTGGCTGTAGTTCAACCAATCTGGACATAATCACTACATATTACACTTTGATATAACTTCTCTCATTCATTCTTTGAGCACCTATTCATTGCAGGCACCATGCTTAAGTGTGAGCAGAAAAGTCCCCGTCTTTGAAACACTCACAGCCTACTGGACAAAACAGAAACATCCAGTCAGTCAATCCAGTCAGTATTTACTAAAAGTCAACAGACTCCACTTAAAACTTTGTCTACACCTGTCTCACATGGCTTTCTGTTATGTGTCACTCTTGTTTTTCCAACCTGGAAAGGCAGGGAGTAGGGACTGTCTCCTTTTGGAATCTCACAAAGCCAACCAAAGGGCTGGACACAAAAGAGACTCAGCAAGTCTAATATGGAGACTGAACCTCTCTCTCTCTCTCTCTCTCCCTCCCTCCCTCCCTCCCTCCCCCCAAGCAAAATGAAAATAAATACATAAATTTAAAAAAAGAAAAGAAATCACTGTTGCGAAACATACAACTCTGGCTCTTCCCAGTCTCCATCCGGTCAGATGTCCTAAGACACCGGGTTTTTATTCAGTGTAAATCTCTTCCCCCAAGCATCCCTCTGGGGCACTTCTTGGGGATTATGGCAACACGGCAAAGTCTGGGTCTGGGACCTGTTTTTTCACTCCACATCTCTACCTTTACCCCACAAGAGATCAGGAAAACGTTGGGCGCCTGCGTAGGAGAGAGTCCCTTCTTACTTGCTCCTTCTTTGCCTAACACGGGTCACCAACTCCAACCGCCGCCCGCCCCCCCCCCGGCTTTGAGAGAAAGCCCTGCTGTCAGCTAGGGGTTCAACCCCAGCCTCTCCATCAATTAACTGGGTGATTTGGGATCAGTCACCGAAACCTCTCTGCGAGCCTCAGTTTCTGCATCTAAAATGTGGGGCCAATAATGCCCATCTCAGAGGCTTGTGGAGAGGAAGAAAAGAGCGCCTAGAAAGTGCCCGGCCTCTCGATCCGGGGTCAAAGTTGTTCTGTCGAAAGGCAGCACCACGACCTAGGCGAGGGGGCGCAGAGCGCAGGCCGGGAGCAGGATGGGGGCAGAGCTGCTGACAGGGCGGGAAGCGGCGGCGGGAAGGGCGGGAAGGGCGGGAAGCGGCGGCTGCGGCAGGCGGGCGGCCGGGGCACGGCTCGCGCAGCGGCAGCCCACGTCCCCGAACCCCTCAGCCACCCAGCCCGTCCCGGGCCCCTCACCTCGCTTGATCACATGCATCGCCGCTGGTGACCGAGGCGCTGGAGGATTCGAGACGCTGCTGCAGCTCTAGGGTACCGGCGGGACCGAGAGGGTGGCCGAGCGCGGAGGGTTTGACTCCCGGGGCTGCTCGGGCGCAGGCACTGGAGCTGGAACCAGAAAGCACTTTCCAAGCGAGAGCAGAGGCGCGACAATCCGAACCCCTTCGCGCTCCCGCCACCCGTGACGCAAAAGCGGAGCGACAGCTTCGATGACGTTAGTCGTAGGTGCCAACGCCGGAGGGTAAATGGGCAGGACTAATAGAAAGTCGGCCTCGCCCGGCGCCGCCATGTTGAAAATGGGCAAGGAGACTGCGCCTCTGCCCCGGAAACGCTGTTTCCCCGCCGCCATGCTGTGTGTGGGCAAAATTGAATCGGTCCTCCGGGCTCTGACGAAGCTCGCAGAACCCGCCAGGCCCCGCCCCACCCTGCCCCTTAGGAGACAGCCCTGGCTAGACGTCGCCGGTTATTTTGTGAAGTGAAAGACCCCACCAGTCCGCTTGAGAAAAGCCACCTTGGAGACATCCTGACACCGATCGGACCCATTTGTAGTTTTTCATAACTTGTGTGATGTTGGCCCTATTGTTTCTAAGACACTTGAACTTTTTCTGGAAGGTGTCGCAAGCATAAGGATTATTCTGAGTTCCAGCAGCCTATATATGTTTCTATATTGAAGCGGTCACTTAGATCTGTCCAAAAGGTCTGTCTCTTACTAAAGTCATTTCAAAAGTTAATGTTCTCAGTGGGTTAACACCACGGAAATGTAATCTGTGAATTTGGGTTCATTTTTAAATATTGTTCCTTTTAGTTCCATTCTGGTCTGGTCATCCCTGCAGCATTGTTTGATAATCCCAAGCACTTGTTCCTTTATAACTGAGCCCCTATGACCTATTCTGAACCACAATCTTTGTAAATATTAATAAATGTTACCACTGTTTGTTCAAAAAAAAAAGACCCGTCAAGAATTTTTTTTAAGATTTCTTTATTTATCTGAAAGGCACTGGGAGGGGTGGGGTCCATCTATCTGCTGGTTCACTCCCCAAATCCCTGTAACAGCTGGCACTGGGCCAGGCAGAAGCCAGGAGCCTGGAACTCCATTCAGGTCTCCCAGTAGGTGTCGGGGCCCCATCATCTGCTACCTCCCAAGATGCACATTAGCAGGAAACTGGAGAGAAGCAGATGGAGGCTGGCGCCGCAGCTCACTAGGCTAATCCTCCACCTTGCGGCGCCAGCACACAGGGTTCTAGTCCCGGTCGGGGCGCCGGATTCTGTCCCGGTTGCCCCTCTTCCAAGCCAGCTCTCTGCTGTGGCCAGGGAGTGCAGTGGAGGATGGCCCATGTGCTTGGGCCCTGCACCCCATGGGAAACCAGGAGAAGCTCCTGGCTTCTGCCATCGGATCAGCGCGGTGCACCGGCTGCAGCAGCCATTGGAGGGTGAACCAACGGCAAAAGGAAGACCTTTCTCTCGGTCTCTCTCACTGTCCACTCTGCCTGTCAAAAAAAGAAAAAAAAAAAAAAAAGGCAGATGGAATCAGCCCTCCAGAGTGGGATGCCGGCATCATAACCAGTAGCATAACCTGTTGTGCCACAGCACCTGTCCCTTTCTCTTGCTTTAGCTGTTTCACGATAGGAACCCCCAAGATTGCTATCTGATGTGGGCACAGCTGGAGGTCACTGTCTAGTACTTAGTCATGTTGGAAAAAGCCACGGTAGGACAATAGCCATGGGATTTCTCCTGATGGAAATGGGAGTCCTGTGAGTTTTAAGAAGGGCAGGACCATGCCCTGTTTGCTCTCACAGTTCAGTGGATGGTGGCAGAAGCAAGGGCAGCAATAAGGCAACTGTTAACTTGAAGTAGGATGGACTTGACTGAATCTGAAGGGTAAGAGATGAGAGTCCTAATACACTATGGCTGATGTAGCATGTTCTGATTTGAGCTACCCAAAGTGATCATTATGAAATTTCATCTGGGTCATCCTTTCCCTAAAACCGTTCAAAACTTCATGGGTTCCTCACTGCCCTCCAGATGCTTGCCTGAGCTCCCTGTGATTTCTTTTTAAGTTTTTATGTATTTATTTGAAAGGCAGAGCAACATGGAGAGAAAGGGAGAGAGATGTTGTATCCTCTGATTTACTCCCCAAAGCCCCACAACAGCCACGGTTGGGCCAAGTTGAAACTATGGTACCAGTAACTCCATTCAGGTTGCCCACTTGGGCATACTTAAGCCATCACCTGCTGCCTCCCAGGGTGAGCATTAGCAGGAAGCTGAGGTGGGACTCAATCTCGGGCACTTGGATATGGGATGAGGGCATCCCAAGTGGCAGCTTGACCCCCTGTGCCACAACATCCATCTCCCTGTGAAGTAATTCTAAAAGTCATGGAGGTCGTAGGTGAGGTTATACGATAGGATCGAGGTGGCCCAGAAATAGAAATGCCAGATTTAGTGAATTTTTAAAAAGTGTCCTAAATATTGCATGGAATATAATCATACTAAAAAAGTATTCATTGTTCACCTGGAACTCAAATTTAACTAGGCATCCTGTATTTTATTAGTAACCCAATCCAGAGAGAGCTTTAGGATATGTGCATTCAAGTTTCATTTCACCTTGGCACAAGAAATGGTCTCTTCATGCCCTGTCTGTTAAGCCATAGAGAACACAATGAGAGTGAAAGCCAACACAGGTTAAAATCTCCTACATGCTTTATTGGACTTCAGAGAGTCTTATGAATTAACACAGAAAAACCCATGTGAGGTTTCCAGGGGGTACAAGGCAGTCTGCAGCCCAGCACCCTCCGAAGACCAGCTCTAGTTGCACCCACTCCAGACCCAAAAAAGGATCCCAGGGTAAAGGCATGGCAGGGAGTGGGGCAGAGGGAAAATATCTCTTCAGCCATAGCAAAAACAGGTAAGGGAGAGAGTTGGCTAGAGGAGGGGAAGGGTTGGGGGGAAGTAACACAGCCACCTTCACCTACCCCATCTTCTTTAGCCACCCCTTCCCCAAACCAGGTGTGTCCTTTTTAAGCCTCTGGCCCAGGCTATGCAGTAACATAAATGGGGTCTGACAAAGGGAGTTTGCGGTGCAGGCACTTGGGAAATTCAGGAGATTTCTTTTTTCTCTTTTAAATTGTTTTGTCTTTTGGTTCGAAAGCAACAACATCCTTGCCCAACATCTCCGGAGCTCCATCAGAGCCCTGTGCCATGGCTATGGCCCTCATAGCAGGGGAGCCAATTATCCTGAGCCCCAAGAGTATTGATATTGGGGAAGCTTTGGGCAGCACCTCTCAGAGACAAACCCTCCTGCAGTATTGCCGAGCAGGGGTAAGAGGCAGGCAGGAATGGGTGGGAAAGAAAGGGTGACTGCCTTATAGCCCATAGTTCTGGCATCCACACATCCACTGACCAAGGCAGGTCTCTCCCAATCCATTCCCAAGCCTGGCCTCTCAAAATTCTCTGGTGACTTGTTCTCTGGGAATTGGTTTCACTCTCCCATGGGCCCCTGGAGGCCTAAGTGAGCTCCAGGATGAGCTTGTAGCTTTGGCCCACCACACTCCCAGAGAACAAATCCCCAAGATTAGTCCCTAGGTCCCAGTCTGGGGCAAAAAGAACTATTATGGGCGGGGATGGGTCCAATCAGAGGCACAGGTGTCAGAAGTTACTCCTCCTGTCTTCCCTGCAACTGCTAGGGGAAGTCGGAGAGTGGTGGAAGGGAGGAGCTTCAAAGCTGGAAACAGAAACAAAAAAATAAAAATAAAAACTCAAAACTGGGACAGCAAAGACAGAAGCTGGACCCCAGAGGTGGAGCTGGGAGCTGAGGGAACAGCAACTAAGACATGCACTGAAGTGGGGAGGGAGTGACAGCAGCAGCCCATAGTGGGAGGAGGCAGGGCAGGCAGGCCATGGTGGTTTAGTTAATAAATAATGATGAAGGACCCAAGGCTGAGGGGGCAGGTATGTACAGTGCCCAGACCCCCGGGCCAGACCTTCCCTACCCCACTCTAGGGTAGATCTCATGAAGGGAGGGAAGAGGAGGCAGATGACCCAGGGAAGGATGAGCTGTTCCACCACTGCCACCTCCATGCTGCCTACTTCTTAAGTGGCTTCTTAAAGATTTTGAGGGGAAACTTCTTCCGGCCTGGGCTGGAGTCTGTCTCATCACCAATTGAACCATTATCTTCCTCAGCCACAGCCTTCTTGCCAGCCAGGTGAGGAATGCGTGTGTTGCGGCTGGCCTGCAGGGCTCGGCTGTCCCCAGCTGGAGATGGCGTGTCTGGATCTGGGGAACTGGAGCTGTGAGAATGGGAAGAATCCAAAAGTGGAGAGCCACCAGGCGGGGCTGAGGCACTCAGCTCCATGAGGCTATGGGCCTTGTCCAGCCCGTGGTTCAGCGCCAGTACTGTCTTCTTGGTCAGGGCAGGGCTGTCAGGCAGTTTCTCCACCAGAGGTCCTGGGTGGACTCCCTCAATCAGCCGGTGGCTGCTATTGGAAATCATGGCATTGAGAACCTCATCTGCAGTGCGGACCATTTGAGGAGGTTTGGGGGCCATACGCTGGCGGTCACTCATGTGGAGGGAGGACTCCGAATCGGAATGGGTCAAATCCCTGCAAGACAGAGGGCCAAGAAGAAGAAGGAGAGAGACATGGACAGGAGATGGAGTTGGGAGAAGTTGAAGAAGAGAGAGGGATAACATAATAAGACAAGGACAGGGTAGGAAACGGGGATAGGCAGGCAGGAGAGAGAAACGGGATGAAGAGGCAGGTGAGATGGAGAAAGGAAGGAATAGTAGAAGGAAGTTGAGTAAGCCATAAGTGCACAATGAGAGGGGGCAGGAACAGGAGATTGTGACAGATTAGAGAAGAAACCAAGCAGAGCAGAATTGTAGAGGAAGAAAATAAAAAGGATATTAGGTAGAAATAAGAAGAATCATAGGGAAACAGAAGGGGAAAATGATAGGAAGAGAAGAGACGGATAACAAGAAGCAAAAACAAATGTCAGTATATCATCATCTATCCAGCAAAGGGCTTTCCAATGCCTGAGACCCACCCACTGCTAATACCCAGGGTCTTAACTAGTACAACCATAAGCTCAAATTCCACAGGCATCATCCTCAATAAAATCTCTGTTGTCCCACGGCTGGCTATATTTCCTAGGACTCAACCTCAGGCTAACACAGAACCTACATATTGCTGTCAGTCATCATTTTCCATGCCTTCCTCCCCAACTCAGACCCGTCACCCAGGGGATACATCCAGTGTGGGCCAGACCCCAAGGCACAGGGCACATGCAGTCAGTGGGTCTGACCCAGGCTGTGGAGGAGAGGGGGGTTAGAATAGCCTTGCAAACAATCCCTCACCCACCCCAAAAGGCCAGGATTCTGTCTCTTCCAACCCTTTCACAGGATTCAAAGAAGGTCACAGAGAAGTGTTGCAGAGTTTACGCCAAAGTCTGTGGTGACAGCAGGAAGGGTGGAGTCACTTTCAGAGCTCTGCTGACAGAGAGAATGGAGGCGGGTGTAATGAGACAGGATGTTGGCCTCTGAAGAGCAGTAGTTCAAAAGAGCACTGGACTCTTCTGTGTAATTTTGAACAAATCTAACCTTGCTGGTTCTCCATATTGGCCTAATAAAAATTATACCAACTCGATTATTTTCACAGGACTGTTTAGGATCAAATATGTAGGTAAAGGAGTTGGAAATGTAGAAAGTATTTTGGGAATGAAAATGACAAGGCCAGCCAAGCTGGAAGGCCCATATGGGGGCCAGTCACCAAAGGCTTCTTTGCAAGGCTGAGTTAGGGGACATGCCACTGCACACTTGACATGCACACACAAAGGCTAGTCCAAAACTGGAGACCCTTTAAAGGGCTGGCTATTCCCAGGAAGACCATGAACCAATTCTGAATGCCAGTGCTCCTGCCTCTGCAAAGGGTAGACATGAGGGTCCCCTTCCAATCCTGAACCCACAGCAGAGGCAGGGGAGAGGTTAAGTGAAATGTTTACACATCTGAGTCAAGAAGTCAAAGGGGAAGAGTCATGAGCAGGAGAGGAGAGCACCACAGGACTTGGAAAGAAGGAGGCTGAGAGTCAGAAGTTAGGGAGGGCAGCCAAGCCCCTGAAACAAGCAAAAGCAGGAGATTGTCTCATAGCTACTGCAGGTTGCATTCTCAGTCTAAGTCATCTGACTCCACAGTTATGCCATGAGCTGGAACCTTCCTGGGCTTGGGAGACAGCGGAGAACAATTCCAGCTCCGGCTTCCATGATACAAATACTGTCTCAGTCAGGTACTCTACTGTTTAAGAATGCTCGGTCTCAAATTTGGCTTATGTCTGATCCTGTCCATGCTTCTATATAAATGTGCTCTTTTTCCCTTAAGCCCAAGATGATCCTCTCCATATCCTGCCTTCTCCACATACATATAAGCCACTGAGTAAGGTGTCAAGGGAGTTCAGGGGAGCAACCACACTGAGAACAGGGAGCTCTTTTAGCTGAGGTGGTAAGGAACCTTGAAGCCTACCTTTCTAACATCAAGGAAGCAAGGTCAGGAGATTGGGCCCTCCCAAGTTTCACTTCTCCTGAGTCACAGTCCCACTTGGTCTTGATTTTCATCCTTCTATACTTCTCTAATCAACTAAAAGCTGACATTGCCAACACAAGGTGAGAACTGAGGAGAAGCCTGGGGAGATACCAGAGGGAAAATGCCTACCGAGGCAGGCTCACTTTCCCTCCCTAAACGTTTGAGACCATTGAGGCCAGGAGAGTGCCTCCCCAAAGGCTAGGCTGCCTTGGACTCCCATCCCAATCTACTAACCTTACTAGAGAGCCTGTTTGCCTTTAGAGATGATCCTCTGATGCATGGTACAAAAGAAAATTAAGTAGTGAATGGACCAGGTGGATGCAGATACCTCCCACCCTTCCTCCCCATTGCCCTCAACTTATTGTTCAGAGCATGAGATTCACAGCATTCCCTAATTTCCACAGCCCAATTCAGCCCTCTCCATCTGTACTGGGGAAAGCAGTTTCCCATTCTAGGTTTTTGGATGAAAATGAGGATGATAATGAAGGTGAACAGCTCTGCTGAGTAACAATCCTAATAAAGGCAGTCCCTTTGTGGAACACAAAGGAACAGCCCTCAAGGATAACTATCCAGAGGTTCAAGGGGCAGAGATACAGATATGGGTACTCACAGTGAAACAGAACCAAAAGAAAACAACAGAGTAAGCAGGCTGCAGCCCAAAGGCCGGGAGTGGGCAGGGGTCACAACTTCAGAGATGATAGGCCTTTCCTGAGAGGAAGGACTTTCTGAGGAGCCCTTAAGCTTGTTCTAGGCAAGGTCAAGGCTACTATCTGACCCTGGCCTATCCTAAGGTATCTACAGAGAAAATTTCTACAGCTGCTAAACTAGGCAGGCAGCCCTTTAATAGCTTTTCCCCAATTCTTTTCTAGTTTACTTATTGAGACTGTGTAAAAGGACAAAAATATCCAACACAGTGTATTAGACTGAAAAGCCAAGTTCCAGTCTGCATTCTACTAATTAGCTGAGGGCCCTTGGGTAAAATTATTTAACCCTTCATAACCTTAACTTTCTACTCAGGGGGCCACCATTGTGGAGTATTGGGTTAAACAGCTACCTGCAGCACCAGCATCTCATATGGGTGCCAGTTCGAGTCCCCGCTGCTCCACTTCAGATCCAGCTCCCTGCTAATGCTCCTGGGAAAGCAGCAAAGTATGGCCCAAGTCCTTGGGCCCCCTGCACCCACATGGGAGACCAGGAAGAAGCTCCTGGCTCCTGGCTTTGGACCTGCCCACCTCCAGCTGTTGCAGCCATTTGGGGAGTGAACCAGTGAATGGAATGGAAGACTTCTCTTTTTTTCTCTCTCTCTGTAACTGCCTTTCAAATAAATAAAATAAATCCTTAAAAAAAACTTTATACTCTGAAAGTGAATATTTTAATATCTATTCTACCTATAAACTTTCTTGTCTAAAACCCCCAAACTACGCCCTGTTATCTAATTCAATAAAGGATACATTTATTCAGTTACTCAAGCTGGAAACCTACCTGTCATATAAGATCCTTCTCTTTCCTTCTGCCCACAGTAAGTTACCAAATTAATCATCTCCTTTCTCTCCCAAGACCACAGTACCTCCCCTACTGCTCTACTGCATGACTTTTAATTTCCTGTAGCCTTTCCCTTCCTTTCTGCATACAGGCCCCTATTATGTTGTCTCTAAAATGCAAATGTGGCTGATTCAGTTTCTTTTAAAAACTCATTTGCAGTTCTCTCATAAAGGCCATAGCCCTTAGCCTTTCAGAGCCCTTCATTGTTTTCACTTCATCTGCATATCAGAACTTCCCACCCGCATATATCCAATGTTCTAACCACAAGTATTTCAAATTATCTCGCAACCTCATGCCTCTGTACATAATATTTCCTCTGCCTAGAATACTCTTTCACCTTGCCCTGCATGTGGTATGTTATCATTGCAAAGCATTCCACCCAGTCACACAATGTTAGTCACTCCTTCTTTAACACCCCCATAGCACTTATCAGATCGTTCCATTACTATATACCTCTCCCAGACCAGACTGTAGTCCTTGATGGCTGGGATCATAGCTTATCATCTATGAATCTCCATGCCCAGCAGAGCTTAACACAGAGTAGATATCAATAAATGGGTCTTGAAGGAGTAAAGCAAGTGGGGGCCCTACTCAGATAACTAGCGTCAAAGTGCACAGTTTAGGCAAAAGTGCTATAGGATCATGAGTGAAGAAGGGTGCTATTCGTTTTTAGAGTCAGCAAAACCCAAACAGAGAAGGCGGGAAAAGTGTGAGGATTAGGCTGACCTTAAAAAGGGGTCCCAGAGTTGGAAAGGACAGGACAAGGAGAAAATTACGCACTGCACAACCCTCCCCTCACCCCCAGAGTTGACCAAGCAGCAGCCGGCAGGCAGGGGCCAAGGTAAAAGCAGCAGAAAGGGAAGGAAGAAAGAGAAGAGAGACAGCTGATACCCCAAGCTCTCTGAATGCCCAGGCATCACAGCGGTGCTGTCAGAAAGGGTTGGGTCGGGGTAGGGCTCCATCTGGAGGTAATAGGAAGTGCTGTGGTGGTAATAAACAGGGTGGACATGGACGGTGGTGATGGTGGTGGTGTTGGTGTTGGTGGTGGTGGTGGTGATGGTGGAAGAGGAGCAGGAAGAAGCAGAGGCAGATGGAGGACTGGTCCCGTGGCCTTCAGAACTGAAAGACTGTCCAGATGAGAGGCTGCGCATTCGCCGCAGAGATACCCGGCTTGTCAAGAAGTGGCCAGCCTCGCCCTCTACCAACCTCTGAGATCCCAGGCCATGCTGTGACTCCGTCAGGCGCTGCCGGACACTGCTCTGCAGGCTGGGGGCTGCAAGGAGAGTAAAGAAAAGTGTCAGAAAGAACCAACCCACTTTGGGCCAGCAGGCAGGCAGGAACGCACGGAACAATGCCTGCTGGAGACTACTCTGGGCCTTTCTGTCATGCCCAGTCTGAAGAACGGGGCATCTCCTCCCAGAACCTCCCACCAGGGGTCCTGAAAGGAAGGGAAATTAAAGAGGAGGTGCCTGGCTCAGTTTTAGTGGCACTCCAATGGAAGGAGACATACGGGCACGGTCACTATAAAGGGAGGTGGCAAGGCAGTTAGTAGGATGACACAGGCAGGGCGGGATAGGGGCTTGGAGCAAGGTCCGGGAGAGCACTAAGAACCAGCCTTTTCGGAAAGCTCACCTCAGGAAATTAATTTATAACCTAGTCAAGGACTTGCAAGTCTGTTCATGACATCATTACTAATAAGTCTATGAAAGTAACTATAAAGGTGAAACAATGGGAAAATTAAAATACATCCTGTCCCTGAGGGGCTACACCTATAGATATATTATTTTTTAAAAAGATTTATTTATTTATTTTAAAGTCAGAGTTACACAGATAGAGAAGGAGTGGCAGAGAGAGAGAGGTCTTCCATCCGATGGTTTACTCCCCAGTTGGCCACAACAGCTGGAGCTGTGCCGATCTGAAACCAAGAGCCAGGAGATTCTTCCAGGTTTCCCATGTGGATGCAGGGGCCCAAGGACTTGGGCCATCTTCTACTGCTTTCCCAGGCCATAGCAGAGAGCTGGATTGGAAGTGGAGTAGCCGGGACTCGAACCAGCACCCATATGGGATGCCAGCACCACAGGTGGTGGCTTTACCCGCTACCCCATGGTGCCAGCTCCCCTATAGATATATTAAAAGTGATGGTCAGACAGAGATTTTAAGACCATGGAAAAATGCTTATTAATATTCTCAGGGGGGAAATAAGCATATAAAATTATTTGTCTTAGCCTTAAGCTTTGAAACAAAAATACTGGAGTTTGAAATAAGGTCTTTCGGGACTGGCACTGTGACGTAGTGGGTAAAGCCACCGCCTGCAGTGCCGGCATCCCATATGGGTGGCCGGTTTGAGGCCTGGCTGGTCCACTTCCAATCCAGCTCTCTGCTATGGCCTGGAAAAGCAGTAGAAGATGGACCTGGAAGAAGCTCCTGGCTTTGGATCAGCTCAGCTCCAGCCATTGTAGATGGAAGACCTCTCTCTCTGCCTCTCCTTGTCTCTTTGTGTAGCTCTTTCAAATAAATAAATAAATAAATCTTTAAAAAAAAAAGAAAGAAAGAAAGAAAGAAGGTTTTTCCTCTTCTAACTGTGACCTTTAGAAACTTACTATCTGTTTTAATTCTTAACTTATAAAATCTGGCAGTTTGTTCTAAGACTTTGAAATAATGTCTGTAAAGTACCTAAAACAGGTCACAGCACTCACAGATGACAGTGGTTATCATTATCTTAACCGCAAAAAAAAATTTTCATAGACAAAAACTGAAGGAATGGGTACTCAAATATGGCAGGACTATGGATGGCTTTTTAGGCTAGTATGTATCAAATTTCCTTGAATAAACATGTAAAACACTGCAATCTAGCTTTTGGTGATGGTCACCATGCCCAGAGAAGGGGCACTAGGGAACTTAAGAATATGCCAGAGGGCCGGTGCCCCGGCTCACTTGGCTAATCCTCCACCTGTGGTGCCAGCACCCCGGGTTCTAGTCCGGTCAGGGCGCCGGATTCTGTCCCAGTTGCTCCACTTCCAGTCCAGCTCTCTGCTGTGGCCCTGGAAGGCACTGGAGGATGGCCCAGGTCCTTGGGCCCTGCACCCGCATGGGAGACCAGGAGGAAGCACCTGGCTCCTGGCTTCGGATCAGCGCAGCGCACCAGCCACAGTGCACCAGCCATGGAGGCCATTTTGGGGGTGAACCAATGGAAAAAGGAAGATCTTTCTCTCTCTTGCTTTCTCTCTCACTCTCTAACTCTGCCTATAAAAAAAGAAAGAAAGAAAGAAAGAAAGAAAGAAAGAAAGAAAGAAAGAAAGAAAGAAAGAAAGAAAGAAAGAAAGAAAGAAAGAAAGAAATATGCCAGAGGGTTGGCGCTGTGGCATAGCAGGTAAAGCTGCCACCCGGCTGCTCCACTTTTAACCCAGCTCTCTGCTATGGTCTGGGAAAGCAGTGGATGATGGCCCAAGTCCTTGGGCCCCTGCACCCATGTAGGAGACTTGGAAGAAGTTCCTGGCTCCTGACTTCGGAATGGTGAAGCTCTTGCCATTGTGGCCATTTAGGGAGTGAACCATCGAATGGAAGACTTCTCTCTCTCTGCTTCTGCCTCTCTGTAGCTCTGTCTTTCAAATAAATAAATAAATCTTTAAAAAAAAAAAAAAAAGAATGTGCCAGAGTATCCCCTTTGGGCTCACTGACAGCTCCTACTGAAAAGTGAAGGCAGACATTTACTCTCCTACCCTGATGAGTCACTCTGCTTTCTCCCTAAAGATGAGAGAAAGGGTAAGGTTACAAAGTTGGCAGAAACCTTGGAAGGGCCACCAGGGAGAGAGCACAGTCCAGTAGTGATGGAGAGTTGGGGAGGCAGGGCTCCTATGGCTGGTGGCTTTAAATGTATGAAAGGGAAACTTGAGAAAGAGGAAACCTAGAATTAGAAGGGGAAGGAGAAAGAGGGGTGAGACAAGGAGGAAAGGAAGAAGCATGAAAAGGAGAAAGAAGGACGGTCTTTCCTTCCTTCTTTCTATCCCAGGGGGAAGAAGAGTCACCAGGACATCTGTGCAGCCAGGATGCAGGGAGAACCCAGGCTTTCCATCACCATGAATGTTTTCTCTCCAGCCCTCAGCTGAACAGGCTGATTCTTCTCACCCCCGAACCCCTTCCTGCAGTTAGTGGGGACAGTGCCGAGGGGATAGAGGATGCAGGCAGGGATGTGAGGCAGGCAGGAGAAGGTGCCCATGGGGTAGGAGTGTTGGTTTAGTCCCAAAAGTTAGAAAAACAAAAGCCCCAGAGGGGCTCCTCAAACCCGGGTATTTCCAGAGGGACTGATCATCCGAGCCGGCGGATGTAGAGCAGAGAGAGCGGTCACTGAACCTACGCCCCATCAGCCAGGCAGCATCTAGGGTCAACAGCCAGGCCAAAAGGAGAAGAGAATCTGATTTACAGGGGGCTTCAGCTCCCCATCAATGGGATAAGGCAAAGGCTGGGGTGAGGGGTGGGTAGTTCAGAGCTAACGAAGGTCCCTCCCAACCTGGAGACAAAAGAGCCATTACATCGACAGGTCAGGATCAAGCGCTGCTTGGCAATCATCTAAACCTTGGTGGGCCTTTGACTAAAGTCCTGACAAAAATGTCAGAGCAGGGAAACAAAGAAGCTTGGCCAGGAGCAAAGTTTCATTGAAGAAATTCACAAATAATGGAGTGGGAACCCAGACTAATTTTCTGAAAGTGAGCCCCTAACTCAGCCTCAGCTTTCTGCTTCCTCTCTGCACAGGGCCATGATGGGGGGTGGGGGGGAGTGCGGGCAGGGGAAGGGCCAGGACAACAGCTTCACTATAAGGCCTATTCTGTTTACGTAAAATAGCTCTGATTCAAAGAAAAATTCAACTGTGGGCCAGAAAGGGAAAAACTCTTTCATTCACTAAAGAATTGCCAGAGTGTTGTTCCTTTCAGCTCTGCCTTACTCAACTGTCATCATTTGCATGGGGCAGAAGGGAGAGGGAAGACCCCAGGACAGAGGGTGGGGGGTAGGGAAGTCCTGGGGATCATGGGGAAAGCCAGACACGCTTGTGCAGGACAGCCCTCCTGGGCAAGATGCCCTTCCAGCTTGGAAGGTTTAGGGCTATGTCACCTTAAGGGCCTATTGCTTTCTGGGGCCCTACATAAAAAGGCAGAGACAGAGATCATTCAAGTCATCTACTTTAGCAATTAAAAACAAGGAACATAAAATGAAAATAAACAAATGCAATAAATAGTCAAAATGAATGCCATTTTTTACACTGTGAATCACTAAAAGAGACTGTTTTTAAAGGGAGGGGGGATAGTGAAAAAAGGAAAACAAAGGATGAAGGGAGATGCACTTACACAATAAACCCAGAAGGGCAGACAGAGCCTAGAGCAAGGAAAAACCATCAAAAGCACAACTATAATCTAGAAATATCCTGGCACAAGCTGCACCTGATTAGCCTAGGTCATGTGCTGAACTGTCTTCCTAGGTATCTGCTGCCCCATATGCAGCTTAAGCACAGCAGGGGCCATGGACTTCTCAGTTCATTCACCAAACACTACTTCCCTCAAACCCACCAAAGAGGTCACCTACACTGCATGGACAATGGTGACACAATCTCCTCATCCATGTCATCCACGTCGTCCGTCATGATGAAATGGGCAGGGTTGGGGCGTGTGCTGCCCATCCAGCTGGGGTCTATGTTGAGGGCAGCCACCAGGGAGTGGATGCCAGGGTTATTGACAATCTGGAAGCCACAGAGGATCTCAATCTGTTGCCAGCGGTGCAGCCTCTCCCGCAGTGCTGCTGTCACCTCGCTCAGTGCTTGCCTGAAGACAGATGAAAGAGAACCCAATGCACATACTGGGTGTGAGCACCAACAAAAATAAGGCCTCTTCCCAGAGGCACGAGGAGGGGATATGTGTGGATAAAAATAATGTAAACCCAAAGACTTAACTGCAAGGAGGGGATGGACCAGGGCCAGGGCAGGAGATTACAACTGTCCCTCCTCTAGTGAGGAAATGGAATGGGAGCTGGAGGCAAACGCGAGGGGATGGACGTTGCCAGAGTGGATAACTGGTGCCACTTACTTAGCTGTTAGGATTTTGTGATCTACATCATCCAGGGAAGAGCTGTGGGCCACATGAAAGGTGCCAAAGAGTGTGTTTCTCTTCTTTTTTATCTTCTCAGCCTGCAAAAATGAGGCCCCAGCTTAAGAGAGCAGGAATTAGAGGGTGGGAAAATGAAAAGTGCCTTCCTGTGGCTGGGTTGTCTCCTCCTAGCAAAGCTTGGGCTGCACACAGAAAAGGAAGAAAAGAAGGAAAGACAAAAGAAAGTCAAGGAGAAGGGGAGGGGAACAGAATAGAGGGAACGAGAGAAAAGGGCATTCCCCGATGTCCCCCAGCCCAAGGGGAGCCTCTGCCCATGGCAGCCTGGAGGGACAGAGCTTTTCCATGACTGCCTCCATTTGCTTCGTCAGAAACTTGAAGACATTATCGGAAGCCATACGTTAGAAAAAGGAATGGAACCCACCACAGGGATTCTCTTTGCCCAACAGAGGGGATGAGGAGAGACAGAGAAGTAGAAGGGCAGGGGGAGGCAGGGGGTAATGAGGATGGAAGGAGGGCAGAAGGAAGGCCACAGGAGGGCTGGTCTCACCCCCTCCTTGGCCACCAGTAGCTGCTTCTCAGCATTTTGCTTCTTGATGTTGTAGTATTGCACCTCCACCTCATGTGTCAGCTGCAGCCACTTCTGAAGGGCCTCTGGAGCGTACCACGAGCTATGTGATTCCAGCTCTTTCTCTGCTTTCCTCAAGGCCTCCCGAACCTGTGCACAAAGACAGTGTGAGTCCATTTACTGCTACAAAGACCCTCTCTAACATCTCTGTGTGATGCTTCAGTACTGGGGGTTATTATCTGCTTTACAGGCTCCCTACTTTTATATACATGGAAGCAAGCTCAAAGGAGGAATATAACCTACTCAAGGTCATACAGTCAATAGTGTCAACCAGAATTCAAATTGAGGCTTTTTTGCTCTGAATCTAGAGCACTCTTCCATCACATCTGCTGATTCTCCTGGTCATGTGCAACCAGACTTAGCAACCCTCCCTCATTTCTTCAGGAACAGGTCAGCACCACTTTACTGAGTCAGGGTCTCTGCCTGGACCTAAAGAAATCACAATGTGGCAAAAAAGTATTCAGTTGAGAATCATGAAATCTGGTTCTGTCACTCAACCTGCTGTGTGACCCTGTGCTTCCTAGAGCTTATCTTGACTCACTGTGAAGACTTTCTCTCATACTAATCCAAACCATTGGGGACCAGCACTGTGCACAGAGGGTTAAGCTTCTGCCCGCAACATATGGCATCCAACAGGGGTACCAGTTCAAGTCCTGGCTGCTCCACTTCTGATCCAACTCCTTGCCAACGTGCCTGGGAAAGAAGTGGAAGATGGTTCAAATACTTGGGCCCCTGTACCTATGTTGGAAACCTGGATGGAGTTCCAGGCTCCTCGGCCTGGCCTAGCCCTAGCCATTGCAGTCATTTGGGGAGTGAACCAGCAGATGGAAGATTCTCTCTCTCTCTCTAACTCTGCCTTTAAAAGAAATAAATATTTTTTTAAAAGAATCCAAACCATCAGTAAAGGGATCTCAGAAGAGAAAGAGCTCCCTGTTATGGGAAGTATATAAAGGGCTTATGTCACAGACACCTCAAAAATAATTCCTAATCCTGGATGGTCATTGGCTTGATTATTCTCCAAAGTTTTCTCTAGCCAACAGACTGTGTCTGTGATTCTCTGAGCAAGTAGAACAGGCAGGCTTTGAAAAACATCCTCCACAAGAGGTGGGAAGAAAATGGACATGCCCACACCCAGCAACAGGATTGCCAAAGGCCAATGACATGAAAGATTGGTGTATAAGCAGAAATCTCACTGACTCCGAGAGAAATACACAATGAGGCAGACAGTAACAGAGCATTCAAGCATGAAAGACCTAAATATTGTATGTACAAATGTTGTACATACACTTATTTCCTTGTCATCTCATGCAGGCTACCAGTGTAAGTGGTCCCCAGTTCCTCACTGCAGGGAACAGGGATTGAGAGCAGTCAGATTATTCCTGACTTCAGTCATTGAGGCAAGTATCCCATGGCAAGCCTGAGGTCTTCTCCATAGCCTAAGATAGACCAGGAGGGCCCTAGCTAAGGGCAGAAACACCTTTATTCCTTTGAAAGCCAGTAAGAGCACCAATGCTCACTTGGTTTATGTCTCTTTGAAAAAGGAATTATAAAATGGCTCACTACTAGTTTTGCAGATTTCAAATGAAGAGCAAATACCTGAGAAACTTATACAGCAAGCCTAAAAATTTATGATCAAGTTCTACATCAAAAGTTAAAGGAATGAGATAGAGTAAGAAGGGCAGAATGGATGCAAAAGAGTAAATGAAGGGAAATGTGGTAATCAGGGAGGCACACAAAGGGTCTTTCTTACCAGGCTCAAAAACTATTGAATGAGAGCCTGGCCCTGTGGTGCAGCAAGTTAAAGCCCTGGCCTGGAGTGCCCGCATCCCATATGGGCGCCAGTTCTAGTCCCAGCTGCTCCTTTTCCAATCCAGCTCTCTGCTATGGCCTGGGATAGCAGTAGAAGATGGCCCAAGTCTTTGGGCCCCTGTGCCCACATGGGAGACTCAGAGGAGGCTCCTGGCTCCTGGCTTCGGATCAGCGCAGTTCTGACCATTGCGGCCATCTGGGGAGTGAACCAGCGGATGGAAGACCTCTCTCTCTCTGTTTCTACCTCTCTCTGTAACTCTTTCAAATAAACAAAAATAAATCTTTAAAAAAAAAAAACTATTGAATGAGAGAAATTATTACAAAATAGGGAGTGGGTTAAATGGGAAGCAAAGGGACAGAGACAAACACATCTTAACACATTTAAGTAACAAATGCCTGATAAACAGGCCCAACAGAAGGACAAGTCAGAGTTCACTGGTCCTATTCTTTTATTCTATAGCCACTATGGTCCTTAACCTTGTCTTATACTAGAATCACATGGGAATCTTAAAAATACTGATATCTGGACCCTCATCCACAGATTCTGATATCACTGATCTTGGGTATTGGTGTGATCATGAAAAGGTCTCTAAAAGCTCTCCCAGTCACTCTCACCTGCAGCCAAAGTAAATAACCACTGAGTGTTACATTTTAAAATCCCAGTAGACAGCAGGTCTTAGCAGAACAATTCTTTTTTTTTTTTTTTTTTTTACAAGCAGAGTTAGTGAGACAGACAGACAGACAGACAGAGAGAAAGGTCTTCCTTCCGTTGGTTCACTCCCCAAATGGCCACCACGGCCAGCACACTGCGCCGATCTGCAGCCAGGAGTCAGGTGCCTCCTAGTCTCCTATGCGGGTGCAGGGCCCAAGCACTTGGGTCATCCTCCACTGTACCCCCGGGCCATAGCAGAGAGCTGGACTGGAAGAAGAGCAACTGGGACAGAATCTGGAGCCCCAACTGGGACTAGAACCCGGGTTCTGGCTCCACGGGCAGAGGATTAGCCTAATGAGCCACGGCACTGGCCAAGCAGAACAATTCTGATCCAATACAACTTCTGGAAAAAGCTGAATAAACTGTGGTAATTGTGTTTTCAAAGACATCAGGGAGCTGTGGAAGCAATTAGGACGAGGTCTGCAGTTTTCTAAATGTGATCTCGGGACTCCCAGATGTCTTCAAGACCTTTCAGGGCAACTGGGAAGTCAAAAGTACCTTCATAACAATATGAAGACAATATTGGGGCCGTTGCTGAAGTAGGTTAATTCTCTGCCTGCGGTGCTGGGATCCCATATGGGCACCAGTTCTAGTCCCAACTGCTCCTCTTCCAGTCCAGCTCTCTGTTATAGCCTGGGAAAGCAGTGGAACATGGCCCAGATGCTTGGGCACCTGCTCCTGCATGGGAGACCTGGAAGAAGCCCCTGGCTCCTGGTTCCTGGCTTCAGATCGGCACAGCTCCAGCCATTGCGGCCATTTGGCGAGTGAACCAGTGGATGGAAGACCTTTCTCTCTGTCTCTCCCTCTAACTCCCTCTAACTGTCTATAACTCTATCTCTCAAATAAATAAATATTTTTTAAAAGATATTATTTACCTTTCTCTCACACATGAACTGCACAGTTCTCAGTAGACTGACTATAGACACTAATGTAAGCATTTGGAAGTTTATTACCCCGGAAATTTTAAAACTTTGTAAAATTTAAAAAGTCATTCATGTCATTTAATTGCTTTTATTTTGGAAAATTTAGTCATTTTTCATTTTTTATTAATGTGTAAGGCATTTTATAAAGTTCTTATAAATGAATTAATAAATATTTAAATTTTTGTTTTAATTTTAATAGGGTAAGTATCAACAATATTATTCCCATAAAAATGTTATTTGAGGTGCCTGCATTGTGGTGCAGCGGGTTAATAAGCAGCACCTACAACTCTGGTATCCCATATTGGGCTGCCATTTCGAGTTCTGGCTGTTCCACCTCTGATTCAGCTTCCTGTTGATGTGCCCAGGAAGGTAACCTTTGAGGTCCTAAACAACTTTTTAAAAATGTAATTATTTGAAAGGCAGACTGAAGAGTAGAGGGAGAGATCCTCTCTCTGCTGGTTCACTCCCCAAACGGCCACAATGACCAAGGTTTGATCAGGGTGAAGCCTGGAGCTCTGAACCCCATCTGTGTATCACATGAGAGAATCAGGAGCCCAAGCACTTTCCCAAGCACACTAGCAGGGAGCCAGGTCTGAAGTGGAGCAGCCGGGACTGGAAATAGTGCTCTGATATGGAATGCCAGCATCTTAGGCCACAGCTTAACCACCTGCACCAAAACGCCAGCTCCCCTAAATAATTTTTCGAGATTATTATTATTATTATTATTATTATTTATTTGAGAAGTAGAGTTACAGACAGAGAAGGGGAGAGACAGAGTGAACCATCTGCTGGTTCACTCCCCAGATGGCTGCAACGGTCGGAGCTGAGCCGATCCAAAGCTAGGAGCTTCTTCCAGGTCTCCCATGTGGGTGTGAGGGCCCAAGCACTTGGTCCATCTTCAGCTGCTTTCCCAGGCCATAGCAGAGAGGTGGATGGGAAGAGCAGCTGGGACTCACACCAGGAACTCTAATCTGGGATGCAGGTATCCTGAGCATTGGCAGCTTAATCTGCTATGCCACAACACTCACCCCCTAAATAATTTTTAAAAGGGTCCTAACCAAGACAAAACAGTTTGAGAACAACTGGAGTAAGTGAACTAAAAATCTAGAGAGGTAAAAGCCTTTCTAAGGTGAGTTAATTGTTGGTAGCCTCTTTCTTCCATGTAGGCATTGGATTATTCTAGCTATGGGGCTAAGAACTGCCCCATGCACAGGGGCTCCAGTGTAGCACAGAGCCAACACCCTAGTGCATATCACAGCTGACTCTCTCCTGGTCTTTCAGGGCTGAGGAGAAAGAAACCCACCAAGGCTCAATAAAAAGTAAGGTAGGGACATGGCTGTGAAAGTGGGACAAATGAGAGTTAGACCAAGTCTTAGTACAACTACAACCCAGTCCTACTGCAGCTCAGTCATCACTGGCATGAGATAATTAGCTCCTCACCCTGCACACCTCAGAGAAGAAAGGTTAAGCTCTTTATAAGAATGAAGATAGAATAATTTAGAGCCCTTATTATTTTTTATACTGCCCAACATTTTATTGTGAAGAGGCAGAAAAATATAATCAATAATCAAGAAAAAATAAGCAGTCTCATAAATGATCCAGATATAAGGGCCACCTGACAAGGTCTTTAAAAATCACTATGATTAATATGTTAAAGAAAATATAGGGAAAGATGGACACAACTGATGGAAAGATGGGAATTTTGGACAAGGAACTAGAATCTATAAAAAGTATAATGGTTTTCTAGAGCTGAGAAATACATGATCTGAGGAAAGGAACTGTTAAATGGCAGAATATCTAAAATAGAATGCAGGATTCAAGAACTCAGATAGATCAAAAGAAAGTAACCAAAGGCACAGAGGGGGGAAAAATAGTACTGACATAAGAGACACGTGGAATACAGTTTGAATGATCTAACATTGGGGCAGCATTGTGATTAGTGGATAAGGCCGCAGCTTGCAAAGTTGGCATTCCATATCGATACCTGTTTGTGTTCTGGCTGCTCCACTTCTGATCAGCTCTCTGTTAATGGACTAGGAAAAGCAATGGAAGATGGCCCAAGTACTTGGGCCCCTGCCACCCACATGGGAGACCTGGATGAAGCACATGGTTCCTGGCTTTGGCCTGGCCCAGTCCCAGTTGTTGCAGCCATCTGGGGAGTAAACCAGCAGATGGAGGATCTCTCTCTGTCTCTGCCTCTCTCTAATTCTGACTTTCAAAATAAATAAATAGATCTAAAAGAAAAAAAAAAAAAGACCTAACATAAATATTGGACTCTCAGAAGGAGAGAAAAGGATGGATCAGAAGCAATATTTTAAGAGTTACATAAATTCTAAAAAGGATGTATATTATGTACTTGTTAGGTTAAATATTCTATATGTGTCAATGAGGTCAAATTTATTAGTCATTTATTTATTTGTTTGAGAGGCAGTGAAACAGAGAGACAGAGCCCCAATCCACTAGTTCACACTCCAAGTGCCTACAAAGTCTGGGACTGGGCCATCATTGCAACCTCCCAGAGTCTGCACCAGCAGGAATATGGAGCTGGGAACTGAACCCAGACACTCCCACCAGGGACACAGGCCTCTTAACAGCTGTCTTGACCACTAGGCCAAATACCTGCCACAATCATGTTTGTTTGTTTGTTTGTTTGTTTGTTTTGACAGGCAGAGTTAGACAGTGAGAGAGTGAGAGAGAGAGAGAGAGAGAGAAAGGTCTTCCTTTCCATTGGTTCACTCCACAGATGGCCGCTACGGCCAGCGTGCTGCGCCGATCCGAAGCCAGGAGCCACGTGCTTCCTCCTGGTCTCCCATGCAGGTGCAGGGCCTAAGCATTTGGGCCATCCTCCACTGCCTTCCCAGGCACAGCAGAGAGCTAGACTGGAAGAGGAGCAACCGGGACAGAATCCGGTGCCCCGACCAGGACTAGAACCCGGGTGCTGGCGCCGCAGGCGGAGGATTAGCCTAGTGAGCTGCAGCGCCGGCCAGCAATCATGTTTTTTAAAGGTTAAAATAAAAAAGATGAGAAAAGATATGATATAAATGCTAAGCAAAATAAAGCAGAGGCAGCTATATTAATATCAAAGTAAACTTTAGGTCATATTTTTAAATTCTATTATTAGATGTAGCCAAACTAAGGGTTGTTATATATTACCACTGACTTCACCCATTTATTATTATATTTCTAGTAATTTTTTGGGAAGGCAGAGTTAGAGACAGAGATCTTCCATCTGCTGGCTCATTCCCCAAATGTCGTCAATGCCGAGGGCTATGCCAGGCCAAACCCAGGAGCCTGGAGCTTCTTCCCATGTGGGTAGCAGGTACCCAAGTACTTGGGCCATCTTCTTGCTGCTTTCCCAGGCGTGTTAGCAGGGAGCGGGATCAGAAGTGGAATAGCTAGGGGCCAGCACTGTGGCACAGCAGGTTAATGCCCTGGCCTGAAGCACCAGCATTTCATATGGGTGCCGGTTCCAGACCCAGCTGCTCCACTTCCAATCCAGCTCTCTGCAGTAGAAGATGGCCCAAGTATTTGGACCCCTGCACTGGCGTGGGAGACCCAGAAGAAGCTCCTGGCTCCTGGCTTCGGATTGGTTCAGCTCCAGCTGTTGTCGCCAGTTGGGGAGTGAACCATCGAATGGAAGACCTCTCTCTCTCTCTTTCTCTGCCTCTTCTCTCTCTGTGTAACTCTGACTTTCAAGTAAATAAATAAATAAATAAAAAAGAAGTGGACTAGCTAGGTCTTGAACTGCAGCCCATATGGGATGCCCATGTCACAGGTGGCAGCTTAACTTGCTAAGCCACAATGATGGCCTTTAGCAATACTTCCTGACATAAGGGCTACTTTGTCTGATATTAACATAGCTACCACTGTTTTATTTTGCTTAGCATTTATATCATATCTTTTCTCTCCTATCACTTTTAACCTATTTGTGTCTATACTTACATTTAAATTGTGTCTTATATAAAAATATATAATTGTTTTTTTATCCAGTCTAATAATTTTTGTCTCCTACCTGCATTATTTTGTCTTTTCATATATATCAAAGCTCAATAAATATCAAAACCCTGGAACAATTCAGCATATGTTATCTGACCATACTAAAATTAATTTGAGACAATAAGAGAAATGTAAGAAGAAGTCTTCAAGTGTTTGAAAATCAAGCAATGCATTTCTAATCATGGGCCAAAAATGAAATCAGAGTAGAAATTAGAAATTTGAACTGAATGATAATAATGTAAATATAAAATATCAAAAACTTATTAGATGCAGCTAAACCAATGCTGAGGTAGAAGTTTATAGCTCCGTCTTGAGGGAGGAGATGCGCTCTTGGTTGGCTGCAATCCGTGGAGGAACGCGCCGCCGAGCCGCCATCAGCCTGGGCACCAATGGGAAGGCTTCGGCTGCATGGTCACAACCAGTTATCTGACAACTAATCAGACCCCTTAGAGGTGCTGAAGGCAGCAGAGAACAGGAAAAAAAGAAGCCAGTGGGGGCAGTGTTGGGGACCCCAGGGCCAAGAGTGCAGCTTATGCCACGGCCCAGAAGAACCCAAACGTGGTAGGCAAACAGCTGCATAGAGTCCCAGAAAGACCCATTGCCTCCCAGCGTTGGCATGGCTGACAAGAAAGAGACACAGCCGCCCATGGCACTCAAGAAAGAAGGAATAAGACGTACTGGGAGAAGAGTTGATCACCAACTTAAAGGTGAAGGGAAAATAATTGACAGAAGGCCAGAAAGGCAACCACCTTGTGAAAGATTTGAAAAGCCACTAGAAGAAAAGGGTGCAGGAGGTGAGTTTTCAGTTCATAGGCTTATAACTGACCGACCTATCCGAGGCCGTGGTGGTCTTGGAAGAGGTCGAGGAGGTCGTGGACACCGAATGGGCCAAGGAGATGGATTTGATTATTGTAGCAAATGTGAATTTTATAGGCACAATGGAAGTGACAGATCTGGTCTGAAGCATGAGGACAAACTTGGAAGTAAGCGGACCTCACAACTGGAGAACTGTCAAGGATGAATTAACTGACTCGGATCAATCAAATGTGACTGAGGAAAGACCTGAAGGTGAAGAACATCCTGTTGCAGACACTGAAAATAAGGAAAATGAAATGGAAGAGACAGAGGGAGAGGGTCCAGAAGAGATGACTTTGGATGAGTGGAAGGCAATTCAGAATAAAGACCGGACAAAGGAATTTAATACCTGAAAAATTTAATACCTGAAAACAAAATGAAGGCGCTGACGGGTAGTAGAAGAAAGGATTTGTTCTTCATAAATCAAAGAGTGAAGAGGTTCATGCTGAAGACTCTGGTATGGTCCATCATTTCTGGAAGCCAGCAAATGACACAACGTCTCCTCTGGAGATCAATTTTGGAGACCTAGGCAGCCCAGGATGTGGTGGCAGGGGAGGGCGAGGTGGGCATGGGCGTGGTGGACATCCCAACCATGGCAGCAGGACTGACAAGTCAAGTGCTTCTTCTGCTCCTGGTCTGGATGACCCCAAAGCATTTCCAGCTCTGGCTTAACAGGATGTCACGATAACCCTGGTTCCTTTGCAGACCTTCCTATTCAGAGCTTTTGTATACTTAAGGATCCCAAAGGACTAAGAAATTTAATTTCACACCATTCACACCTTAAGACTGAATTTCCTCTGTTTTGAAAATGAACTTCTCTCGCTGCACGGAAGTAACAAATATGGTAGTCAGTTTTGTATTTAGAAATGTATTGGTAGCAGGGATGTTTCCATAATTTTCAGAGATTATGCATTCTCCATGAATGCTTTAGTATTGCTGCTTGCAAATATGCATTTCCAACCTTGAAATATAGGTGTGAACAGTGTGTGCCAGTTTAAAGCTTTCACTTCATTTGTGTTTTTTAATTAAGGATTTAGATGTTTCCCCCAATTACAAACTGTTTTTAAAGATTGGACATAATATTGGTTTTAATACCAGCTTTGCATTTTTTACACATGGCCAACTGGGACATGTAAACTTTGATTTGTCGAATTTTATGCTGTGTGAAATACTAACTACTGTATATATTTTAACTTACTTTTAATACTCTCATTTTTTGGAGAAAAATCTTTTTTTACTTCTGATGGTAGCTGTTATATATGCTATATCTTTATATATAGAAATACCAGTACTTGAACAAATTCAGAGCACATTGGTTTATTAGGTTCAAATTATACTCGATTCACAATTTAAACTCTATTTACTTCTAAAATGTGTGACTTTCCCATTTCAAGAACCAAACTAGACACTTTATTTGTGATAGTTGTTTAAGATACTTATTACTGCTAGAAACAGCCTGTCAAGTGAAGTAGTTCTATGGGAGTGGGCTCTTTCCTCCTCTCACCAGGGTGGGTGGAATAATTTTACTTGGCTAATACATAATATTTAAACTGTTTTGTAAAATAAGTATCTGGCCACTTTGTATGATTTCTGTGTGTAAAAGCTGACCAGATCAAAATGGTACATCCATAATCAGCAACCCTTGAACCTTTCCCTGTTCTGAAGAAACCAAAGGGCACTGGCTACTATAGTGAGATAGGGAGTATTTTAATTTTTGGAATTTGGAAAGCAGACAGCTTTTTTGGATAAACCAAAAAATCTTATTGCTTCCAAATTTCCTATGTTGCTATTAATTGGTCTTCAGTTGATAGATGAAGGTTCCACAAAAAAATGATAATTAACTTTCCCTCCATTTGGAAATTAGGTAAGTAATGGATTCCTACAATGGAAGTATCACTTATTAAAATGTAGAAAGAATGATGAATAAGCAGGTTTTCTAGGACTTTTAAATTTTTGGCCACATTTAGGTATTAAATTTTGGCACTCAATTTTCAATAGTTTTCTAATTCTGAATGATAATATTCAATTTTTAAATTGTTGGAGATTTAAACATGTCTGCCATTCAGCTGATTGGTTCTCATATATTCTTCTAAAACAAACTGTATAGTACAAGAGCTGTTCATTCAGGTTTTAGTCTAGATAGTTACCTAGTAGTCTCACATCTTAGGAAGGAAGTAATTATTTTTTAATGATGGATAAATTTGTGTTGGTTTTTTGGATCTTATGATGTTGGGCACATTCTGCACAAGTGCTGATATCTAATATACTTTTATATTTACAAATATACCTGCTACCCAGAGACAAATATTGATCCCTCTTGAGACAGCAACAGATGCACTCCTAAATCACTGTTTAGACTTTGAAGTATCTAAATCATTTCCAAACATATAACATGTTAAGAAACTTTGATTGCAACAACATGACTTTAGAAACGCCTGCTAGTAAAACCTCCTCTGTTAGCCAAAGTTGTCACTAGAGAATACACAGCAATATTTGGTATGTTATCATTTTCAAGACAGCCTAAGCTTGAAAAGTTGGTCCATTAGTTGTATCTGATGGATCTAAGTTTGCTTCCTAGTTCATTTGTCAAGAGCTAAAACTGTGAACCTAACTTTCTTTTATTGGTGGATAAAAATGAAATATTTATTTATTTATTTATTTTGACAGGCAGAGTTAGACATTGAGAGATAGAGAGAGAGAGAAAGGTCTTCCTTCCATTGGTTCACCCCTCAGAAATATTTATTTTTATGCTCACTTAAAAGTAAAAAAATTTATAGCTCCAAATGCACATATTATGAAAATTAAAGGTTTAACATTAAGAACTTAATTGTCTTCCTCAAAAAGCTAGACAAATAAAAGCAAATTAAAGTTTTCTTTTTTAAAAAAAGAACTATACTGACAACTATAAAATATTGCTAAGGGAAATTTTAAAACAGCTAAGTAGGTAACAGGGTAAAATATGCTATTAATCTGTAGATTCAGCAAAAACACAATAAATAACCCAGCAGGTATTTTTTTGTGTGTTTTTTTTTTTGTTTTTTGTTTTTTTTGAAGATAAGGGATATCAGAATGACAAATTAATATTGAAATGCAAAGACCTTACAACAGCCAAGCCCATCTTTCAGAAGAAGCTAGCGGGTTAACACCCTGGCCTGAAGAGCCGGTATCCCATATGGGTGCTGGTTCAAGACCTGGCTGCTCTATTTCCAATCTAGCTCTCTGCTGTAGCCTGGGAAAGCAGCAGAAGACAGCCCAAGTCCTTGGACCCCTGCACCCGTGTGGGAGACCCAAAAGAAGCTCCTGGCTCCTGGCTTCGGATCGGTGCAGCTCCGGCCATTGCTGCCAGTTGGGGAGTGAACCATCGGATGGAAGACCTCTCTGTCTCTCTCTCTCTGCTTCTCCTGTCTCTCTGTAACTTTCAAATAAAGAAACAACTCTTAAAAAAAAAAGAAAGAAACTAGAGAACTTAATGCCATTAGATATCAAGATTTATCTATTACAAGACAATGCAGTGCAATGGTAGAGAACCTTGAATGATAACTTTATCAATATCTACTTGGGAAAACAAGATCCTTGGCTCCTTACCCCATATAATACACAAAAATTAATTTGAAGTAAACCATATCTTTAAATTTGAAAAGTTGAACAAGGAAGGATCTAAAAGAAAATTAAGAAAATATCTTGAGATTAGGGAAAGATTTCTTAAACAAGAAGCTAAAAAGCACCAACCATTCCTTTAAAAATGTATTAGTTGGATTTCATTTAAATTAAGAATTTCTGGGGCCAATGTTGTAACATAGCAGGTAAACCTGTCATCTGCAATACTGGCATCCCATATGGGTACTACATGTCCTGGCTGTTCCACTTCTGGTCCAGATCCCTGCTCCTGGCCTGGGAAAAGCAGTAAAAGATGGCCCAAGTACTTGGGCCCCTACCACCCATGTGGGAGACCCAGAAGAAGCTCCTGGCATCAGCCTGGCCTAGCACTGGCTGTTGCAGCCATCTGGGGAGTGAACCAGCAGATGGAAAATCTCTCTCTCTGTCTTGCCCTCTCTCTGTGTAACTCTGACTATCAAATACATAAATAAATCTTAAAAAAAAAAACACTTCTGTTTATAACAAGATGATATTAAAAAGATATATGTTAAAAGAATATTAAAAAGATATATGTTAAAAGAAAACATTTCCTTTTTTAGAAAAAAAGATTTATTTGAAAAGTAGATTTACAGAAATGCGGGGTAGGGGGAGAGGGAGAGGGAGAGGGAGAGAGAGAGAGAGAGAAAGAGAGAGAGAGAGAGGTCTTCCATCCACTGGTTCACTCCTCAGATAGCTACAATGGCCAGAGCTGGGCCAGGAGCCAGGAGCTTCTTCCAGGTCTCCCACATGGATACAGGTGTCCAAGGACTTGGGTCATCTTCCACTGCTTTTCCAGACCATAGCAGAGAGCTGGATCAGAAGTGGAGCAGCCAGGACTCAAACTGGAGCCCATATGGGATGCTGGCACTACAGACGGCAGCTTTATCTGCTATGCCACAGCACTATTTCTGAAAATGTTTCTTATATATGGATATATATTAACAAGAAGATTCACATACAGAATATATAAAGAACTCTCACAAATCAATAAAAAAAGACAGACCACCCAATTTTTAAAATAAGATATTCCTAAACCTAATGGCCAATAAGTTTATAAAAATAATATTCAATAGTATTAGGTAAGTGAAAATTAAAACCGCAATGAAATACCAACACATACCTACCAGAAAGTGTAAATTAAAGTCTGAAAAACCAAGGTTATAGGTAGAACTCTCATGCATTCTTTGAAGCAGTATAGACAGAAAGAACCATTTTGGAAAACCGGCAGTTTCTGATAAACATATAAATGCTCTGTTATTACACACCCAACAGAAACGAGTGCTTATACTCAGACAAGAGACTTGTACAAGAAATTTTAAGGAAGTGTTAGTCATAAAGGAAAAATCAGAAAAGTATAAATAACCCAAAATATTCATCAATAAGAGAATGGGTAAAAACAGTTATAGTGTACTCATACAATGGATTATTACCCAGCAACTGATGTGAACCAACTATCACTAATGTGCAACATGGATGACTCTTACAGACATAATGCTGAGTGAAGAAACTAAACATGGGAGAGTATATACTATTAAGCTCATTTATATGAAGTCAAAACCAGGCCAAAGCAATCTGGGTTATATTAGTTACCTTTTGGATGAAATATTGACTAGGGGGCAAAAGTGAGCTTTCTGGGGTGCTGCAAAGGTTCTGTATCTTGATCTGGGTGGTGTTTACACAGCTACATGCTTATGTAAAAGCTTGCCAGCTGTATACACTTATGTGAACACCTCAATAAAAAAAGGAACGATGGCTGGCACCGCGGCTCACTAGACTAATCCTCCACCTTGTGGCGCCAGCATACCGGGTTCTAGTCCCGGTCGGGGCGCCGGATTCTGTCCCGGTTGCCCCTCTTCCAGGCCAGCTCTCTGCTGTGGCCCGGGAGTGCAGTGGAGGATGGCCCAAGTACTTGGGCCCTGCACCCCATGGGAGACCAGGATAAGTACCTGGCTGCTGCCATCGGATCAGCACGCTGCGCCGGCCGCAGCGCGCCGGCCATGGCGGCCACTGGAGGGTCAACCAATGGCAAAGGAAGACCTTTCTCTCTGTCTCTCTCTCTCACTGTCCACTCTGCCTGTCAAAAAAAAAAGGGGGGGGGGAATGAATAACTCTATCACCTGTTATTTGCTGCTCTTTGAACATCACAGTGACCATTTTTTTACAGCTCTTCCACTACTCTTACTGGTATGAATCTAGTGACTCTACAAGACCTTCTTTGAGCCATATTTTGAAATCCTCACACACAAAACTTCACAACCAGACCCTGGGCCCTTGCCACGTACCCACCAGAGGGTGTCCAGGAGTCTGCAGTCTCCCCTACCTGCTCCAGTTCTTCCTCAGCGTATTTTTGGCGGCTCCGCTCGTTCTCTGTCCCCTCCCGCAGCTCCTTCAGCCGCTGGGCTTCCTGCTTGGCCAGGTTGATCTCATCACGCAGCTTCTTCTCCAGATGGACCTTCTCCACCTCCACTGTCCGGTGCTCTTCCTGGGCCTTGTGCAGCCTGGGGGGGATGCAGGGAGCTGGAGGGGCAGGCAGCGGGGAGCCGGCCAACTCGCCATGACTCATGGCAGCAAGGAAGAGACTGAGAGCTCCAGTCTTCAGCATATATTCTGCTGCTCTGCTGACTGTCTGGCTCTGAGTCGGCTCAGGGCCAAGAGAAACCACACACACTACCCTAATTCTTATGTTGGCCATCATTTTGCTGCCAGTAATCAAGGCTGTGAGGCCAGGTTGCCAGACATCCGAATCCCTCCTCTAAAGTATCTCACACACTAAAATCATAGCAAGTACCAGGTAACAAGGTTTTTCACTTTTGTCCTCTTGACAGAGAATAATAAGACAGCATAACTATCAGCCTGGAAGAGATGTAGATATGAGGGCTGAGAAAAGGAAAGTAACTTAGCAGAGGAACCGATAACAGAATTCAAATACATGTCATTTCAACTCCCATAATTATTCACCTTGCATCAAAGTACCTAGAAGGTTCAATAAAGGTAGCATATCCTATAAGCCAAAGATCCCTGGACAACTTAATGGTTGAGACACGACTGAGGTGGTGGTAGGAGGGAGGCTGAAAGAAGATGAGAAAGAACTACTGAGATAGATCTCTCAGGCTCCTAAGTACCTACTCCCAAAAGTACAGAAAAGTGAAATTCAGGACAAAGAACCCCTGCCTACCCAAGCCCAAAGTTCCCATCCTAAGTGTCTTCCACAGTAAGTTCTCAAAGACATTAGTTATAAAGACAAGCTACCCTCGCGCCCAGCCACCCATGCCCTCCATTCACTGATAGAAGAACCTTCCTTCTGAACAAGCCTCCTTCCTCCCTGCTTACCCCTACAAATCTGTCTACACTAACCCAGTCATTCATGCACCACGGTCTGTCGGGTGCCTACTCCATGCCACAGAAAACTGTCCCCAACACTGAGGCGATCAAGACCTAGTCCAACGAAGACCAGTAAACAGATAGTTGCATAGAGAGCACTGGATTCTATAACAGAGAGATGCGGTGTTGGCTAAGCCCAAAGGAATAACTGCTATCTGAAAAGACTCAGGGAACGGGAGGCCTGGGCTAGACCCAGAAGAAGGAGCAAAGTGCTAATGAATCCTTTTGGAAAAAATAAAGGACTTAGCTACTGTCAGGTCTTCCTACCCCAGCAGCAACAGACAAGTTACCAGGGAACTAAGAAAGGGGGGAGAAAGGATGACGAGGAAGGGGAGACATTCACGGTTAAGAGGAGACACAGAAAAGAAAGGATAGATCACAGAACAGGAAAGACCCACAGAGAAAAGCCTAGACCACTGAGTTGATTAAGAAATGAAACAAAATAGAAAGAAACAGAACTCAACCTTTAGTCAACTCAATCCAACTCCAGCGTTGTCAGTGGCTAAAGCCTCAAAAGATGTGGTGAGACAAGCAGGGAGGGGAATGGGAAACTTGCTGCTGACAAACGGCGTTGTTTTGGTACTTCGCCTCTGGAGAGAAAGGGAGTTGAATATCCTCCAGTGGAACACCAGGTGGCGCTACATACACAGCTTTAAAAAAACCACAGCCACTCCAGTGAAGCCCCTTTCTTGCCTCCATCTCCTCTGGCTGAATAGTCTCAATTGTACTCATCCACGATCCAATTGGACGAAACTGTACCATTACAGATCCAATCGTTTACTTAAATAGCATTCTCTTGGAAAGAAGTGTCTTCAGAGAAGCCAGTACTATGATATGCCTGTACTCTCCCTATAGAGAGGGCTTGTAAAGCAGAATCAAGCCAGCCCCACTTTCACAGTCCCAATAGAGTCTCGTACAAATGGAGATCCATTAACGCTGCTGATGAGGAAATGAGCACATAACTGCACAATCAAGCACTGCCCAGGAGAAACAATCAGTTCACGCCACAGCCTGACTGTAAGTCCTAACTCTAAGCAGCTGTGCAACTATGAAAGGGTTTTGCCTGTTTCTTCACAGTGAAATGGGAATCGGAATTACTGCCTGCCTCATAGAATTATGTTGAAACCCAATGAAATCCTAGCTGGAATGTACATGTAGCATTATATTTATTCATACAAAATAGCAAGAGCTCTCGTAAATAAAACTCAGTGGTGGCCGGCAGTACAGCAGAAGGGACAAGGGGGCATGTGGGCCCTGAACAGTCAGGAGGGTGTGTGTGCGGGTGCTCTAGCCTGTCTCGGGGATTGGCAAGGGATAATCTGTCTTTAAGTCTTCGGTGGTCATTTAGCTCTGGAGGCCTGGGGGAGTAGGGAGGCCAGGAGCTTAGTTTTATCCCCAAACTTGGAATGCCTCCTGCCTAGATTCTTTTGCCTTTGGAATGAAAACAGTACATGTTTTTCAGACAAATGAAGAATGGCGACAGCTCAGACAGCAGCAGTTAGCCCCTAGTTGGCAATGGGCCCAGGAACAAGGGGCCTAGCAGAGTAGCTAGGAATCAGCTTAGAGATCAAACCCCTCCCACCCCTAGAAGCCCAGTGCATGGAAATAAATCTGGCAAGGCCCAGCCTCGGCAAAGGCAGCACCCTGGGAGTGCTGAAATTCCTAGCTCACTACTGACGGACACGTGATTATCCTCCCTGAGCCTTCGTTTCCTCAGCCCTAAACCCGGGATAATGGTACCCACCTGAAAGGCTTGTGGCGATTAGCAGCACGGATGCATTTCAGTATATAACATTACCTGGCTCAGAGCCCACACCTGCTCATCTCCTGCCTCTCGACCCTTCCAGTCCTTAGAGTTCTTACCCCGTAGGCTGACAGTGAGTGTGTATTAAGTGTGTGCATACTGCTCCTTCCTATGGGTGAGTTGTGTTCCCTAGGAGGAGTGAATTCCCTACGATTGCACAGGTCTGGTTCCTCGATGTCAGGAGGAACACAGATTGATTCACTCGGTGACTGACTAGCACCCTTTTCCCGCAGCTAAATCCTCTGCCATAGTTTTATGGCATATTTTATCTCCACAGAATCCCAGACCATCAGAGCTAGAAGAGTCCTCCGAGGAGAGCTTGGGATCTCCCAGCTCAGTCCCTTCACAGTACTGATGAGGAATTAAGTACTTGGAGGGAAAAGGACTTACCCCACCATACAACAAGTCAATACACAGACGATTCAGACGCCACACCAGAAAGAACCACGGGCAGAAGGATGAAAGGTGTGTGGGGTTTCAGTAAAGGACAATCATTGTTCCTGTTTGTATGGAAGGGAAGCAGTCCAGAGGCAGGACGAAGGGTAGAATGACCCCTAACAAGTCATCTGACCAAAGAGACTTACAACCTCTGACAGCAACACATTTCTCCCTTGAGGCTCAGAGGTAAGAAAGATAGATTTACAACCTTCATCCCAGGAAGAATAACTGCTCAGGGCAACAGGAATTGCCGGCACCTAGGATCCCAGTGGTTTTGGGAAGGTGGCAGCCTGGGTAGCTGTGTCAGCATGGTCACGGGGCCAAGCGGCCCACAACCCAGGCTTCCAAGAGCTGGCACCACCTCGGCTGAGGAAAAGGGGTGGGGCCTTACCTTTCCTGAAGGTCGTGCAGACTCTGTTCAGCTCGATGTAGTCCCTCCAAATCCTTCATCATCTTCTTCATGTGTTCTTTGGAGTATCGGTTCTGGATATAGGCAAACCAGCAGCCGCCCACACCAATAACGATAGACACCACCAGCATGAAGTCCTTGAGGTGGTTGTGGCGAGTCACTGCCAGAGAGGGAGGGCATGGTGAGCGAGAATGCCCACTGCACATGAAGTCCTGCCTGAAGAGCACTCTTCCGCTCAAGAGGAATTCCGTTTTCTTCTTAGACACACACTTGTCATATACTATTACAGTAAGCTCTGCTGGTCAAGTCTAGTTTGGAAAGGATTGGAGGTCTTAGAGGAAGCTTATTAAATCATGCTTCCCTAAGATGCAGTGAAGAGGAGAAAACTAGCACTTTTTCAATACATCCCAAGGCATCCCTGGGCTGGGATGAGCCCATGTGCAACGGCTTCCATGCTACAGGGTAGGCAGTGCTAAGGTGCTACAGCAGGTAAAAGGGACTAGCTGGCATAAAGGGGATGCAGCAGTGTCGCTGGAGCCTGCGGTCTGGCTGTAGGACTGAGCACACTGCAGGAGCTGCTCTTGTAGACTACTAGGTCCAAGCTCAGATCAGGTAAAGGTCTTGAAATCTCAGTCTATGGAGGGCATTTCTAGGATGTAACTCAATCCATAGACCAGGTAAAACAGGAGTAACATCAATAGATTGGTTTACATGAAGCATTAAACACATTGGGAACTTAGGGGCAGACCTAACTCCAGAGAATGCCTGGCAGCAACTTAGTGACGTTCACAGGCCAAGGCACCAATTGGTGTTTGAAGCAATGTCCAGCCTCCAAAACACAATTCAATGCCAAAGAAGGAACACTACCAGAAGATAAAAGCAAAAGACACATCTCAATAACTTAGTCAAGCAGGAAAGGAACACTCCTGGAGCCTGCCATTGCACCTAGTCTACCAGATCTGGGGCCTGGAGACTTGAAAGGGACATCATAAGAGCAGAGGCCTGCTGCTGCCTCTGTCTGGGTTGTGCTGTGGTCTCCAGGGAGCCACAGATGTGGGAACAAAGAACAAATGGGGGAGTTCAACCAGGGCTAATGACCCTCTGTGCACAGCAGGCTGCCCTCCTCCTCAAAGGACAAGGAAAGGACTAGCAAGATCCTACTGCCTGGTCAGGACATGTGGTTGACAGAGAACCAAAAAGATCCATTTCAAGCTACCAGATTGAGGGAATGTGTCACACTCCAGGAAAAGACACATGTTTCTAGAAATTGTGTGAAGCTAAGGTCCAGTTTGACAAAAAGAGCTATATAGTCATAGCCCCTTGGAGAGCCAACCAGCAGGTCATATGGATGGCATTACTTCCAACACTTGTAAGATTTCAAAGTGGGCATGCAGATTGGGCCCAGGTATTTCACTTAGTCCCTTATTCTACCTTGTCAAGATCAATTTTGGATGGATTCAGCTTCATATCCTCATCCAGGTCCTAACACTAAATACTGAATGACTGGGACCATGGATAATACCTAACAGTTGCCCCTCCAAAGTGAGTACCCTCTGCATTTCTTCAATCTTTACGCTACTTGCATACACAGGCATCCACTCCCTCATCCCCCTGCCTTACCAAGCACACAACTGAAGCCCAGATACACTGCTTCACAGCCCATGAGCTACCAAGCTCAGCAGGAAGAACATGAGTCTAAGTCTGGTTGCTTCACTCTTTATGGATTCTGGTGCTCATCATTTGCCTACATGCCAGTGCCCAGCACAGCATCAACCAGCAGCACACAGAACACACTCGATGTATCTTTGTGTGCTTGAGTCTTTACTGATTTGCCTCAAGCATGATAATCCACATAAGAAGGAAAGTGAAATAGAGCAAACATAAAATGTACTAGGCATTTGTAATCATTTCTAATCCTCATGACTGTAAGAGAGAACATTAGAATTTCTATTTTAAAGACAATGAAACTGAAGCTCCATAAGGGACAGTGATTTGCTGGAGTTCATAAGCAGTGACAGAGTTGGGTGCAAATCCAGATTTGCCTGAATGCACTGTCTTTCCATTATACCACACTTCCTCATTACAACTTTCATACTCATGCAGCAAGTGTTAATTCTGCTTTGTTAAATGCAAACATCTCTCACCAGAAGGGAGTCTGTCTATACTGCCTTGATCTAGTTTGAGTGTGACTCTAAGAATTACAAACCCTGAGTTTTCTCAAAAACATTCAGGGAACTGACTATGCCATTGCCAACAGGGCAGTCAAGACCCAAAGGCCAAATGGCCAGGCCTTTAAGGTTAAACATAGGACCTCAAGTAGAGAAACTTGTACCGTCAAAGGCAGCATCCTGCACTAAGCATTAGGGAAGTCTGGGTTCTATGTTTGCCTCTGCTTCAATCTGTTGTGAAGTTCACTTCCTCTATCTGGACCTCAACTTCTTCCACTGTAAAGTACATCATCACATAATTACTAAAGTGATCAAATGCAATGTAGAAGTGATTTGAGATGCCTTAGAAATACTGAAATGGACATATCTAAGAGGTGATTAATGGTGTGGATACAGAGTTTGAGGAAGAGGAAGGAGCATTAAGAATTGGCAGGCCCCTTCAGTGGAGAAAATAGGCAAATTAAGAATCTAGTCTATGTCTTACAAACAATGAAATCCTACCCATGATAATCCTATTCTCATCCTTCAACTCCCACTACCTTCCCAGCCTACCAAAGTCCACAGAGATCTTTCCATGTCTTTTCTTCTGAGTTATGATTCCCTGATCAACCCATTCTCTGGAGCCATAAACACTGGCCATCTCTTCTGTCTCAGGGACTGCTTTGTATATGTTTCAACTTCCTTGACAGTCACCTTCTAGTAGTCTGCCAGTTCCTCAGGGCCAGGACACAAGACTCATTATCTCTGTAGCCCCAAACTTAGCACAAGGCCTAACCAGAGTAGGTACTTAGCAAAGGAGAAAAAAGAAATAATGAAGGGAAGTTTTAACAGGAAAGGGGAGAACAATGCCAACTGTATATAGAGAATAAATATCTGTCCCTGGGACAAGATTATATGCCCAGCTGAAGTGCAGAGCCCTTACACAAATTCGGCCCTCAGAATATACTTCCTATTCAATTAATACAGCCAGGGCAGTGACCGCAGATGCTTTTGGGAAAGCAGATGTGGCTGGCTAGGTGAACAGAGCTAACCCAGGGAAGCTGGCTGGGAGTGAGAGGATGGCAGAATCCCCCATCTGAGTGCTACAAATAAATTTTAGCAAAATCAGGTTGTTAACAGCATCAGGCCTAAGGCAGAGGAGGTAGATGTAAATAAATGAAACGCTGATATGTTTATAGAGTCAAGGTAATAAGGAGAATTTTCAGGGTACCATTTAACACTGAGAAGGAGAATCTCTACTCATTATAGCCTTCTTGAATCCCCTCCCCTAATCAATTCTCTCCATCCTCTCAACTGCCCATAATATCCTGTCAGGTACAGACAGATACTTATTCTTCACTGCCAAAATATGTGTTAGGAATTCCTTTTGTCCTTTATGCTGTCTTTTGTTCAGAGGTATCTGTTTAACCTGTAAAGACCACTGCTGTCCCTCTTTCTTCTAGTCATGGCCCAGTAGATTGCTTTAGCTACCTCAACTGCCAACAGGCACAATATAGGCAGAAATTCCCTCCAAAACCAAGCTGGGCCAGATTCTTCTCCCAATTCCCCTCATTCCTGCAGTCTGGAGAGGCCCAGCCTCCTCCGTGTAACTTCTAGCATTTGTATCCTGGTTACTCCCCTCCTCCTTCCTGGGTCTTAAAGCTGAGTGCTGACAACAGATGAACAAAGCTTGTCTGCCCTCAAGGAGCTTCCAGTCCAAGGGTAAAAGAGTAGAAAACAGACCTCTTATAAAGAAAGGAGGAACAGGGACCAGCACTGTAGTAGCAGGTTAAAGTCCTGGCCTGCTGCACCAGCATCCCATATGGGCGCCGGTTCGAGTCCCAGCTGTTCCACTTCTGATCCAGTTCTCTGCTATGGCCTGGGAAAGCAGTAGAAGATGGTTCAAGTCCTTGGGTCCTGCACCCACGTGGGCAACCTGGAAGAAGCTCCTAGCTCCTGGCTGTTGCGGCCATTTGGGGAGTGAACCAGTGGATGGAAGACCTCGCTCTCTCTCTCTCTCTCTGGCTCTACCTCTCTCTGTAACGTTGTCTTTCAAATAAACAAAATAAATCTTAAAAAACAATAAAAAAGAAAGGAGGAACAAAGGGCTGTGTGCTCCCAGAGGGGATGAAGAGGCACAAGTTCAGCATGACTGAGAAGAGGCTGGGAAGCATCCTGGAAAAGGCTTGCAGGGGAAGCAGGAGCATCACAGGAGACACAGGAAGTAAGGATTCAGCCCCAGGGAGCACAGCAAGGCTGTCCAGAGACAGCCACGCCCCATCACTGGGGACTTTTTTCCTATTGTCTGAGCCACTGAAGAAGGAAGATGATACATAGCCTTGTCTTTTCCTCTCCACAGTTGCCCCCAATTCCAACAATTACCCAGCAGGCCTTTCTGCACTCTTCTCAATACTCATGCTTAAAGAACAAAGGGCACAGTAGTCTCCAGCACTGCACTAAGACACAGTAAAAATAGTAATGACCATTTATTCAGGGTGAATTGGGGCACAGAGAACCTTAGGAATGTGCCCAAGGTCACAAAACTGCTAAGTGAAAGAGCCAGCCTGCTTCACTGCAAAGCTAGAACTCTTTGTATCTTGTTTCCTCTAACAGAACCATCAGGTGGCCTAAGAAGGAGCACTGAAGAACAAGTTAAAGACCTGGGTTAGTCATGGCTTTGCCACTTAAAAGCTGAATGGCCTCTGAAAACTTACCTCATCTCTCTGAGCCTCAGTCTTTCTGAGAAATCATCTGTAAAGGAGGCAAAGTCCCCTCAATGAATGATCTGCTACCCTGGCAGGTCACCAGCTCAGGCCTCCAACTGACACCACCTGTCACAGGGCCTTCGTTTCTCAGAGCGCACCCAACACCTGATGCTGTCTGGAGACGCCCAGATGGGCCCACAAGCCTAGAGCTACCTCTGCAGGGTGCAAAAGATGCAAACGGCCATGTGCTGTTCTGTGGTCACATGAAGAGAACTGAGCACACTTTTTACGGTCACAAAATAGACCCTGGGGTGGCCCTGTGCTGAGCCATCTGATCCCCCCCTCCCCAACCTCCTTCTGTGGACAAACACATCTATTTCTTCAGCAGACTCTCTTGGCTACTGCATGACAAACCTTTGATTTAATATTTGTCAAGTCTCACATCAATGGCAGGATTGTTGCTAAGTCTGGGCAAGGTGGCCATGGCTGGCAACTATAACTGGCCTAGGTTCTCTGGAGCATTTGTCTGTTACTTGATATATGGTGAGGCCTGAGCATCTGTGTCCACCTAGCATAAGAACTCATCCTAGGTTCAAAACACAGGTCACAGCCAGCACAGGCCATCATTCTAAGTCCTAGGGACTTAGACAGGGAACAGCACTGAAATAGATACTTTAGTCCATACTCAGAGGGGAAAACTGAGTCTAGAGGGACATAGCTCAAAGGACTCTTTGCAAGTACCCTCTACCTCCCTTAGGTCAAATCACATGTAGTCTATAAGCTATAAGAAATGATCTCCCGTACCCAGTACCACAGACCCAGGACTCTGGTTTTTTCCAGATAAAATACTTGCCTGGTTTAACCTGCAGTTTCTAATGCACTCTTTCAGATATGGTAAATCCCACTTTGATATCAGACACACAACAACCTGACAATACATCTTTCGAAGGCTAAGGAAGACTCAGATCTCTAATGATATCTCCTTGCTGGAGAGGGGCAGAGCTGAGCCTTTGCTGCAGCAGCCTGGCTTTCACCGCTGAGCATAATTCTGCAGGTGCAAGAACTTGCTGGTAGACACAAAGAGGGGTGTAAGCTGTTGATGAGGAGAATTTAATAAGACACTTTCCATTTGTCACAGTGAATGGCTCAATCACCCTCCCCATAAAGCTTCTTAGACTCCAACAAAACCCCTCTCTACTTTGTGCTCCCAGTTGAAGTCTTTTTTTTTTTTTTAAGATTTATTTATTTATTTGAAAGGCACAGTTACAGAAAGAGAGACAGAGAGATCTTCCATCTACTGGTCCACTCCCTAAATGGCCACAACGACTGGAGCAAGGCTAATCTGAAGCCAGGAGTCAGGAGCTTCTTCCAGGTCTCCCACATTGGTGCGGGGGTCCAAGTACTTGGGTCATCTTCCACTGCTTCCTCAAGCACATTATTAGCAGGGAGCTGGATCAGAAGTAGAGTAGTTGGGACTCAAACCAATACTCATATGGGATGCTGACACTGAGGCAGCAGGTTTACCCACTACACCACAATGCCAGCCCCCCAAGTGAACTCTTGAGAGTCTCACATAATAACTATAATACTTACTACTATATTTGTTGACCATTTACTCTGTTCAATTTCCAGGGAACATTTTTTCTGCCAAGGGCCATTTGGATGCTTAGAACATCATTTGCAGGCCATATAAAATTATCAACTCAAAAGTTAGCCTGCTATAGACTTATTAAATTTTGAGTCCCACCTGCAGTTGCCTTGGCAGAGCCAGACCAAATGATTTTGCAGGTGTTACACAGCCCCTGGGCTGGATGTTTCCCATCTGTGAACAGACAGAACATCTCAAATGCAGGTACCCTGTCCTTTATAAAGTTATACAGTAGTGCTCAGCAAATGAAACCAAGTGAAAGGTCATTGCTCAGTAAAGAGGGTGGGCCTTACATAAAGTATAGAGCCATTCACTGTGACATTTATTCAAAACTAACCAAAGAATGGTGGGCAATGTGCTTTATACCTCCAATCCACCCAGCCCCCTTTCAAAAGATGCCAAGGGTGGAAATAGCCCTCTCCCAGGTTGTTCTGTTTCACACTTTCAAAAGGTACAGATTCACCTGTGGAGTCATCCTGGGCACTCCACAAGCTACATGCACAGACAGGAAATGTGCTGCCTCTGACACTGGCTGCCAGCAATTTCTATAGACTGGCTCCTGGCTCTCTCATACTCTGCTGCTGGCATCCATGAATAAAGTTCAGCTGCTCCCAATTGGCCCTAAAAGTCTGTTTGGTCAAAGCTAATTTTCTAAGGAATATAATTACTTTTGTTCCCTCTTGGTTCACTTATAATAGGAAAAAAGATGGTAAGGTCAGTCATTCTCATTATGTAGATCTGCAGGGACTGAATCACCTAATTCTTTCAATTAACCCTGGTTAAAGAAACCACCCTTTCTTAGGCCTGGTATGTCTCTATTGTTTCAGTCCACTTAGCTTTCCTAGCTCACCCAAAGATACAAAGATGTTCAGTAATCAGTTCATATTGTATACTCACGCCTGCAGTGAGAACAGGTAACAGCTAAACGGCAGTCAGCCCTTTAGAGGTTACTTGCTACTTCTGAGCATACCCTTTATATTTTAGCCTTTACTTTTGTTCAGGCTGTTTCCTCCATCTAGAACATCCTCTTCTACTACCTCCATGGTAAAGCTCTCCCACTTTCACAGGCAGAGCCCACATGCCACCTGCACTCCTCCTCTGAGCCTTCAAAGCACTGTGTCCTATCCGAGAACACTTGTTTTATCCCTTTAAGATACAATCTGATTCCCTATAGACAGAATTTGATTCATTCATATCTTTCTACCGGGCCCAGCACAGTACTGGCACAAAGTTGATACTTCTTCAGATACTTAATAAATGGACATTGATATACAGCTGGACTAAAATACAAAACTAGTTCATACATCAGTCCCAATGGAAATAGTAGAGGCACTGCCTTGCAGGAGTGCCTAGGAGCCCCCAGGACCTCAGCCAGCCATTCCAACAGGTTTGAGTTCTATGGCGCAGCAAAGCCCTTCTCCACACAGGACTCACAGAGAGGAGGCCCGAAGAGCACTGTATCCAGGGCCTTCAACTGCAGCTTCTGTCGATGACTTCGGTCTGTCATCTTTAGCACAGTCCCTGTCATGGTGGTGTTGGTTACAGCTAACCTGTTGAGGCAAAGAGTAGGGGATCAGAAAGCCAGCAAAGTCAGGAAACCCATCTCCTCTAGAAGCAATTTCAGGGTAATTGCTCCCCTTCACATTCTTGAACACAATCTATACTGTGGTGTCTCAACAGGGAGAATGGGGGACACAAAACATTTATCAAGAACTGGACAACCCTCTCATTGCATTTCCACCACGGAAGTGCGCTGTCCTCCAATGATAACCCACCTACGACCAGTCTCAGACCCAACTGTATATTTTCTGCCATGCTTCTCCTTCCAGGGGTTTTAGTCCCTACATATCTGTCCCCACCTCCCAACACTTGTAAAGGCATCCTCCTGACAAGCCCAGGTCAGAATATCATGCGGTGAGACCCAGTGACTCTGCAGACGTCTGAATTAGCCTAAACCTAACCCACTATCATTATATATAAAAACCTGTTGATGACAAGCTGAATTAGTCCTGTTAGCATGTATTTGAGTCACTGCAATACAATTTACTCCCAATAAGATTACTGTAATTTTGTATGACCTTCAACCACACTGTCAATGGTAACTTCAATGAGAGAGCCTGCAAACAAGAAAATGACCTAGGAAAAAATGACTTTTTTTCCTCTTCTGTTGGAACACAGTGAGTACATGAGGAGGTGAGTACAAGATAAGTAAGGTTGAAAACCTCTCATCTGAGCCCCAAAGTGAGCACTTAATGCTATACTACTCTGTGAGGTTAGGGCTTCTTTCTGATGCATTGTTTTGTTTTCCCAGCTAAAAAGGCAGCATCTGACATCACACAGTGTGGTTTTTACTCTCGTCTGAGCAGACAGGAACAGCTACTTTCTTCTCTGACCTTGGAAGGCAAACAGATCTACCCACAAGCCAGGCAGTGAGGCACTGTGATTGGGGGTCAGGAGATACGGTTTCTCATCCTAATTCTACCACTGACTCACTTGTCTGATCATACGCTGCTTGCTCCTTCCCCTAGGATCTCAGTTTCCTTTTGCATAAACTGATATAAAATCAGACGCCTTGCAGGAGCCTGGAACGTCGTGGGGATCCTCTTTGCAGCACTTCTGCCAGGTGTGCTGGACATTGATCAAAACAAACAGCATCATGTTTTCTACAGCTGAAGACACCTCTAAATGGGAATGCTCTCTACTTGTAAGCAATGAGAGAAATGGGGGAAGGAGCTGGCATTTACTAAGCAACTCCTGGGTATCAGGCACTGTTCTGGCACTTTACAGATAGTATCTCATTTAGTCTTCACAGCAACCTTAAAGAACTCAGTTCTTAACTCTGTTATTAGCTCCAATTTATAGATATGACACCTGAGACTTAGAGGAGAGTAACTTGCCCACAGTTACACAAAAATAAGTGGTAATGCCAGGGGATGAATTCAAATCTGCTGGATTCTTCCCATGATGCCATGCTGGTAGTGATGAGCCTAGAACCACACCCATTCTATACCATACACTGAAAGCTCCATGCTTCCTGCTGTCACTAAAGTGCCAGAGCTTGGTATTTTTCTATTCTGTGCTCAGCCTGGTTGTACCTGGTCTTGGCTCTAATCTTAGCCACAGGAGGGCTAACTGAAACCATGACCTAAGAACTGACTTCCTATGCCTTGCAATTTAAATCCAGGCTACAGCCATTCCTCATGATGAAATGACCCAAGACTACTACTATTCCCATGAGTAGCAAGAAAGAAACTTAACTCCTGGAGATTCATGGTCAATTATGTATTCAGTCATCCATTCTTAGCTTTCAGGGCCCAGCAGAGCCTGGCACATACATGGTAGGTGCTTTGGGAAGTTTTGTTAAGTAGAACTAAACTGAAAACTGAGAGGGAGCCTATCTTCAACCACATGATACAAGAGAAAGATGCAGTGAAAGTTGCACTTAGAACAAGGAAGACCTGGGTTCAAATCCCAGCTGGACTACTTATCAGCTGGACAAATTATAAACTACTTGAGAGTCAGTTTGTTCATCTAAAAGCTGGAGTAGTAACTCCTTCCTCCCAGAATTGTGAGACTCAACAGAAATAATAGATAGGAAAGCACTCTATAAACACTAAAATTATCACTCTTCCAGAGTAGAAAGAAGCTATGAAGAGGAGGCTACAGGCAGCAGAGGAGAGAACAGCCAGCTCAGCTAGGCCTGGACAGCAGTGCCCAGGAGCTCTGTGGCTGCAAACTCAATGTGTGGGCCTTCCAACTGCTTCACCTTCCTGATCTCCTTCACCGAAGCTCATAACCAGGTGTACCTACATAATAAGATGGCAGACTGTACATAGTCAGCACTTATCAGACAGCAAGCCCTTTGAGGGCAGGGGTAGGTTGTTGTCAACAATATCCCCAGCACGAGTGCAGGGAACCGGTAAGTATAAGTGAGAGAATAAGTAAATGGATTAATGATGACATACAAAAGTAAGTTGAAATAGTAAAAAGTCCAAGCCATAGTCCTCCACTCCCTCCCTACTCCAAACCCCAAGTCCTAGAATAGTGTGCCTATGTAGAAAGCCTGTTGGAGGAGTCATCTGAGACAAGGTCAGGGCCAATGGCAGTCAGCCCCCACATCTGCACCATTTGCATTAGAGTAGATAAATTGTACATATAGCTCAGAGAAAACTAAAACAGACCTGAGACTCCAGGGTGATAAAAGAGACAGTTTCCAGAGAAACAGGAAAAGAAAACAGGTTTTGAAATCTACCCAGATCTAGAGTCAAATCACAGTTTTTACCCTAACTAGCCACGTTTGTGACCTTGAAAAGTTACTAAACCAGTTTCATCATCTAAATATAATAATACCACCTTATAGGATTGGTGTAATAATTAAATGAGACACTTTATTTAAAGTGTTAAACAGAATGTCTGGCAGATATTAAGCACTCAATAACTGGCAGCTATTCATACTATTACAAGGATTGATAAGAGTATTAAATAAGACAATGGATGCAAAGTGCCCGTCATGCTTTACAGCAAGTATAGAATAGATGTGAAAAGAGAAGAGGTCTAGAGACTCTATCATGAAAAGGATGGAATCTCAGTTAACTGGCAGAGCAACCTGAAGTCAGGTCTACCCCATCCCATTTCTTGCACCTTCCAGTAAGAAAAATCTAGTCCCCTGCTGACCTGGGCATGGCATGGCCACTCAGCTGCAGCTTCCGGAAAGTCTCCTCATACTGAGGCAGCTCCACATATGTGATCAGCCACTGCACCACCTCATCCACGGTCCAGTTATACACTGTGGAAAGAGACAAGCACAGTCATGACTCCAGAATGTCAAGTACTGCTTGCACTTACTGTTATGGTTATATGATCTTAACATTTACCACATATGTTTGTATGTTTAACATATCTTTCCCTCACAAAATCCTAAACATGAAAGGAGTAAACATTATATGAGTCTATTTATATAAAACCCTAAAAGAGATAAGTCTATACTGACAGAAAGCTGACCAATGGTTGACCAGATTGACCGGGAAAAAGTACAAAGAAATGTTTTAGGGTGATGGAAATATGCTCTATCTTAAATATGGTAGTGGTTACAAAAATAACAACATGTGTCAAAATTAATCAAACTGTACATTTAAAGAAAATTTATTTAAATTTTTTTTCATTATAAATGTAACCAGGATTGCAAACCATCATCCACCCACCCAGCTATCCAACTAAGCATTCATCAAGGGTTCACCTAGGGCCAAACCATAGAAAATTAGTTCCCAACCCAGTGGACGGGATCAAAACCCAAATAACATCAATAAAACACTGACTCTAACCAAGAAACATACATAGAGCACAAAGGAGAAAGGGAATAACTGCCTAGGAGTTCAGGGATAGTCTCAGAGAAAGTAATAAATTGCAACATAAATTATTAGAAGAACCTCACCTGAATTATTTCATAGCTATACAGCAAGAAAGTACTCAATATTCAATGAAGACAGGTTAAAAAAAAAAAAAAGATGTAAAAATTCAACGTGTCTAGAGAATAGAATTAAGGAAGGCAGTAGCAGAAGGATGTTGAAGCCAAGTCTTGACTTCACCATGCTAAAACAGCTACCATCGTTGTTCTGTGAAGAGCAGCCCTGGGTTGCTCCTGCAAGTTAAATGAGGTCCAGCCCTTTGAGAGGGAAAATATATAGACTTTTCCTCTTCTCCTTTTTTTTGTGTACTTGGTATAGAACATGTTGGGCACATTGCATCCATTCTTTTATTTAGTGTTGCTATTCAGAGTTGTACATGTTCAAGCAGTAGCATCCAGTAGCCACAAGTGGCTATTTAAATATAAATTTACTAAGATTAAGTCAAATTAAAAATTCAGTTCCTTAATACCACTAGCCATAGTTCAAATGCCCAATAGCTCGATGTAGCTAGCAGTTACCATATTGAACAACATAAATTATAAAATATTTCCATCACTGTAGAAAGTTCTATCAGCACTGGCCAAAATAATTTATTAAAATAATGTCTTGATTTTATATTTTTATTTTGAAGTAAGCCAAAAGTAAAAATGTATATTCTGGATCTTCGAGACATATAAGAGCAACACTGTCAACTTCAGTGACCACATTGCATTTGTGTTGATAAATGTGTTACAAAATAGTTATGACAGAACATAGCTGCTGATAATTTTAGGACATAATGTACTACATACAAATAATTTATCTTGAATTTAGACATTGTAATACAAAAGAATTCAGAGAACAAAATACACAAAATATATTCTCATAATTGCAATTCAAATTTTCAAGACAGATGTTACCTTCTTAAAGATATAAACCTCCAAGAACTACCCCAACTGATGCATCCCCAGGGAGACTGTCACATTACATGATCATCTATCAAGGCCTATCTTATAGCACTATAATGGACATGGCTGATTTTTGCCACTAAGCATCCATTGCCCCTTTTGGTGGCAACAGTCCTCTGAATTCAGATCAGGGAAACCACCTCTCCCTTGTTCTCAGTTAATGTGCTTCAGACAAAGTTAAATCAATCTCTAGGGGCAGAGTATATAACCCAAGCTAAGCCAATCAGTATATTACATCCTCCTGCCCACGGTGCTTGAGTCAGGGCTTAGCACATAACCCAAGTCAAGGCTGAAGAAACTGCATTTTTCAGGATTTTTGTTTGACTCATATGAGATATGCTCTCCCAACACACTGGTGCCTGGAATGAAATGATCCTGAACCATAATATATTATAATAATTATAATATTATTAATAGAAGCCATCACTTACATAGCACTTATTGTCTGATATTACTGCTTCAAGCAATTCACATATATTAACTCACTAATCTTTACCACAACCACATGAAATAGAGATCTAATTTTATCTTCATTTTAAAGATAAAGAAACTGAGGCATAGAAAGGTTATATAACTTCCCCAAAGTTACCCAGGTAGGAATTGGTAGAGCCAAGATTTTGTCTCGGGTAATCTGGCTCTGTAGCCCATGTTCTGGGGGTATATATGCTCTTCTTAACATTGTTGAAGCCTTCATTTAGAGGCAAAGCTAGGCCAAGAAATGGATCTAGATGACATCATTTAAGCCTCGAGTCAGGTCACACCTGTACCCAGTCCTATTTATAGATATTTCAGTTTTGTGCACACAAATTTTCCCTTTTGCTTATTTCAGATTGAGGGGATTTTCTGCCATAACAAGAACCATTCTAACTTGAAACACTCACAGAGTGATCATTTGCAACATGGTAAATCACATCAGCACATGTCACTATCACAAACAATCCTCTTTTTTTTTGATAGGCAGAGTGGACAGTGAGAGAGAGAGAGACAGAGAGAAAGGTCTTCCTTTGCCATTGGCTCACCCTCCAATGGCCGCCGTGGCCAGCGCGCTGCTGCCGGCGTATTGCGCTGATCCGAAGCCAGGAGCCAGGTACTTATCCTGGTCCCATGGGGTGCAGGGCCCAAGCACTTGGGCCATCCTCCACTGCACTCCCGGGCCATAGCAGAGAGCTGGCCTGGAAGAGGAGCAACTGGGACAGAATCCGGCGCCCTGACCGGGACTAGAACCCGGTGTGCCGGCGCTGCAAGGAGGAGGATTAGCCTATTGAGCCATGGCACCAGCCAACAAACAATCCTTTTAAATAATTTTAAAATTTATGTGATGATTAGACATGCAGAAAGCAAGTTTACCTCTATAATTTACAGAAAGTATTATAAAGGAATAGATATGGACTTAATACTCAGGGAATATGTTTCAGACAAATGAAGGTCAAACGAGATCATGACGTACTGGACAAGTCAAAATTTCACAATAGCTTAAATAGAGAAAAATAATGAGAGGAATGAGTCACCTGATGGTATCCAGTAATACAGATATGCTGGTATCTAATACAGATATGCAGCCTGAAAGCAATTCAGTATCAGCTGAAAAGTATTTTATTGGATTTGAAGTTTATTTCTATTTAAAGTATAAATTTGTTTTTGTTTATATTTGTACACAGATTTTACATAGCAACTTAAATCTCAATTTTATGTTTGTGCATATTTAAATAACTCAAAAATAATTTAAGTCAGCACTGCAGGTCCAAGATAAATTATTTCCCTTAAAAGGAATTCCTACATTCCTCAAGGTTGAAAACCACTGCTATGAACAACAAGAAGCCAGAAAAGTTTTGAAGCACAATGAGAGGAGTTGAGATTCATCCCTCTCCTCTCTAAAGAGCCATACCTTTACCAAAAACTGACTTTCATCAGAATGCTATCATACTGAAGGTATGGGTCACATCCTCTTCATTTGTGTTTATCTACTGTTTCTAAAATAAGAGTTTCATACATAGTGACATCAATAAGAATTTACTCAAAAATGACAACTCTAAATGAGGAGTCACGGAAATGTTCTTATTGTGGCCTCCAAACAATAAAAATCTCCTTTAAAAATAGGTAGCCCATGTGGACAAATCCTATAACGCTTGTCAGAAAAACAGCATTCTCTGGTAGGCATACTTCACATCTTACGTTGCTTCTGTCACTCTCACATAAGCTAAAGAAGTTAGAAAATTGGGACCATTCCTTTCATTCTCCTCCTTTCCCCAAGTAGAGCCCAGCACATGCAAACGCAAAGCAGTTAGTAATACATCTTGAATGAAACAAAGTCGAAGCAAAAATTCTCCAATCTCCAACAAGCAGGAGGAAAGCCGTGAGGCTGTGTAGTTTTGGAGGTAGATGAGGTGGTTGGCAGACGCAGAAAGTTGAAAAGAGAAAGGTACTGGGTGAGGGTGGGGAGGATGATGCAGGTGTACTGTGCTCAGACTGCATCCTGAAAGACAAGATATTAGACACTTAAGAGAGGGCTGCTTGGGGGGAGCGGGGAGCTGCGGCACTGTGGCGCTATGGCATAGAGGGTAAAGCCACCGCCTGCAGTGCCAACATCCCATGTGGGTGACGGTTTGAGTCCTGGATGCTCCACTTCTGATCCAGCTTGCTGCTCTGGCCTGGGAAAGCAGGGGAAGATAGCCCAAGTGCTTGGGCCCCTGCACCCGCGTGGGAGACCAGGAAGAAGCTCCTGGCTCCTGGCTTCAGATCAGTGCAGCTCTGGCTGTTGCGGCCATCTGGGGAGTAAACCAGTGGATGGAAGACCCCACCCCCCACCCCAGCCGTCACCTCTGCCTTTGCCTCCCTGTAACTCTGCCTTCCAAATAAATAAATAAATCTCTTTAAAAGAGAGAGAGAGAGAGAGAGAGAGAGAGAGAGCTGCTTAAAATCACTGCTTAGCTTAAATTTCTAGTTACCAGACTAGAATACATTGGAAGGAAAAGAAAAATTAAGAGAAACATTCAAATCCTAGGTTTGGGGAGAAAAAAGATGACAGCACTGAGGTTAAAGAAGTGTTGAGGAAAGTAAAATACACTAACCATCATTCTTGAAAATGAACATATATCCACACACATTAAAAATGTGATCATTTATAATGAGGGCACAGGAGAATGACACACAGATAGAAGGCAGACAGACAAGTGCTAGCCTGTAAAGCACACAGAACAACACACTCCTGCCACTGCTGCCAGAGGAGCTCAGCCTCACCCAGCACAATGGAGCCTTTCTGCTTGGCGTGTAGAGTGGAAAAAGGGCCACTTTTTCGATGCTAGAAAGGCCTCAGGCCAGCGGTACTTCAAGGGCCTTTTGTCTACTGGGAGAATGTCTTGAAACAAGCCTGGACATAGACTCTTGGCATGCGGGAACTCCCCTGTCAACACCCAACACCACAGTGGAGACAGGCAGGAGTCACTCTGCAACAGGGTTTCTCAGCCTCTGCACCAAGGAGGTTTGGATGAGATCATTTCTGGGGGCTGTCCTATGTATGTCAGGATGTTTAACAATATCCCCAGCATCTAGATGCCCATCTATACTTGCTGCCAGTCATGACAACCAAACTGTCTCAGTGGAGTGGGGTGCTGAGAACCACTGCTCTACACACTGCCTTAAGTGAAACAGAGGGTCTTTAAGGGGTCCACTGTACGTGGGGATGATTTCTAGACTAATCAGCCCCTATATGACTAAGATGCAGGAGGGAAAGATAATGGCCTCAAGCACATTATGCCAAACTTCAAGGCAGTTTGGTGATCTGTTTGTTTTTAGCTCTGCATATCATTCTGTTACCTAGGCAGATGTCCTACCTAGGTAGAGCCTGGCAGCATAATGTTGTCTATCCAGAGTCACTGCAGTCTGAACGAAGTAAGTCATGACGAGCTGTATCCTGTGTAGTCTCTGTTTCTCAGCACACCTGAGTCCCAACATGAAGATCTCATTCAAGAATCCAGTTGAGACATGAGGGCCATTTGTCCCTAAGGTTCAAGGTTAAAAATCTTATTCTGCTTTCTCATTCCAAAAGAGAAATGGGAAAGATCTCTGAGACTATCAGTGAGAGGCTATAGAATTTGGCAAAGAGAATTTAATACAGAAACAGACTCCACATGATTCACATATCCCAACCCCAGGAGTACATGCAAGTGAAAGACTTGGTCCCCTTGAGTCTCTCATTTCTCCAGAGTCTGCCCATGAGGCCTCTCACCAGATCAAAGACTACACCTCCTACACCTCCGGGCAAAATGACAATGTTACACAGAATCAGGGAAAGTCAACCCCTAGAGTTTTCTACAACCAGTAATCCCTCATAAGAGAGACGCACAAGGTAAATAACTAGCCTCCAATCTTTATAATGATATGATCTACCTATAAAAACTAACTGTGCACACACTGCTAATATATGTACACCTGACTAAATTAAATTACATTCGTATACTAACATTAGTGTATATTTTAAAGCACACATGAAAATTAAGGAATGAGATAAAAGTACAGTATAAATACAAGCTCTAGTACTGTCTTCAAATGAACAATAGCAGTCTGTGGGTTGCACCTCCCATCAGTACTTACACTTTGCTTACTAACAGCATCACTCATCCCACAGCTTCCTTATAAAAGTAAAGGCTACGTGAAAGGCACTTGTCAAATGCCTATATCAGGAAAATGGCGTTTACTTAGAAATAAGAAAAAGAAACATCCTGGTCTCTGTACCATGTTTCTTTTATTTTTTTAAAGATTTATTTTTATTTATGTGAAAGAGTTACAAGAGAGGTAGAGACACAAAAAGAGAGAGGTCTTCCATCCTCTGGTTCACTCCCTAAATGGCCACAACAACTGGAGCCAAGTCGATCCAAAGCCAGGAGCCAGGAGCTTCTTTCAGGTTCCCACGAGGGTGCAGGGGCCCAAGGACTTGGGCCATCCTCTACTGCTTTCCCAGGAGCATTAGCAGGGAACTGGAGCAGCCAGGATTTGAACCAGCACCCATTTAGGGTACCAGTGTAGCAGGCAGGGCTTTAACCCACGTACCATGTTTCATAGATATGTTTCCCATTTGAGAAAGAATTTTACGTTAAAATAAGTAAAATTTGCTTTGTTTTGAGGTAACTAAAAAAACTTATTACAGATAAACAAATTCTGTTGCATTTGTGAACACTAGATATTTTAAAAGCTTTGAGTTTGGTGCCAGGTTGTAGTGCAGAGCAGGTTAAGCTGCCAGCTGCAACACCACGTCCCATATTAGAGCACTGTTTCATATCCCCACTGCTTCCAATCCAGCTCCCTGTTACTACACCTAGGAAAGCAGTAAAGGATGGCCTGAGTACTTGGGACCCTGCCATCCACATGGGAAACCCAGTTGGAGTTCCTGCCTCCTGGCTTCCGCCTAGCTCAGCCCCAGCCATTGTGGCCACCTAGGGAGTGAGCCAGTGAATGAAAGATCTCTCTCTCTCTCTCTGCCTTTCAATAAACAAAATAAATCTCTTTGTTATACAGAGAAAAAAAGCATTGAGTCTGAAAGTGGAAGATCTTGATTTCCATACTATCTGCCACAAACCAGCATGAGCAAATCACTTCATTGTTATAAACCTAAATTTCCTCTTCTATAAAATATTCAACCTGTTATTCAACACTAATTTTCTACTATTCTGTGTCAGGTACTGGGAAAAGAACAGTGATCAAGAACAAGATCCCTGGGCCAGCATTGTGGCACAGCAGGTTAAGCCTCCCTGAGATGCCAGCATCCCATACGAGCGCCAATTCAAGACCCAGCTGCCCCACTTCCAATCTGACTCTCTGGTAATGTACCTGGGAAAGATAGCTAAAGATGCCCCCAGTACTTGGTCTTTGCCACCCAGATGGGAGAACTGGCTTTGGTCTGGCCTAGCCTCAGTTGTTGCAGCTATTTGGAGAGTGAACCAGCAAATGAAATCTCTGTGTGTGTGTGTGTGTGTGTGTGTGTCTCCATCTCTCTAACTCTGCCTTTAAAAAAAATAAATAAATCATTAAAAAAGGACATAAAGAATGAGATACCTATCCCCGTGTAGTTTATATTCTAGCAATACCTATCTCCTAGAGGTGTTAAATCAAATGAATGCATGTGTGAAAATACCTAGGATTCATCATAAACTCAGTGATAATACACACATTCATTCCAAAAGAAGCAGATGTTATGAACCAGTCAGAAGCCAGATGGACAGAGATGCAGGTCTACCAGAGGAAAGAAACATGAGTGAAAACAGAACTATAAAGCTGGAGTATGCTCAGGGAACAATGGCTCCAGCTTGTCCAGCCTGCAAGGTCACAAATAGAAGCAGGGAGAATGAAGTATTACTAGAGACAAGTGATGGAAGTCCTTGAAAACAAGTGGTCTGAAACTCCAAAACAAATTATTCACTGGGGGAAAAAACATTTATTGAGTACCCACAACTTGTGAATCACCGTCTAGGAGCCAGCAATACAACAGTATATCTAATAATACATAAAAGAACCACAGAGCCCATGTTTCTCTCCATAGTGGAGTAAAACATTATAGATAGACAATTATATGCCCAGTGGTGATAAGGACAATGAATAAAAAGTCAGAAATAAGAGGGCAAAAGGACAAAGAACAGTGTTATGTTAGGGCAGATGAGGGAAAGCCTCTCTGGTGAGGTGACATTTCGCAGAAAGTGAAACTGTGAACCAGGTGGATACTGGGGGAAGGGCATTCCAGACAGAAGGAGCAGTAAGTATTACTCCCTAGCACTGGAACCACAGTGCTATCTCCAGGGATGTGCCAGGGCAGATACTTGGCCTTAGCCAATCCTTACCCTTGCCAGAGAATGAATAAGCAAGAAGAAATGGGCTCCTGAGTCACCCCACAAGGGTGGGAAAGGGGACCTGTGGCGCATCCAGATGAAGCCCTCAACTACTCTGGTGGTTTCAAACCCACATACCAAGAGAACTATGTCTGGTGTCAGGGTTACTGGTGCCTGCCTTGCCTCTCCTTCATATGGCTCTTAGTCAGCTGTTCACTTGGTCAGCCTTTGGTCTATCTATCAGAAATGGCCAGAAGTTAGGCTGGCTAACTCAATTAGCTCAATAGGCTAATCCTCCACCTTGCGGCGCCAGCACACCAGGTTCTAGTCCCAGTCGGGGCGCCGGATTCTGTCCCTGTTGCCCCTCTTCCAGGCCAGCTCTCTGCTATGGCCTGGGAAGGCAGTGGAGGATGGCCCAAGTCCTTGGGCCCTGCACCCCATGGGAGACCAGGAGAAGCACCTGGCTCCTGCCTTCGGATCAGCGCGGTGTGCCGGCCGCAGCGCACCGGCCATGGCGGCCATTGGAGGGTGAACCAACAGCAAAGGAAGACCTTTCTCTCTGTCTCTCTCTCTGTCCACTCTGCCTGTCAAAAATAAAAAAAAAAAAAAAGAAAAAGAAATGGCCAGAAGTTAAGAATATGGGCTTTGGAACCAAGTGCCTTGGCTCAAATTTGAGATTTCCCATTTACTAGATATAAGATCTGGATGAAGCTTCTGGCTCCTGGCTTCAGCCTGGCCCAGTGTTGGCCATTGCAGCTGCCCAAGGAGTAAACCAGTATACAGAAAATCTGTGTGTGTGTGTGTGTGTGTGTGTGTGTGTGTGTCTCCATCTCTCTAACTCTGACTTTCAAATAAATAAATAAATCTTTTTTTTAAAAAAAAAATCACGTTAAATGTAAATGGTCTAAACATTCCAGTTAAAAGGCAGAGATCATCAAACTACAAAATAAATAAATAATACCCAACTACATACTACCTATAACAAATGAATTTTAAATATACAAACAGTTATCAGGACAGGTATTTGGTGTAGGGGTTAAAACACTGCTAGGGATGTCCACATCCCATATCAGAGTGACTGAGTTCAAGTCCCAGTTCTGACTCTGGTTCCAGCTTCCTGCTAATATGTACCCTAGAATACAGCAGATGATGGCTCAAGTAGTTTGGTCCCTGCCATCCATCTGGGAAACTAGGATAGAATTCCAGGTTATTGGCTTTAGCCTGGTCAATCCTGGCTATTGTGGGCATATGGGGAGTGAAGCAATAGATGGAAGATATTCTCTATCTCTCTTTCTGCCTTTCAAATAAAATGAAAGTAATTTTTTTTTAAATTCAGCAAATCTAATCCAAAAATACAGTAAAAGGATAATATATCTTGACCAAATGGAACTTATCCCAAGAATGTGAAGCTGATTTAATTTCCAAAATTGATCATGGCAATTCACTATATTAACAAAGTGAAACAGAAAAACTATGCAAGCATCTCAGTCAACAAAGAAAATTTATTTGATAAAAATCAAGTATCCTCTTCTGATAAGAGCTGTTAGCAAACTAGGTAAGACAGAGCTTATTCAATGTGATAATGGGCTTCTATGAAAAACCCACAGTCAACATTAATGGTGAAAGATAGATGCTTTCTCTCTAAGATAAGAAACAACACATGGCTGTCTGTTTTCATCTCTTCTCTTTAACACTGCACTGGAGAAACTAGCCAGGGTACTCAGCCAAGACAAAAAAAACAAAAGACATAAAATTGAAAAAAAGATGTTCAACTGTCTTTATTAGCAGACAATATGATTGTCTATGGAGAAAATATGACAGAATTTAATAAGTGAGTTTAGCAAGGTTGCAGAATACAGGATCGGTCTATCTATCTAGATAGACAGACAGATAAATCAATTATATATCCATATAGAAGCAATCATCAGGAATTAAATTTTTTAAAATGTACATGGTATGCTCTTTTACATGGATTTTTTTAAAGATTTATTTATTTGAAAGACAGAGTTATATATAGAGGTAGAGACAGAGAGAGAGAGGTCTTTCATCTGCTGGTTCACTCCCTAGATGGCTGCAAAGGCTGCAGCTGCGCCAATCTGAAGCCAGGAGCCAGGAACTTCTTCCAGGTCTCCCACATGGGTGCAGGGGCCCAAAGACTTGGGCCATCTTCTACTGCTATCCCAGGCCATAGCAGAGAGCTGGATCAGAAGAGGAGCAGCTGGGACTTGAACCAGCGCTTCAGGCCGGCCTTTAACTTGCTGTGCCACAGTGCCGACCCCTTTTATATGGGTTTTACCACACATTTTAAAAATATCAGTTACAATAGTATCAAAAACTATGAAACATGGCACACTTGACAAAAGATGTGAAAGAACTGTATATTGAAAACTATAAAATATACTGAGACAAAGAATATCTCCTAAATAAATGGAGAGATGTACTTGTTCGTGGATCAGAAGACTCAATATTATTAAGATGTCAGTTCTTGCAAACTAATATAGATTCAATACACTTCCATTCAAAATCCCAGCAGGCTTTTTTGTTTAATCAACAAGCTGATGCAAAAACCTAAAACAGCCAAAACAACTTTGAAAAAGAACAAATTTAGAGGGCTAGAATGACATGACTGGGGTGGTGAGGGTGGGGTGGGGGGAACCTATTCTTTTTTTTTTAAGACTTTTTTATTTATTTGAAAGAGTTACACAGAGGGAGAAGGAGAGGAAGAGAGAGAGAGAGAGAGAGAGGGAGAGAATCAAGATTGCATGTACCAATGCCATCTCACTAGTCCAAGTGATCAATTTCAGTTCACAATTGATCACACTGATAGGTCTAAGAGTCAAAGGGATCACACAAACAAGACTAGTGTCTGCTAATACTAACTGATAGAATAAAAAAGGGAGAGAACAATCCAACATGGGAAATGGGATACACAGCAGACTCATAGAATGGTAGATGTCCTAAACAGCACTCTGGCCTCAGAATCAGCCCTTAAGGCATTCAGATCTGGCTGATGAGCCCATGAGAGTATTTTAGGTATGGAAAGCCAAGACACTCTGGCAAAAAAAAAAAAAAAAAAAGAAAGAAAGAAAGAAGAAAGAAGAAGACCTAAATGAAAGATCTCTACGAGTGAGATCCCAGTAGAAGGAATGGGGCCATCAAAGAAGGAGGTACCTTTCTCTGAAGGGAAGAGAGAACTTCCACTTTGACTGTGACCTTGTCTAAATAAGATCGAAGTCAGCGAACTCAAAAGGCTTCCATAGCCTTGGCAACTCATGACTAGAACCTAGGGAGATTACTGACGCCATAAACAACAGTGTCAAATTGTTAAGTCAACAACAGGAGTCACTGTGTACTTACTCCTCATGTAGGATTTCTGTCCTTAATGTGTTGTCCAATGTGATTTAATGCTATAACTAGTATTCAAACAGTATTTTATACTTTGTGTGTCTGTGTGGGTGCAAACTGATGAAATATTTACTTAATATATACTAAATTGATCTTCTGTATATAAAGATAATTGAAGATGAATCTTGATGTGAATGGAATGGGAGAGGGAGTGGGAAAGGGGAGGGGTGCGAGTGGGAGGGAAGTTATGGGAGGGGGGAAGCCATTGTAATCCATAAACTGTACTTTGGAAATTTATATTTACTAAATAAAAGTTTAAAAAAATGACAAATAAATAAAAAATAAAAAAAGAGAGGGAGAGAGAGAGAGGTCTTCCATGCACTGGTTCACTCCCCAATTGACCACAAACAGCTGGAGCTGCGCCGATCTGAAGCCAGGAGTCAGGAGCTTCTTGGGGGCAGGGGGGGAGGTGCTACTCTAAGACTATGGTAATCAAAATAGCATGGTACTGGCATAAAGACAAATAAATAGACCAGTGGATCAGAACAGTCCATAATTAAATCTAAACTTAATGGAAAATTGATTTTTTGATAGAAGGTGTTATGATATGGTAGAGAAATGATAGCTTTCTGAACAAATGGTTCTAGAACAATTCTGACACCTAAAAGCACAAAAAAGTACGTTCATACTTCACTTCATGTACAAAAACTAATACCAAACTTACCAACAACAAAATGTACAACCTAAAACTACGAAAGTTCTAGAAGGAAGCATAGGAGAAAAAATTTTAAAACATATTTTTATTTATTTGAAAGGGAAAGTTAAAGAGACAGAGGGAGAGACAGATCTTCCATCTTCTGGTTCACTCCCCAAATGGCCACAACAGCCGGGGCTGGGTCAGGCCAAAGCCAGTAGCCTAGAACTCCATCGGGTCTCACACATGAGTGGCAGGGGCCCAAACACTTGGGCCATTCCCTGCCGCTTTCCCAGGTGCATTGGCAGGGAGTTGGATTGGACTTACATATATATGGGATGCTGGTATTTCAAGTGGCAACTTAATCCACTGAGCCACAGTGTCAGCCCCTAGAAGAAAATCTTTTGCCTTAGGTAAGGCAAATATTTCTTAGATCCAACACCAAAAACATGGTAAATAAAAAAACAATAAACTAGACTCTAAATAAAAACTGAGGTGCCATTTTGGTGCAGAAGGTTGAGCTGTCACTTGTAACATACCAGTTCAAGTGCTGCTGCTCTGTTCCCAATCCAGTTCCCTGCTAATGTGATTGGCAAAGCAGCTGAAGATGGCTCGAGTGCTTGGGCCACAGGGGAGAACCAGATGGAGTTGTTTTTTTGTTTTTGTTTGTTTGTTTGTTTGTTTTTGACAGGCAGTGTTAGACAGTGAGAGAGAGAAACAGAGAAAAAGGACTTCCTTCCGTTGGTTCACCCCTGAAGCCCCAACTGGGATTAGAACCTGGGGTGCCGGTGCCACAGGTGGAGGATTAGCGCTGGCCCCAGATGGAGTTCTGGCTCCTGACTTTGGCCTGGCCCAGCTCTGGCTATTGTAGTCATTTGGTGAGTAAACCAGCCGAAGGAAGATCTCTTTTTCTACCTCTCTGTCATTCTGCCTTTCAAATAAAACAAAATAAATGTTTTAAAAAAGTTAAACTTTCTGCTCTTCAAAAGATACTGTTAAGAAAATGAAAAGGGGGCCAGCTTGGCAGAGGGGGATAAGCTTTGTCTCCAACACCAGCATCCCATATATGCACAAGTTCAAGTCCCAGATGCTCCAGTTCTGTCCAGCTCCCTGCTAATGCATCAGGAAAAGTAGCAGAGGATGGCCCAAGTCCTTGGGCCCCTGCACTCATGTAGGAGACCTGGATGGAGGTTCTGGCTCATGGTTTCAGCCTGGCCTATCCCTGGCTGTTGAAGTCATTTGGGGAGTGAACAGTGGGTGGAAGATCTCTCCCTCTGTCTTTCATCTTTCTCTGTAACTCTTTCAAATATGTAAATAAATTTTTTATAAAAAAGAAAATGATAAGATAGTTACAGACTATGAGAAAATCTTTGCAAAGCATCTATAGTCATCCTTTGATATCGAAAAGTTATTGGTTCCAGAACTCCCCATCCCTACCCCATACCAAAATCCATGAATGTTCAAGTCCCTTACATAAAATGGTATAGGAATAGTTGCATAACCTATGTAAATCCTCCTCTATACTTTAAATACTCTTTAGATTACATAAAATATCTAATACAATGTAAATGATATGTGAATAGTTGTTGCACTGTAATGTTTAGGGAATGAAAAGGAAAAAAAAAACTGTACATGTTCAGCACAGACCGAAGCACTGTAGGCCTAACAACACAGTACATGAACAAAATGTAAGGAATATAATGCTCAGACAGAATGCTGGAGACATTGAAATCTGTGAGACTGTAGGAAGCTACAACAGGACATGCCTACACATCATATGTGTGTATTTAACATAGCACTCAGTAAGTGGCAAATTGAACTTTTGCTTTTTGGAACTTTCTGGAATTTTTTCTCTAAATATTTTCAATCCATGGTTGGTGGAATTTCTGGGTGACCCACAGATATGAAACTAACTGTATTTTATAAAGAACTTATATACTTATATCCAGAATATACAACTTTCAAAACTAAAAAATAAAGACAAAAGATTTCACAGATACTCCACCAAAGATACACATGAATGACAAAGCTGCCCAACACCATTAATCATTAGGCAAATGCAAAATAAAGCTGTAATGAGATACCAATACATTATCAGACTAGCTAAAATTAAAAAACTGACCACCTCAAGGACAAGAAGGAACTAAAAGTCTTATACATTGCTGATGGGAATATAAAATAGTACAATTACTTTGAAAAACAGCTTGCCTGTTTTTTTAAAGGTTTGTTTATTTATTTGAAAGTCAGAGATACAATGAGAGGAGAGACAGAGAGAGATATCTCACATCTGCTGGTTCACTCCCCAGAGGGCCACAACAGTTGAGACTGTGCCAGGCTGAAGCCAGGAGACAGGAGGTTCTTCCAGATCTCCCATGTAGGTGGCAGGGGTCCAAGCACTTGGGCCATCTTCCATTGCTTTTCCCAGGCCATTGGCAGGGAACTGGAGCAGAAGTGGAGCAGCTGGGACACAAACCAGCACTCATGTGGGATGCTAGCGTTGCAGGCAGTGACTTTACTTACTATATCACAGTGCCAACCCCTTGACAGTATCTTTTTATATATATATATATAATTTTTATTTGACAGATAGAGTTAGACAGTGAGAGAGAGACAGAGAGAAAGGTCTTCCTTCCATTGGTTCACTCCCCAAATGGCTGCCACGGCCGGCGCTGCGCCAATTGGAAGCCAGGAGTCAAGTGCCTCCTCCTGGTGTCCCATGAGGGTGCAGGGGCTCAAGCACTTGGGCCATCCTCCACTGCACTCCCGGGCCACAGCAGAGAGCTGGGCTGGAACAGGAGCAACTGGGACTAGAACCGGCACCCATATCGGATGCCAGCGGTGCAGGCGGATGATTAACCAAGTAAGCCACAGCGCCGGCCCAGACAGTTTCTTAAAAATAAATATCTACCATATGATCTAACCATTCCACTCCTAGGTATTTAGCTAAAAGATAAGAAAGTATATATCCATACAAGACTTCTGCATGAATGTTTATAACTGTGTGAATGTTTATAGCAGCTTGATCTGTAATAGCCAAAAGTTGGAAGTAGTTCATATATTTATCAACAGGTCAATAAGTAAACTGTGGTATATCTCTACAAAGATATACACTCAGCAATAATATTATATTATTATATTATTATATATGTAAAAAATGAGTGAATTTCAAAATAATTATGCTGAGTTAAAAAGGTCAGATTTTCTTTAAAATGAGCATATATTACATAATTCCATTTAAGTAAAACTATAGAAAATGCAAAGTAATTTGTGGCAGAAGGCAAGATCCATGGTTGTCTGGGAGAGGAAACAGGGAGGGAGCAATTACAAAGGACTATGAGAAAACTTGGGAGTAATTAACCTATTCACTATATTGTTGTGGTTTCATAGTTACATACAAACAAAATACCTGTGAATAGTAAACTTTAAACATTTATGCTTTTTGTCAATTGTAACTCAATAAATCTCTTTAAGAAAAGATCATGAGAGGCCAGCACCCTGGCGTAGTAGGCTAAGCCTCTCTGCCTGCAGCACTGGCATCCCAGCTGCTCCTCCTCCAATCCAACTCTGTTTGTGGCCGGAGAAAGCAGTGGAAGATGGCCCAAGTGCTTGGGCCCCTGCGCCTGCACGGGAGATTCGGAGGAAGCTCCTGGCTCCTGGGGCTCCTGGCTCCTGGGGCTCCTGGGGCTCCTGGGGCTCCTGGCTCCTGGCTCCTGGCTCCAGATCAGCCCAGCTCCAGCCATTGCAGCCATATGGGGAGTGAACCAGAGAGTCCCTCTCTGTAACTCTACCTCTTAAATAAATAAATAAGTAAATAAATAAATAGAGAAAAGAAGAAGTTGCGCTAAGGAGAAGTACCAAGGGTATATTAAAGAGGTATAGTTCTTAGGATTTTCACAGAAAGGTAAGAAAGGGGTAGGTATTGTGGTACAGCAGGTTAAGCCACCACTTGGGACACCAGCATCACACATCAGAGTATCTGAGACTGAGTCCCATCTCTTCTTCCAGTCCAATTCCCGGCTAATATGCCTGGGAGGCAGCAGATGATGTCCCAAGTACTTGGGTTCCTGCCACCCACGTGGGAGACCCACATGGACTTCCTTGCTCATGGCTTTGGCCTGGCTGAACCTTGGCTATTGTGGACACCTAGGGAGTAACGAAACAGATGGAAGAAATCTAAATCTCTTTCTCTGGGGTCAGTGTTGTGTAGCAGTTGGTTAAGCCTCCACCTGCGATTCTGAATCCCACATGAGCACTGGTTAGAGTTTCAGCTGCTCTCTTTCCAATCCACCTCTCTGCTGATGTACCTGGGAAAGCAGTAGAGGATGGCCCAAGTACTTGGGTCTCTGCCACCCACGTGGAGACCCAGACAGAATTCCAGGTTCCTGGCTTCAGCCAAGTCCACCTGTGGCCTCTGGGGACATTTAAGAAGTGATCCAGCAGACAGAAGATCAAGATCTCTCTCTCTCTCGCTCTTTCAAATAAATTTAAAAAAATTTTTTTTCTTAAAAAAATCTCTTTCTCTCTCCAATACTCTGCTTTTCAAAAAAAATAAATAGACCGGTGCCGCGGCTCACTAGGCTAATCCTCCGCCTAGCGGCGCCGGCACACCGGGTTCTAGTCCCGGTTGGGGCGCCGGATTCTGTCCCGGTTGCCCCTCTTCCAGGCCAGCTCTCTGCTGTGGCCAGGGAGTGCAGTGGAGGATGGCCCAGGTGCTTGGGCCCTGCACCCCATGGGAGACCAGGAAAAGCACCTGGCTCCTGGCTCCTGCCATCGGATCAGCGCGGTGCGCCGGCCGCAGCGCGCCGGCGCGGCCATTGGAGGGTGAACCAACGGCAAAGGAAGACCTTTCTCTCTGTCTCTCTCTCTCACTGTCCACTCTGCCTGTCAAAAAAAAAAAAAATTTTTAAATAAATAAATAAATAAATAAAACTTTTTCAAAACTAAGTGATAAATACTCAGTTTTCTTATTTTTTAAATGATTATACAAGTAAGACCTTTAATCCTTAAGTTGCCATTTTAAAAAAAGAAAAAATTACTGTAATAAATCGTAAGTGATGAATAGATTATTTATTGCCAGGAAAAGAAGAATCTGAAAGAAAGTAAGATGGGGGTGAGGACAATTGTATCTTTCTGCAAGAAGTATAACAACTAATGGCTAAGGTTTTTAACTAAAATCTCTTGAAGATTCATTTTGCATATTGACTTTTAAATGGCTAAAAGAAAAGAATAAACGTATCTCTCATTAGTTTGTGTAACTAACTTTTTCATGTTGATCTAGCTTTGGAAGTGACTAAGACAGAAGCCTGATGCTCCCTGCCCTCCTCGTTTTGGGTCAACAGAGAGATGCTAGTTCTGCTGGGCTTCCTCTCCACAAGCCGGTCCTCCAGCACCGCGCAACTGCCTCCTGCAGAAAAGCCCTGTTCTCCAAAGAGTAGCACAGACAGAAATGGAGATCTGTGAGCTTATTCCATTGTTGCAAAAAACCTAGTAAGAAATTAACATTTTCAGAGCCAGTGCTGTGGCACAGTAGGTTAATCCTCTGCCTGCGGCACTGGCATCCCATATGGGTGTCGGTTCTAGTCCCGGCTACTCCTCTTCAGATCCAGCTCTCTGCTGATGGCCTGGGAAAGCAGTGGAAGATGGCCCAAGTCCTTGGGCCCCTGCACCCATGTTGGGAGACCCAGAAGAAGCTCCTGGCTTCTGGCTTTGGATCGGCTCAGCTTCAGCTGTTGCGGCCATTTGGGGAGTGAACCAGCAGATGGAAGACCTTTCTCTCTATCTCTCCTTCTCACTGTTTGTAACTCTATCTCTCAAATAAATAAATAAAATCTTTTTTTTTTAAAAAAAAGGAATTAACATTTTCTCATAACAGAGTTCATAGGCACATTTGAACTTAACCAGGTTCTTTTTCTTTTTTTTTAAAAGATTTATTTATCTTTTTCTTTTAGTTGGACTCAAATTACTTAGTGGGAACCAAAGATTAAAAGTTAAAATGTCTTTGACTCTTAAAAATAGAGAATTATTACTTAAGAATTATACTTTGGGGCCGGCACCATGGTCATTTGGTTAATCCTCCGCCTGCGGCACCGGCATCCTATATGGGCGCCAGTTCTAGTCCCGGTTGCTCCTCTTCCAGCCCAGCTCGCGGCTGTGGCCCAGGAGTGCAGAGGAGGATGGCCCAAGTGCTTGAGCCCCTGCACCCACATGGGAGACCAGGAGGAGGCACCTGACTCCTGGCTTCGGATCGGCGCAGCACCAGCCGTGGTGGCCATTTGGGGAGTGAACCAACAGAAGGAAGACCTTTCTCTCTGTCTCTCTCTCTCTCTCTAACTCTGTCAAAAAAAAAAAAAAAAAACTTAAAAAATGTATTATACTTTGTTTGCAAGATAACATCACTTAAAAATCTATGTGTAAAGGGGTCGGCGCTGTTAAAACCACGGCCTGCAGCACCAGCATCCCATATGGGTGCTGGTTCGAGTCCCAGATGCTCCACTTCCAATCCAGCTCTCTGCTATGGCCTGGGAAAGCAGGGGGAAGATGGCCCAAGTCCTTGGCCCCTTGCGCCCGCATGGGAGACCAGGAAGAGGCTCCTGGCTCCTGGCTTCAGATCAGCTCAGCTCTGGGCGTTGTGGTCATTTGGGGAGTGAACCAGCAGATGGAATACCTCTCTCTCTCTCTCTCTCTCTCTCTCTGGTTCTACCTCTCTCTGTAACTCTTTCAAATAAATAAAATAAATCTTAAAAAAAAAAAATCTATGTGTAAGAAAGGGAATGGGAAACTAACATGGCACTTTGTTTAGAAGAAATGAAACCCATGCTTTAGAGGAGAATCCCCTTAGATCAATGCCTCCCATCACCCCTCATTACCAAGTACACAGTTACTGTTTCCACTGGCTCAAATATGCAAACAATTCTACTTCTCAAATATTTCACAAAATCTTTTCCATTAAAGAATTACCATTCTCTCTCTCACACACACACCTGGTTCTAGAGAGACTGGATATTGCAGCACTCACAAACCCCCTGCCTCCAATCCCATATTTATCCACTAATCACCACTCTATATAAATCTGGAATCCAGACCATACTAATTGATTCTCCTCCTCTCCCTGCACCCCAGCCATATCTTACTCTTTAGCAAAGACCCTATGGATGAAAAAATAAATGAAGCTGATTCACCTGACAGCCAATTAGAAGGGGGCAATCCCCCAGTCTGCTGCTAGACTCCCTGGAGTTGGCTCTTGTTCTTGGTCCTTCCTCTGCCCTGCTTGTTTAGTTCTTCCCTATTTAATCACTTAACTTTGTAAAGATTTGCATGGCTTTTGTCCCCATCTCCTGAAACGTAAATACTAAACTCCTGAAATTTCCTCAGTGATAGAAGTACCTTTCTTTTTTTTTTTTTAACTTTTATTTAATGAATATAAATTTCCAAAGTACAGCTTTCCAAAGTACAATGGCTTTTTCCTCCCATAACTTCCCTCCTACCTGCAACCCTTCCCTCTCTCGCTCCCTCTCCCTTTCCATTCACATCAAGATTCATTTTCAATTATCTTTATATACAGAAGATCATATATTAAGTAAAGCATATATTAAGTAAAGATATATAACATATATTAAGTAAAGTAAGCATATATTAAGTAAAGATTTCAACAGTTTGCACCCACACAGAAACACAAAGTGTAAAATACTGTTTGAGTACTAGTTATAGCATTAAATCACAATGTACAGCACATTTAGGACAGAGATCCTAATGAGGAATAAGTGCACAGTGACTCCTGTTGTTCACTTAACAAATTGACACTCTTGATTATGGCGTCAGTAATCACCCTAGGCTCTTGTCATGAGTTGTCAACGCTATGGAGGTCTTTTGAGTTCGCCGACTCTGATCTTATTTAGACAAGGTCACAGTAAAAGTAGAAGTTCCCTCCTCCCTTCAGAGAAAGGAGAATTACCTTTCTTATAGATGGTGGTCCCCCTGAATCACACTCAAGTTCATAATAATGAGATGACTTGGGATGAGATCCAGCAACTAGAAAAACCAACCACGTGATTAAAAAATTGGGACTTTGGGCCAACGCTGCAGCTCACTAGGCTAATCCTCCGCCTTGCGGTGCCGGCACACCAGGTTCTAGTCCCGGTCGGGGTGCCGGATTCTGTCCCGGTTGCCCCTCTTCCAGGCCAGCTCTCTGCTGTGGCCAGGGAGTGCAGTGGAGGATGGCCCAAATACTTGGGCCCTGCACCCCATGGGAGACCAGGAGAAGTACCTGGCTCCTGCCATTGGATCAGCGCGGTGTGCCGGCCGCAGCGCGCCAGCCGCAGCGGCCATTGGAGGGTGAACCAACGGCAAAAGAAGACCTTTCTCTCTGTCTCTCTCTCTCTCTCTCACTGTCCACTCTGCCTGTCAAAAAATTAAAAAAAAAAAAAATTGGGACTTTGAGCCAAAAGATAACAGCACAACTTTGGAGAGAAAAAATGGGGCTGATGATTGAGGTCAATCACCTGGCCATCATTCAATCAATTGTGCTTATGTAATGAAACTCAAGTAAAAATGCTGGACACTGAAGTCTGGCTGAGCTCTCTGATTGGTGCTGGCAGTGTTCTGCTGTTCTGCATCCTCATTCCAGAGAGTACACAGAAGTGCCACATTCAGAAACCTCCCAGATCTCACCATCTGGGTCTCTTCTTTTAGCTAGTACTGATTTGTACCCTTTGTGATAAAGATCCAATCCCAAATAAGGACTTTCTTGAGCTCTGTAACTAGTTCCATCAATTATCAAGCTAGAGGGGGTCATGAGAATCCTCAAATTTGTAGCCAACTGATCAAAGCAGGGGGCCAGGGAATACACGGTTGTGGCTAGTATCTGAAGTGCGGACAATCTGATGGGGAACTGTGCCCTTTACAGTGTGATGTCTGTTCTTACTGCAGGTTGTTAGTGACAGAAATGCATTATTTTACTTAATCTCGCTTTGCCTCATTTTCTGCAAAGTAAATAGAGATAATCAGAGCATCACACCTCATAAAACTTTTCTGATAAATGAGTTAATATAGGTAAAATACTTAGAATAGTTCCTAACACATATTAAATAAGTTTTTCAGTTTGTTATTTTTATTACAAAGATCCAGAGTTGGCTTAGATAGAGATTTTTCTGCTGGAATCTAAATGAAAGAGAGGGGCATTGTCTCACAAAGGATCAAGTTGCTGCCTGTGATACCAGCATCTCATATGGCTGCAAGTTCAAATAAATCTTTAAAAATAAAATAAAATAAATGGCACTGAGAAAAGCCTAGCTCCCCAACATTAGTCAGAAAATGTTAACAAAACTAATCATCCAGATGATACTAATGTTACCCTGCTATTGCAACATTCCAAAGACAAATGACCACTGCTCATATCTGCATGATCTAGCTAAACTCGAGCAAGCCAGCTTGGACCAGTGCCAAGAAATTACATGTTTTTTGTAGCTCTGGAAATCATCACACCAGAGAGACTAAGAACCTTGCCCTGAATAATGAAGCAAACTATAGAAGAAGAGAAAACAAGAAGATTCTCACTTTTAGTTTGTCCAAACATCAGGTACAACACATGGTGAGCAAATGCTAAAAAGGTACATATATCACTTCTCATATCGCAGATGTAAGCTCTATCACTGTGCATTGAAATGTTTTTTCTCTTCTCATGGCTAATGGGAACCCCTTCCTCCAAAAAATTCATTCAATTGTCTTCCATTTTCCTGTAACTCAGAATAAACTGGAAGTATTCCAAATAGTTGTTGAGTCCAGAAATAAAGTTCTTACCAGAAAATTGCCTGGAGCTGTTTTCTAGTATTATGATTTAGTCCCTCTATTTCTGTCTTCTCTTGTTCACTTTCCCTTCCCAGCTACTTCTGTGTGAACTTTCAGAAAAGGCCAGGAATGTGCTCCCTGCCATATTTCATTCTAAGATCCTACTTATAAAATCCACTCTCAAAAACCAGACGCCTTATCCTCATGTTATTAGAGAAAAAAAAAGAAAATCAAAATTAAATGGTACTGATGGAAGGTTTTTCCTGGCAGTGCTGGCATAATTCCAAAGCTCATGTAACTGCCTCATCTCTCATCAGTAGACAGCCTGATTCCTGCAGGAACTATTAAAGAAAAATCCTCATAAAGAACTCAGCTTCTAAGATTTCTACGAAGCTCTCTCTTACAGTTTTCTCATACTTCCTCTAAATTGATAAAACAAAGAGTTAACCAGAAGCATTAGCCTGCTCATCCCAGTACCAGGATTAGAATCCAGGTTAGGGTAGACATTTGGCCTAGAGGTTAAGACACTCATATCCCATATTGGAGTGCCTGGGTTTGATTCTTGGTTAACTTCCTGCTAGTGCAGCTCCTGGGAGGCAGCAGCGATTGGGTTCCCACCTGGACTGAGTCCCCAGCTCCTGCCTCTGTCCTGGCCAGAGATAGGATAGGCATTTGTGGCATGAACCACCAGTTGGGATCTCTCTCTCTCTCCCTCTCACTATGCCTCTCAAATAAAATTTAAAAAGTATTTTTCAAAATCCAGGTGTTCCTTCTTAAAATTCAATGACCTCCATTTACATTGTATACAATACTTCTGAGGCCTGAAATTTTATAATTCTAGGTAAGAATTTAATTAGTAGTCTTCTCTACTATCAAATCAGTACTTCAATCAAGACAGCAAGTAAAACCACTGGCCTGGGGAGCAGAATGCTCACATTTAAGTCCTGGCTCTATTTAATGCATGGCAATAAATAAGTAATTTAATAAGCCAAGACTTAAAATTCCTCATCTGAAAACCAGGGACCCTAGTGGTCATTTTATGTTTAACTCATCTTAGCATCAGGAGCTACCCTAACATACCTTGAGAAAAGACTGCTTCCAATTTATTTTTAAGATTTATTTATTTGAAAGGCAGTTAAAGATAGCAAGAGGGAAAGAGAGAAAGAGTAACTGGGTTCACTCCCCAAATGACTGCAATGGTCGTGACAGGGCCAAGCAGGAGACCGGAGCCAAGAACTCCATCTGGATCTTCCACAGGAGTGGAAGGGCTCTAAGTACTTGGCCTACCTTCTGCTTTTACCCAGGCACATTAGCAGGGAGCTGGATCAGAAGCAGAGCAACCATGACTCTAACTGGCGCTCCATTAAGAAATGCCAGTGTCGCAAGTGGCAGTTTAACCCACTGCGCCACAAAACTAGTGCCTGCTTCCAATCTTGTTGGTATCAAAAGAAGTTCTTAACCACAAATATAAATGGAGAAAAGCCTAAAAATATATTTTCCTTCCCTTAAATGCCCATACAATTAGGCATAGTCTTTCACTCAGAATTCTAAAGAACATGCTTTAGGGAAAAAAACAGTAGTCATGGTTCAGCAGTTTTAAATGCAAAAAAGATCTAAAGTTTTCATTAAGTTCGCTGTGAGTCAGCAGCATGATGCAAATGCTGAATGCAAGAATATCTAATCAAACAGCAACAACAGATACATGTGAGGTCAAGAACCAAGAAATTGACAATCTTACTGTAATGACTAAGCCACACTTGGGAGTCTGTGTCCAATTCCAGGATTTAAAAAAGGCATTAACAAAAATGTTTACAGGAAGAAAATCATGATGAGAAGGAGGGTAAGATAATATTTTCTTCAAAGAACTAGGGCAATCTAACCCAGAAAAGACAAGACTCGTGAGAGAGCTCATTTGTATTTCTACCCAATCTTTGAATCATCTAAGACTCAGCAGAGCTGAGACTAAGTGGGAAGCTACAGCAGAAAGGGGCTGCCTAATGCTCGGGGCTGGAGCTGTGGCATAGTGGGTAAAGCTGCTGCCTGCAGTGCTAGCATCCCATATGGGTGCTGGTTTGAGTCCCGGCTGCTCCACTTCTGAGCCAGCTCTCTCTTGGGCCCCTGCACCTGCGTGGGAAAACCCGGAGGAATCTCCTGGCTTCGGATTGGTGCAGTGCCGGTCATTGCAACCAACTGAGGAGTGACCCAGTGAATGGAGGATCTCTCTCTCTGCCTCTCCTTCTCTCTCTGTGTAACTCTTTCAAATAAAATAAATCTTAAAAGAAAAAAAAGAACTAATGCTCTCTACTGCTGGAGATGAAGCAGCAGAAGCTAGGAGACTCAGATCCTGGAAGGAGTAGAAATTCAAACACATTATAACAAGGAACAACCCTGGGTTTGGAGAACTTTCTCCTATTCCCAGCATCGTAATGATAGCCAGGCTTATTCAGTGACTTTATACAAAATAGTTTCAATAATTTTCTCTTTATTAAGCATTTCATATTCATGTCCTTCTCTCTTCTCCGAACCTTCTGACAACTAGGATTGACAAGCAGACTGCCTATTACCTTCTGAGGACTTCCATGCCTTCCACAGGTCTTCCACGCTGATGAGCTTATCCTCACCATGGAAGGTGCTGTGTTTCACTGTTGGGTCATGGTAATTGAGGTCTTCCCTCAGGAACTGCAAGGAAAAAGCACACAAGTCACAAGAGGTAGCTGGGAGCCAGTCCATCAAGATCTCCAAACAGGTCATCAGCCTCCAGTTAACCAGACATAGCACATTCCAACTATTCAATCCACAGGTGTTATCACTCATGTATTCCTCCCATGTACTTATGTCTTAGCTGCCAAGTATACTACCTCTTCTTAGACGTTTCATTTGAAAAAACACATATGAATTAGAAATTCCTTCCTGAGGGCAGTGCTGTGGCATAGCGGGTGAAGCCGCTGCCTGCAGTACCAGCATCCCACAGGGGTGCTGGTGCAAGACCTGGCTGCTCCGCTTCCGATGTACCTCTCTGCAATGGCCTAGGAAAGCAGTGGAAGATGGCCCAAGTCCTTGGGCTCCTGCACCCACGTGGGAGACCTGGAAGAATCTCCTGGCTCCTAGCTTCATATTGGCGCAATTCCAACCAGTGTGGCCATCTGGGGAGTGAACCAGTGGATGGAAGACCTCTCCCTCTCTGCCTCTGCCTCTCTGTAACTCTGCCTTTCAAATAAATAAAGAAAATTTTAAAAAAATAAATTCATTCCTCCTTCATTTGTTAATTATGGAAAGATAATTAAAATGACAGCTGAAATTCAGTATACTAGAAGAGGGAAGGAAGAAATATCAGGAAGAAATAAGGAAGAATCAGCCTGGAACTCCACATGGGTCTTCCACATGAGTGGCAGGGGCCCAAGTACTTGGGGCATCTTCTGCTGCCTTCCCAGGCTCATTAGCAGAGAGCTGGATCAGAAGCGGAGTAGCCAGGACTCAACCTGGCATCCATATGGTTAGCCGGCATGGCAGGGAGTGACTTAACCCACTATGTCACAGCACTGGCCCCTTAGATTAGTATTCTAAACCAAGATGTTGGGCTTAGCCCAAACTTTTCTGTTGCACTACATTTTTTGTCCTTTCAGACCTGGAATTTTTTCCCCATAATATGTTTTTGGTTTTTTTTGTTGTTGTTTTTGGTTGTTGTTTTTTTTTTTGTTTTTTTTGTTTGTTTGTTTGTTTTGTTTTTTTTTGTTGTTGTTTTTGGACAGGCAGAGTGGACAGTGAGAGAAAGAGAGACAGAGAGAAAGGTCTTCCTTTTGCCGTTGGCTCACGCTCCAATGGCCACCACAGCCGGCACGCTGTGGCCGGCGCATTGCGCTGATCCAAAGCCAGAAGCCAGGTGCTTATCGTGGTCTCCCATGTGGGTGTAGGGCCCAAAGACTAGGGCCATCCTCCACTGCACTCCCAGGCCATAGCAGAGAGCTGGCCTGGAAGAGTGGCAACTAGGACAGAATCCGGCACCCCAACCAGGACTAGAACCCGGTGTGCCGGCACCGCAAGGCAGAGGATTAGCCTATTGAGCCACAGCACCGGCCCATAATGTGCTTTTATAAGAAAGAAGAAAAACAGGGTCCAGTGCCGTGGCATAACTGGTAAAGCCACTGCCTGCAATGTCAGCATCCCATATGGATGGCAGTTCTAGTCCCGGCTGCTCCTCTACCAATCCAGCTCACTGCTATGGCCTGGGAAAGCAGTGGAAGATGGCCCAAGGCCTTGGGCTCCTGCAACCACGTGAGAGACCCAGAAGAGGCTCCTGGCTCCTGGCTTTGGGTCGGCTTAACTCCAGGTGCTGTGGCCATCTGGGGAGCAAACCAGGAGATGGAAGATCTCTTTCTCTCTGGTTCTGCCCCTCTGTAACTCCGCCTTTCAAATAAATAAATAAATAAATCATAAAAAAAGAAAGAAGAAAAACAAAAGAAATCACATCTTTTAGAAACTGTTGATTAACTTCAAAGATAATCATTCAGCTTGGTCCTTAATCTTATTAATATATCCTGGACTGAACATTGATCACTGGTTTCCACAGATAGTCAAACATTAAAGAACTGCAATTCTGATCAATTTCTCAAAAGAACACATTTTAATAGGATTTTCAGGAACTGTCCTACCCATATTCTTATCCTCAGGGTCCAATAAAGCGTCTGACCCAGAGTAACATCACTAACTGTTGACTAAATAAGTAGCAAATCCCAGATCCCCTAGATACATCACAGCAATCTAAGAGGGCCAGTCTAAGGGCAGAAATGTATTCACTCACTCAACAGATATTTAATGAAGATTTCTCTGTACCAAGTAGTATACTGGGTTTTAGCAGTACAGTTAGTAGTAAACAAACAAAATAGGCAAAGTAATATATAAAGCAATGCTTTTATTGAGCCATCAATAGATATCACGTGCAGACCTCAGGAGCAAAAATACTAAAATCAGCAAGGAAGAGGATTTTCTGTCATTACCAGATAACTCTAGCAAACTATCTGATAAGAGACAGCAGCTGCTTAGGGAACCAACAAGAAACAGACTGCACTTAATAGCAAAGCCTGCTCACTGGGGCATGTGGGGAGCAGAGAAAGTAATGTGGAAAGTAATCACAAGGCAGATCTGCACAGCAGCCCACATACAGGCCCTACTGTGCCACACAGCACATGAAAGAGGAGGGTGAGAAAACAAGGCCAAATGAGGAACATGGACAGACGGAAGTCTACCTGAAGGAAGGGCCTGATGCTGAATGGAATTTAAAAAACAAAGAAGTGAGGCTGTAACAATCAGGTCTAACAGGAATATGTTATAAATCTAAGGAGTTCAGAACCTGTAGAAACAGGCCACTTATCTCCTGTGACTTTTGGGCAAGCTACTCAGCCTCCCAGAGCTTATAATGCCCTCAAGTTGAAAGCTAAGCAACCCTTTGATTTGGGTGTGATAAGGATTAAATTAAGCATATTTGCAGAAGGCATAAACTGACTTTGCATCTATTTTTATTAGCCTGCAGGACATTGTTGTTGAACCTATATTTAAAAATCAGAAACATTTTTTTAAACTTTTTTTTTATTTATTTATTTTTTGACAGGCAGAGTGGACAGTGAGAGAGAGAGACAGAGAGAAAGGTCTTCCTTTGCCGTTGGTTCACCCTACAATGGCCGCTGCGGCCGGTGTGCTGCGGCCGGCGCACCGCGCTGATCCGATGGCAGGAGCCAGGAGCCAGGTGCTTTTCCTGGTCTCCCATGGGGTGCAGGGCCCAAGCACCTGGGCCATCCTCCACTGCACTCCCTGGCCACAGCAGAGAGCTGGCCTGGAAGAGGGGCAACCGGGACAGAATCCGGCACCCCGACCGGGACTAGAATCCGGTGTGCCAGCGCCGCTAGGCGGAGGATTAGCCTAGTGAGCCGCGGCGCCGGCCCTAAAAATCAGAAACATTTTTTAAAAGTCCACTTTTACAGGTTATCATAAACCAACAAGATCTAAATACTAAGCTCAAGTGACTTTAGAATTTCACACAGGAAAGGCTTAAGGGCTACAATTTGATTGGAAAGAGAGGATAGTGGCTAAGGAACACGTCATGAGGTTTTCTGCATAGCAAACATAATTGTTTTTTGTTTTGTTTTGTTTTTTAAATTTGAGAGGCAGAGAGACACACAGAGGTCCCACATTCTACTTTACTACCCAAATGCCCACAACAGCAGAGTTTCAGCCAGGCTGAAGCTGAGAAGCAAAAACTCAAGCCAAGTCACTCGTGTAAATGACAGGGACCAACCACTTGAGCCATCATCTGCTGCCTTCTAGAGTATGCAATAGCAGAAAGCCAGAATCAGGAGAGGAACTGGGATTTGAACACAGGTACTCCCATGTGGGTATCTTAACTGGCATCTTACCACTAGGCCAAATGCCTGATTCAAGCATGTTACTTTTATATATATTACTTATTACAAATTAACTTTCAAATGCAACATTTTATGAAGATGTTTTTATTCCCAATTCACTTAAAATTTAGAAAAATACCAGTTGTCCATATCAAAGAACACAAATAATTTGGGGCAGCTAGCGGTGGAATGAGTTAGTGCTAAGGGATCTAACGAAGGCTTCAAGTCTCTACCCCTTGGCACCACTTGTGGGTTCACAGATCTACACTCAACAACCCGCCAGAGCTGGGCAGCAGCTGCCCACTTCTGAAGAACCACATATCCTCTAGTTCACCGCATCTGCCATCACTCACAAATTTATGCATACGCACTTCTACCCATATTACTAAATTATAATATTCTTGGCCACTCAGAAAGATAAAGTTTATATTTCATAATATACACAAAAGCACTCCGTAAGTTTTAAGGCATAACTCAAAAGTTAGCTGTGATTGTTATTGGAAGGAAAGTAAGATAAAGACAAGAACAAGAAAAGATTCCTGATAGAAAATGTCCTCTTCCATGCTTCCAGTTTCCATGCATACCTTAATTAGTCTTATTACATGTCTCTCTCTCTCCTGCCAAACCACATACCCCTGATAGAAACTCCCAGTTACCCAGCTAGAAATATAGCATATAAGAATGTTATACTCAACTACGTCTCTGATGTTCAATATACTTGAGGTAGACATCACCACATCTTATTCTCAACACTGACTCTATCCAACTAATAACTAACATCTGATTTGAGACAAAGTTTAAAAGGAAAAAGAGGTGGCGGGCGCCGCGGCTCACTAGGCTAATCCTCCGCCTTGCGGCGCCGGCACACCGGGTTCTAGTCCCGGTTGGGGCGCCGGATTCTGTCCCGGTTGCCCCTCTTCCAGGCCAGCTCTCTGCTGTGGCCAGGGAGTGCAGTGGAGGATGGCCCAAGTCCTTGGGCCCTGCACCCCATGGGAGACTAGGATAAGTACCTGGCTCTTGCCATCGGATCAGCGCGGTGCGCTGGTTGCAGCGCGCCGGCCGCGGCGGCCATTGAAGGGTGAACCAACGGCAAAGGAAGACCTTTCTCTCTCTCTCTCTCTCTCTCTCTCTCTCTCTCTGTCCACTCCTGCCTGTCAAAAAAATAAAAAATAAAAATAAAAAAAAGGAAAAAGAGGTAAAAACAAAACAAAAACAGATCATTCTTGGTTCCCACAACATAGGTTTACTGTTTTAGACTCAAAATAAGCACTTCCTCCACCAGAAAGAAATAACGAGGCTACCTAAAATTCTTGCCCCAGTGATCATGGGGAATGCAGCATTGGTTAGAACTGCAGCTCAATAGCTCACCAAAGAGCCAAAGCACCAGCTGTCACTAGGTATATTTAGCTGTCTGATCTCAGAAAAGCGATCTCCCAGGAGGTGATACAAAGTGTGCAACCCCATCCCAAGTGTTAAGCAGTAGTGAAGTACTATGGGTGGGAGCAGAGAAGAAAGGGAGACATCTCTTTAGAATTTCCATAACATAGCCCCAGCAATCTACTGGTGTAAAGCCAAAAGAAGAGCAGTATATCTTTGCATGCAAGGATATGGGCAGCTCTCCTGAGTCCTTCCTTAGAACCAATTCTTTCTCCCTCTCCTAGCCAACCTTGTTCCTCACTACTTACCAAGTACCCCAAACCAAAAGCACATCACCTCCACTTCCACAAGTCAAATGCTCCAGGTCTGAGAATTTTCCAAACCCTTGCTCACCTCCTAAATATCTAGCAAAGGTCCACATTTTGTCTATGACAGCTGTAAATATCATTTACATACAGTGCTAGGACACAGATGTTTCAGAGGTAAAATATCCGTCCCCAGTAAACAGTGATTTCAAAAGCTACTAGGCCGGCGCCGCGGCTCAATAGGCTAATCCTCCGCCTAGCGGTGCCGGCACACCGGGTTCTAATCCCGGTCGGGGCGCCGGATTCTGTCCCGGTTGCCCCTCTTCCAGGCCAGCCCTCTGCTGTGGCCAGGGAGTGCAGTGGAGGATGGCCCAGGTGCTTGGGCCCTGCACCCCATGGGAGACCAGGAAAAGCACCTGGCTCCTGGCTCCTGCCATCGGATCAGCGCAGTGCGCCGGCCGCAGCACGCCGGCCGCGGCGGCCATTGGAGGGTGAACCAATGGCAAAAGGAAGACCTTTCTCTCTGTCTCTCTCACTGTCCACTCTGCCTGTCAAAAAAAAAAAAAAAAAAAAAAAAAAAAGCTACTACTTGAGGGCCGGAAGAATAGTCACTTCTCACTTATGCTTATACATCTTAGTATCACTTCTACCAATTCATCTATCATATCAGACACTAGAATGATCTTTATGAAGCACAAATCTAACTATACTAACCTACCTAACTAAAAATTGCATGGTTCTCCATCACCCTGTAAGATAAATCCCCAGTTTTTTTGTCTAGCATTCAAAGCCTTTAAAATATGGTCCATACACTAATTTCCTAGTCACTTTCCTGGTTTTTCTTCCTCCCTAACAGATACCTTCCATTCCACACCAGGAATTAGGACTATGGCCTTGGGCCAAATCTACCTTGCCTCTCGTTCTTGTACATAAAGATTTATTGGAACATAGCCTAAAAAGATTTTTCAGTACACAGCCAGACCCATTCATTGATGGGCACTTCAAAAAGTTCATGGAAAACGAAATTAAAAAATAACTATATTTTGGTTCAAAAAAGTTTTGAAATCCTACACACGAGGAGTCTTCAAAAAGTTCATGGAAATGAATATTATGAAAAATTATGCATGGACTTTTTAAACTTTACATCAAAATAAGCTTATCTTTTAATTCCATTTTTTCCACAAATTTTTTAAAGTATACTCATATAGTCTATGGCTGTGTTTGTGCCACAAAGGCAGAGTTGAATAGTTATTACAGAGACTCTATGGTCAGCAAAACCTAAAATGCTACCTGGTTCTTGAAAAAGTTGCTAACCCCATTCTAGATACATCAAGTTATTTTGACTGAATAAACCGCACTCTTATATATTCCCAAGCCTTTGCACTAGGTGCTCCACTTAAAATGTTTTCTTTTACTCTCTTAAAGAGGAAGTCACTGCCTCTGTGAAGTTTTCCAGATCTCCCTCAGGTGAGTTAATTGCCCTTAAGTTATTCGTTCCCTAAATTCACAGGGTATACATCTATAACAGTCTTTATCCCATTATCTCATAATTACTTTTTAATCACTCCCTCCTACTTTCCCCCAAGCAACTTAAAAATAGTGTAAAACACAGCCTGGTATATGACTATTAAGTAACAGAATGAGTGTCTCTCACTTGAGTTTGCCCCTCAACATGTAGCAGAGCAGCTGGCATTGTGGTACAGTGGGCTAAGCCACTGCTTGTGACACTGGCAATACATATTAAAGAGCCAGGTCGAGTCCCAGCTGCTTTGTGCTTGATCCAGCTTCCTGCTAATGCACCTGGAAAAGCAGTGGATGATGGTCCAAGTATCTGTGTCCCTGCCACCCATGTGGGAGACCCAGATGGAGTTCCTGGCTCCTGGCTTTGGCCTGACCTGGCCCCAGCCATTGAGGTGAGTGCCCTGGTGGATGGAAGCTCTCTTTCTCTGTTTCTCTCCCTCTCCTCTGTCACACTGCATTTCAAATACATAAATTTTTTTAAAGTTAATGTTTAGTTTATAAAAGCTAATCAATGCATACTACATTTATCAAATAAAAAGGCCTCAAACTGACAGTTGATCTAAAACAAAGACATCCAGCTAGCAGCCAAAGGATTACACTGGCTTAGAGTCAGAGTAGAATGATGGTTGAGAGTTACATTCTAAAGCCAAATTGCCTGGGTTTGAATCCTATTTCAACTACTTACTTTCTTTTTGTTTTGTTCTTTTTTTTTTCAACGACTTACTTTCAATGGATCATGCACATCATTTGTAAAATGGAAATGACAGTAGTACAAAATTTTATAATACCCTCAAACTAAGGACTTTGTAAATGTGTTAATTAACATAAACAGCTTAGAATAGGGGCTGATGTTGTGGTGTAAAGCCACAGCTTGCAACACCAGCATCCCATATGGGCATTTGTTAATGTCCAGGCTGCTCCACTTCTGTTCCAGATTCCTGCTAATGGCCTAGAAAAGCGCAAGAGATGGCCCAAGTACTTGGGCCCTGACACCCACAAGGGAGACCCAGATGAAGTTCCTGTCTCCTGACTTTGGCCTGGCCAAGTCCTGACTACTGTTGCAGCCATCTGGGGGATGAACCAGCAGATGAATGATTTTCTCTTTCTCGCTCGCTTGCTCTCTTTCTCTCTCTCTGTAACTCTGACTTTCAAGTAAATAATCTTTGAAGAAATTTTTAAAAAGAGCCCAGTACAAAATAAATTCTCCTGTGTGCATGTGTGCATATGTATTCAATATATATGTGTGTATATACATATATTTAAAGAATTATATAAAAATATGAAGAATATTAAGTCTTGGGGCCCACTATTACAGTAATACAGGTCCCTCACATGTAACAGAGGAGGCAGAAGATGGATATTTCCTAAGTGCTTGCCATATAAAGGCAATGTAACAGGATATCAGCAAGGGAGATGAGGCACCCTAGTCTACCAACCCCCTTTTTGTTTTACTCTGATTCTTACTTTGAAAGATTTAACTCCCTCTAAAATCAAAACTTTATAATCTTATGCAACTGTCTATGAACTTTCCTCTACACATCAAGTCACTCCCTCCCATTCCCCATGATAATGAATTACTTGAAAATCTCTCAAGCTCTTCATCAACCCAAACTCTTATTCACATGCTATTCCCTAACCTCAAACACACTCTTTCTTCTCTTGATCACTCCTAGTCACCTGTTCAGTCTCAAATAACCCAGATTACATGTCAGTGACTACACATGGTTAAAAGCTAACATAGGTCCCCCTCTTCTCTGATTCTATTACTGTATTCACTTAATATACCATAATAACCTCATCTGTTTCACAGCTGTCTCTACCACTATTGGAACTTTTACAAAGCAGCATCTCACCTTTATTTTCATCCCTTTATTTCCAGCACCCAGCACAGACAAGTACAGAGAATCTCTCTGAGGTTAATGATAAAGCTTGATCCTTACCATAGAATCATCCTTGATGTCTCATGATGACATTAGGGACATGAACCTGGCCAAATCCTAGAAGCCATGTGTAAGGTTGCAGCTTGCAGGTACTAGACCAGAACAGCAAACAACTAGGATATTCTAGCATCTCCAGTCTTCAAACTATCAGGACCAAAATATCCAAACTAGCCAAGGACTACTTGCTAGGGAACTCTGTTTTATGAAAGTATGACAAAAACAGATCACTAATTAGAAAATATTTCCCCAGAGAGATGATCTTCTTAATTAGGGTCAATACCATCAAATTTACATTGAATAAATACACAGCACTGGACAGAATGCATCATAAGAAACTACACTTATAATATTGATTAATTAGAGGGGACTTCTGGCTTGACAGCATGAGAAGATTCATGGATCCAGTCTCCACTGAATCTGGTGAAAAATATTCTTCAAAATCAGCCACTTAAATTCTCTAGAAATGGCTTTGAGGGCATACAGCAAATACACAAATATATGCTAAAGAAAATGTACTAACATTTGATAAGAATAGCAGGAGACTACAGTATTTGAACCAAGACTTGCTGCCTTCCTCCCCTCTCCCAATCTAATGAGACAGAAACTCTGCTCCAGAATGGTACAGTCAAGGGCACAGGGTTCCCTCTTGCCACTAAATTTCCAGTGAGAGCATTATCCTTCCTGCCCCCAGCTACCTGTTGCTGACCCTAAACCCAGGTGAGTGCATCCAAAAGGTGGGCCTCCCTTCTTCTGCCTAATCCCCACTCATAACCCCCTCTCCTAGGACAGGTGTTTTACCTTGGATTAAGAAAGATACTGGAGCCTCAACTCCTACTACCCTGCTCAAAAGACAGGATTATACTTTAGGAGACACAAGCCAAGAAGAACTGAAGTCACTGCTACCCCTCCACTGAGTACTCACCTTTTAAAGTAGGGGTGTCATTCAGAGAGAAACATGTCATTGTCCCCACCCACAGCTCCAAACATCATGACTCAAAAGATTTTGCATAGAGAAAAAGTAGATTGCAAAAGGGAGAGCTTCAAATCTCTCCCAAAGGAAATGATTTCATTTGCAACAAAGTGTAGCGAAGTTTCCAACTAGGGGCTCTTTCAAAAACAGGGAAAGTTGCTACAAGGCATTTTGAAAAAGATTCCTAGACTAAATGGAAATACAGTAACAGAAATCCAGCCCTGCCATCTGAGGCATGGCTAAAACTGTGGATGGTATATACTGTGTGTTTTCCTATAAACACATATTTATGATAACTTTAATGCCTTTTCCATTTTAACTAAGTACTTACCCCACAATGTGGCCATAAACTTTGTAGGTTGAGGTGTACCAGCAAAACTAGCATCAATATTTTTTTCTTCTATGTAACTTCATGAATGGTTTTATTCTTTTTTTTAAAAAAAGGTTTTTTATTTTAAAAAAATTTATATATTTAAAATTTTTAAAAATTATTTTAAAAATATTTTTTATTTTAAAAAAGGTTATTTTATTTTTATCTACTTGAAAGTGCAACAGAGAGAGGAGGAGGAGGAAGAAGAAGAAGAGGAGGAGGAGGAGAAGGAAGAGGAAGGAGGAGGGAGGAGGAAGAGGGGAAGGAGGAAGGGGAGAGGAAGAGAGAGAGAGAGAGAGAGAGAGAGAGAGAAAGGGGAGAGAAAGACCGTGAGAGCTCCCATTTACTGGTTCATTTCTCAAATGTCCACAACAGCCAGGGCTGAGCCAGGCTGAAACCAGGATCACAAAACTTCATCCAGGTCTCCCACATGGTACTTCAGCCATCATCTTCAGCCTCCCAGGATGTATTAGCATGAAGCTGGATAGGACACAGAGTAACAGGGTCTTGAACCGGCACTCTGATGTGGGAGACAGACATCCTAAGCAGCAGTTTAACTTGCTATGCCACAAGGCAGCCCCAGATAGGTTCATTCTTATCACAGATCTTAGAAACTTCAGCATGTAATATTTTTCCTTTCCTTATTAAGTCAAGAACTTTTACCTTTTTCTTTTGAATGAAGTACTTTATGGCTTCTTCCTGGCACATCTGAATTGCCAGCATTAATACTCATGTCTTTGCAATTAGTAAGTAAAATAAATGTTACCTGAGCACAAGCACTGCCAATACTATAATAATCAATATAATAACCATGAAAGCTGCTAAGTGATGAGAGGATGAGTAGCATATACAGACAATATTCTGGACAAAGGAATGATTCATATCTGGGGTAGGACAGAGCACCATGGCATGAGAGTTTATCATACTACTCAGAATGAGTCACAATTTAAAACATATAAACTATTTCTGGAAATTTCCATATATTATTCTTCGATCGTGGTTGATGTAGGTTAACTAAAAGCATAAGAAGTGAAACCTTGGATAAGGGAATCTATTGTATAGACTAAATTGCAGGCTGGAGAGTTTACTGGAGAGAATTAGGAGCAGCCGGGACTTGAACTGACGCCTATATGGGATGCCAACGCTGCAGGCCAAGGCTTTAACCTGTTGCACCACAGCACCGGCCCCTTTACGTTTATTTTTAATTAATTAATTTTATTTGTTTTGAAAGGCAGAGAGAAAAAAAGAGACAAACGTACAAACAGATCTTCTCCCCTCTGGTTCACTCAAATGCCTGTAACAGTGGAGGTTGGGCCATACAAAAGCCAGAAATCCAATTCTCCAATGTGGGTAATAGGAACACAACTACCAGAGCCATCTCCTGTTGCAATCCAGGGTGTGCACATTAGCAAAAAGTTGGCATAGCCAAGACTCCTGAACACAGGCATTCTAATATGGGATGTGGATATCCCTAACAGCATCTTAACTGCAGCTCCAAATGCCTGCTCCTAGTTTACATAAGGAAAAGTTTACAAAAGCTCTCTGGCAGCTGGTAGCTGAGAACAGACTGTTGACATGGCTACCTATCAGAGGGCTACTAAGCCCTCGAGTGTCGCTCCCCGTCTTCGTGGAGGAACGACACAGGACCCTGTGCTGTTCTTTTGTCTGCTCGGCCCTCCCCGGGTTTGCTGCTGGTTCTTCCCGGGTTGGCTACCGACCCTTCCATCTCCGTGGAAGGGCGGTTCCCCCTAGCCACTTTCCCCACTTCCGCGGGGGAGCAGCACACCGCCGGCCGGCTCTCTCGGGGGCTGCACAGGTGTTCCTCAGGTGTTCCTGGTGCATGTTGTCTCTCTCCTCCTTTATAGTCCTTTTCCTCCAATCCCAACTCTGCTACCCACACGCCGAGTACACTGCTCTCCTCCAATCAGGAGCAGGTCCTGCAGCTTGTCAAGTTGGTGAGAGGCAGCTGGGTAGAAGCTGTTTCCTCCTCTCCCAGCGCCATATTGTGGGAGAGCAGATGCATAGAATAAGTCTTAATTCCAGTAACTTAGTCTAGTCCGAGTTGCTCCCAGTTGCTCCCCACAGATCCCCCTTTCTTTTTATTTTTTGGCATTGATACGCGCCTGTCTTCGGTGCCCCGCGGCACACACTCTGCTCTGCTTGCTAGAGTTGCCCACAGGTGCTTACAAGCCCTACCAATCAGGCAAACCGAATCCGGGTCCTTTCTTCGCCATGTTGTGAGGAGGTTTTTAGGCGCTGATGCGTGCCTGTGTTCAGTGCCCTGCAGCGCATGCTCTGCTCTGCTAGAACTGCCTGCAGGTGCTTACAAGCCCTATCAGGCAAACTGAATCCAAGCCTTCTCATTGCCGTATTGTGGGGAGACTTATTGGTGTCGATTCGTGCCTATCTTCGGTGACCTGCAGCTCATACTCTGGTCGAGCTGCCTGCTGGTGCTTATCACCTTACTAATCAGGCAGACCGAATCCGAGCCTTCTCATTGCAGTATTGTGGGCAGACTTATTGATGTTAATTTGTGCCTGTCTTCGGTGACCTGTGGCGCATAAGCTGCTAGCCGCCCGCAGGTGCTCACCACCTCCCTAATCAGGCAGACCGAATCCAAGCTCTCTCATTGCCATGTTGAGGGGAGGCCTTATTTTTCTCTATTTCTCTATCTCCGGGCATTCCTATCTCTCCCATTTTACTTCTATCTGCCAGCATTCCTATTTCTCTCATTTTACTTCTAAACTTCTGTTTCTCTTATCCCTGCGGCTTCCCGGTGCCCGCCCCGAGGCTGCTTCTCGGCGGCTTCCCGGCTCTGAGCCGCTTCAGCCAGCGCTTCTCTCATCTGCGCGGCTTCCCGGCTTCGCGCCCGCACCACGGCCTCGCACTAGCCCAGCGTTCCCTATCTACTTGTGCCCCGCACGCTCTCTCTGCGCACGGTGGCTTCCGCGAGTCACACAGCGTAGCTTACGTTTCCGCCACCACCGGTATTCAGTCCAAGTTCCCCGGGCTAACCTGGCGAATTCCAACCTGGCGGCCCACGTCTCTGCCTCTGGTTCCAGATTTTCTCCTTTTGCTCCCCGGGCTGACTTGAAGAATTCCAAGCTGGCTTACGTCTCCGCCTCGGCCTGCCCCCGCGGCTTCAATTTCCCTAACATTTTTCTCTACCCGGTATGTTTCCTAACTTTTCTTCCAACAATATTCCCCTCTCATTTCTCCTGGCCTCTCCCCATAGTCCGCATCCGAGTCCAAGCCTCCTCCAGGTTTCACTTTCGCTTTCAATCTCCTAGCTTCCCCGCCATAGTCCGCATCCGAGTCTATGAAAGCTTTCACTTTCGCTTTCAATCCTAACTTCTTTCCCACAGTCCATATCCGAGTCTATGCCTAGGCTTTCAATAGCTTCTTCCGGCAACTTTTCCGTCCGGCTTTCCCCTAGGCTCTTTGCTAGTCTCTCTCTCCGGTATTTTCCCACTTCTTCCCGTTTCTTCCCTCCTAGGTTCCCTATCCGAGTCACGGCACCATTATGTCGCTCCCCCTCTTCGTGGAGGAACGACACTAAACCCTGCCTAGGCTTCATATCCGAGTCACGGCACCATTATGTCGCTCCCCCTCTTCGCGGAGGAACGACACTAAACCCTGCCTAGGCTTCATATCCGAGTCACGGCACCATTATGTCGCTCCCCGTCTTCGTGGAGGAACGACACAGGACCCTGCGCTGTTCTTTTGTCTGCTCAGCCCTCCCCGGGTTTGCTGCTGGTTCTTCCCGGGTTGGCTACCGACCCTTCCATCTCCGTGGAAGGGCGGTTCCCCCTAGCCACTTTCCCCACTTCCGCGGGGGAGCAGCATACCGCCGGCCGGCTCTCTCGGGGGCTGCACAGGTGTTCCTCAGGTGTTCCTGGTGCATGTTGTCTCTCTCCTCCTTTATAGTCCTTTTCCTCCAATCCCAACTCTGCTACCCACACGCCGAGTACACTGCTCTCCTCCAATCAGGAGCAGGTCCTGCAGCTTGTCAAGTTGGTGAGAGGCAGCTGGGTAGAAGCTGTTTCCTCCTCTCCCAGCGCCATATTGTGGGAGAGCAGATGCATAGAATAAGTCTTAATTCCAGTAACTTAGTCTAGTCCGAGTTGCTCCCAGTTGCTCCCCACACTCGAGCCTGCAGAGGAGTGCTGGTAAGAAATTAGAGGGTGGGGCCGGTGCTGTGGCTCAGTGGGTTAACGCCCTGGCTGGAAGCGCCGGCATCCCATATGGTCACCATTCAAGTCACGGCTGCTCCACTTCTAATAAAGCTCTCTGCTATGGCCTGGGAAAGCAGTAGAAGATGACCCAAGTCCTTGGGCCCCTGCACCCACGTGGGTGACCAGAAAGAAGCTCCTGGCTCCTGGCTTCAGATCGGCGCAGCTCCAGCCATTGCAGCCAATTGGGGAGTGAACCAGAGGATGGAAGACCTCTCTCTCTCTCTCTGCCTCTCCTCTCTCTGTGTAAATAAATCTTAAAATAAATAAATAAATAAATTTTGAAGTTAAAAAAAAAAAGAAATTAGAGGGGCCAGCACTGTACAGGTACAGCAGGTAAAGCCACTGCCTGCAGTGCAAGCATATCATATTGATGCTAGTTTGAGACTCAGCTACTCCACTTCCAATCCAGCTCTCTGCTAATGTACCTGGAAAATCAGTAGAAGATGGCCCAAGTCCTTGGGCCCCGGCACCCACATGGGAAACCCAGAAGAAGCTTCTGGCTCCTGGCTTCAGATCGGCGCAGCCATGGCCGTTGCGGCCAATTGGGGAGTGAACTAGAGGATAGAAGACCTCTCTCTCTCTCTCTCTCTCTCTCTCTCTCTCTCTCTGTGCGTGCGTGTGTGTGTGTGTGTGTGTGTGTAACTTTGCCTTTCAGAAAGGGCCATCAAAGAAGGAGGTACCTTTCTCTGAAGGGAGGAGAGAACTTCCATTTTTATTGTGGCCTTGTCTAAATAAGGTCGGAGTTTGTGAATTCAAGAGGCTTCCACAGTCTTGGCAGCTCATGACAAGAGCCCCAGGTGATCACTGACATCATGAATAAGAGTGTCAATTGTTAAATCAACAACAGGAGTCACTGTGCACTTACTCCCCATGTAGGACCTATGTCCTTAATGAGCTATACTATGAGAATTAATGGTAAAACTAGTCTCCAAACAGTACTTTATACTTTGTGTGTCTGTGTGGGTGCAAACTTGAAATCTTTATTTAGTATAGAGTTGATCTTCTGTATATAAAGATAATTAAAAATGAATCTCAATGAAGAATGGGATGGGAGAGGGAGTAGGAAATAGGGTGGTTTGTGGGTGGGAGGATGGGAATGGGGGGAAGAACCGTTATAATCCAAAAGTTATACTTCAAAATTTATATTTATTAAATAAAAAGTTTTCTATTAAAATAAAACTGTGCCTTTCAAATAAATACATAAATCTTTTTAAAAAATGGTTAGATTTGGGATATATTTTCTGAAGGTATAACCTAAAGGATTTAACAATGGATATGGCATAGCAGAGGAATTATGGATAATTCTGAGTGAATTTTGCCTCCATTCAACTGAAACAGTGGCGGTTCCTCCCAAAGAAATGAAAATACTGTGGGATAGAACAGATATTGGCTGAAGTGATACTTAGAACTCAGTTTGCTGTCACTTCAGAGGCCTTTAAAATCCTAAAAAGGGAGCACAGGAGTAAGTAATCATGACCTTGAATTTAACAATGGTTCTTAGATATGACATCAAAAACATGTGCAGCAAAAATAAAATGGACACCCTCAAAATTTAAAGCTTTCTGAAGAATACTATAATACACTTTGTGTAGCCAACATCAATTTAAGAAACAGAACATTAACTGTGAAGTGCAAGGGAGCTCTATTTTGATTGTTTTTACCCTTCCTCTTCTTTAGAACCACTCTCCAGAATTGGGTGTTAATCTCTCCTTTACTTTTCCCTATGACTTTATCCCATAGGGATACACATTTAAAATATAATTCAGTTTCATTTTGCCTGACATTGACCTTCCTATGTTTGGACTATCCTTGTTTATTCAAAATACTTATTATATTCTGATGCATTAAGTTTTCATTTAGCAATTGCCCATAATATTCATCCACGTAGTTACAGTTTGTTTTCACTGACATTTAAGGATGTTTCATTGCCCTGGCAATGAAAACAATGGTGTAACTAAAAACAGTGTTGTAATTACCATTCTTAATATTTCTCTCCTTGTGTACCTGTGTAAGAGTTTTTCTTTGAAAAAACAAATAGGAATGAAATTACTGAGTCAAGGTATGTGCAACTTCAACTGCTCTGTTATGACTAATTATTTTCTACAATGGTTTTACAAATTGATAATCTTATAACAACATGGAAGAGTCTCTGTTATGTTGCACCCTGGTAAATTGGCATTAGAAATTCCGAGTTTTGAGGTGCACATTTGGTGTAGTGGCTAATATGCCACTTGGAATCTGTATCCCATACTGGAATGTCTGTGTTCAAATCCCAGTTCCACTCTCAATTCCAGCTTCCTACTAGTGTGCACCCTGGAAGACAACAGAGTATAGGTCAAGTAATTAAATCATTAATTTTAAATGGGTGAGTTGTATGTGAATTATATACCAATAAAGCTATTTAAAATAATTGATAGGTTAGACCAGAGGCCATGCAAACTTTTTCTGTAAATGAACAGATAGTAAATATTTTATGCTTGGTAGGCCATACAATGTTTTTCATGTCTACTCAACTCTGTTATTCTTGTCCAAAAGCAGTCATAGACAATATATAAGTGGTAGTGAATGCCAATAAAACTTTCTTTATGGGCACTGAAATCTGAATGTTACAAACTTCATGTCATGAAATTCTTCCTTAGATTCCCCCTCCCAATATTTAAAAATGTAAAAACCACTACATTTTCTTAATCTGCAGACTGTGAGAAAAACAGGAAGTGAGTCATAGTTTGCTGACCTCTGGACTAGCACCTAATCCTCCCTCCATTCTGGTTTCCTGTACTAGAGAAATCTTTCTTTCTCTCTCTCTCGCAATCCACATGAACAAGAGGCAACTTTGATTTCCATCTAGTTTTCTCCCATACTACCATGCCTATACATAGCTTTCCAAGACCCTGAGTGACTCACAAACTCAGCCAAGCACTCAAAAGCAGAAAAACTTCCTGGACTACATTTCCAAAATAGAAGACCCATTTCTTTTTAAGATTTTTTTTTTTTTTTGGACAGGAAGAATAAGAGAGAGAGAGAGACACAGACAGAGAGAGACAGAATCTTCCATTTCTGATTCACTTCCCATATAGCTTCAAAGGCCAGGGCTGAGCAGGCTGAAATCAGGAGCCAGGAACTCCATTCAGGTCTGCCACATGTGTGGCTGGGGCCCAAGTACTTGAGCCATCTTCTGCTGCTTTCCCAGGTGCGTTAGCAGGGAACTGGATTGGAAGCAAAGCTGCCAGGACTCCAGCCAGCACTCCAATATGGGATGCCAGTGCCACAAGCAGCTGCTTAACCCACTGTGCCACAACACTGGCCCCTAGAATACCCATTTCAATCAATTTGGTAAGAGTTGAGAGCTCACCGTGTTTTTTTCCTTATAAGTAACCCTTACCTTAGGGGTGGGGAAGGGGGTAGGTATGCGTGAAGAGCTTAGGGACAGAGAATATAAAAAAATAAGACAAATTCATGCCTTCCTCAAGAAGCTCTGGCTCCTAATCAACTCTAAGAAGCAGGATTATGTTTCACTGTGCAACACAAACACACACACACACAGTCAGTAAGAACAAAATCTCCTATTAGAGTAGCATCATACCATAAGAGAAAGCAGAAAGGAGGCACTAGGGATGCAGACATTAGAGGTTTCAGAAGCCTTTATTAAAAAGTATTCATTCTGGGGCCAGTGTTGTGGCACAGCGGGTTAAGTTGCTACCTGTGATGTCATCATCCCATAATGGCGCCAGCTCAAGTCTTGGCTGCTCCACTTCTGATCCAGCTCCCTGCTAATCTGCCTGGGAAAGCAGTGGAAGATGGCCCAAGTCCTTGAGCCCCTGCACCCACATGGGAGACCCAGATGAAGCTCCTGGCTCTTAGCTTTGGCCTGGCCATTGTGGCCATCCTGGGAGTGAACCAGGAGATGGAAGATCATTCTCTCTCTCTCCTTGTCTCTCCTTCTCTCTCCCTCTATTACTCTGACTTTCAAATAAATACTAAAAAAAAAAAAAAAATCATTAATTCATTTGACTGGTCCAGTATTTCCTGAGCAGCTACTATGTGGTAGGTCCTGTACTGGGATCAAAAGATGCAGATATTAACCAGATACATTGAAATCATCCAGGTAAGACAGAAATATAGAGGATGGCCTGTCCTTGAAGGCAAGAACCACTCAATGTGGAGGAAAATGCTACCTCACAATCCCAAAGAAAGGGCACAACGGCTCTCTTTTCAATTCCTCCACCCCTATCCTGCTTGAGACCTCACAGAGGTTTCCACTCAACTAATCAGGGAGCTTGCTCATCAGACAGCGATATCAGAAAACATGTGAAGTGTCCTGTAGAAAAAACAGCCTCACAGACACAGAATCCAATCCCATCTATGCCACTTACCACTCTGTCAGCTGGAGCCTGCCAAATGACACTACCTCCCTGTTACAGTGGAGAAACTCAGTTTAAGGCATAATCCATCATGGTGCCTGGATGTAGAAAATGCTTTATAAACATTTGATAATTCTGAACTCTGGCCCTTGGCAAAAGGTCTCACACTACTGATCTTTGTTTATTCTGACTAAACCACCACTCAGCCTCTGAGCCCCAGCAACCTGTAATCTTACTCTCCCTCCTCACAGTGCCCCTGGCCAGATGCAGGAGGACACAACTCTTATCCAGTCAGTGCCTACACAGCAGTGCAGGCCTACAAGGACCTATATCTGGGAGGGCCTAATGTCATGGGCACCAACAGGAAATCGGAAGCTAGATAATGTAACTATTGAAACCTGTGTGCACCTCTATGATCTACAGAGACCCCTATTCACCTCCTAAAATCCATTTCAGACATCACCTGCTCAGAGTAGTCTTTCTCCACGCTCTCACAGGGGTCAACCGTTCTGCACCTTGAGAGCATGTGGAGCCTATCTCTTGTCACAGTGGCTACCAGGATTGGACACGAGTGTCTCTCTGCCTCAGTACTATGTGAGTCCTCTGAAGGCAGGAACTTCGTCTGTCTTACTAGTCTCTGTACACTCAGCATCTGTAGAGCAGACACTAAATATATTTGGAGAAGGAGAAGGGACAAAGAACACAAGAATGAACTTCAGGAGGGCCATTTATCATCAGGTGAATAGGCGGCAGTTCTTCCTAATGTCATGAAGTACACTGAATGTGCATAGACACTTGAGTAAACACACAAACAAATGTCAACACTAGTTAAGTCTGAAGGCCAGCAGAGCCTTGGGAGCCAGCTATCAATTTCTCCTTATGAAGAGTCAGAAGCGTAATACCCGACGCTGGATTTTTCTCTCTGCTGGCTTGACCATTCCTGGCTGCTAGATGGCCCCTGCATTCTGCCTATCACTTTACAGGCCCAGATCCTGCTTGGGCAAAGAGCACCTTTGGGCTCATGATTATATTTTTGCTCTCTTTTTTTCTTCAGGTCCTATCTACAACACTGCAGGTCGAACCCGTTGCCTCTAACCTTCTCCTTAAACTTTGACCTAGTTTGTGGACTTTCTCTCAGTCCCTACTTCCTTGGCTCAGTGCGCCTCCCCTCCCCCAACACCTTGCTATACACACAGACATATTTAAAGAAAGACACACACCCGCACAAGCACAAAATGATGTATACATACAAAGAAACAAACACAAAGGCACAGATAGGCATTTGCACATACACAGAGAAGCCTTACAAGTATAATTAATCTCAGTCATCAACAGGCTTGCCATCCAGAATAGACAAAGCAGACCCAACAACAAAAAGGAGAGGAAGGAAAACAACAGCCTGCTTAGTAAGAAAGAATTCCCAGTCTGTCAAAGCATGCCACCGTCTGGATTTTCCTGGAAACATGAGGGGTACCATCTGCGGGAGCTGCTGCCTCATCCTCTATCTGGCTAAGGCAAAGGGACAGATTACAAACTATGCCTACTCCTCTGATGTGTAACTCAGCTTGTCTGGAATTGTACCCTTGCCCGAGTGCTGGCTGATAATGTATCTTCTGTTATACCAGTACATATTAGAGCGCCATACCCCAGTTCCTCTTGAAATCCCCACAGTCTCCTGTGAAATGTATCCCTTAAAATGTGCTATTGTCAGGGCCGGCATTTGGCCTAGTGGTTAAGATACCACTTGGAATGCCTGCATGCCATATCAGAGTGCCTGATTCAAGGCTTAACTCCTCTACTTATAATTCTGCTTCCTACTAATGCACACCCTTGGGAGGAGGCAGGTGTTGCTTCAATTACTTGGGTCTCTGCTACCTACATGGGAGACAAGACAGAACTCCAGGCTCCTGGCTTTGTCCTGGCCCAGCTTTGGATGTTGTAAGCATCTGCGGTATGAACCAGAAGATGGAAGGTCTGTCTGTCTCTTTCTTTCAAATAAAGTGAAAATAAATAAGATTTTTTAAGAAAATAAAACTGATTTTTTTTTTAATGTGTAATTTTCAATGCCTGCATCGTGGCACAGCAGGTTAAGCCACTGCTTGCAATACCAGCAACTCATAAGTGCACAAGGTCGAGTTCTGACTGCCCCACTTCCAATCCAGCTCCCTGGTAATGTACCAGGGAAAGAAGCAGAAGATGGCCCAAGCTGTTGGGACCTTACCACCCACAAGGGAGTCCAAACTAGAGATCCAGGCTCCTGCTTTTTCAGTCTGGCCCAGTCCTGGCCACTACAGCCATTTGGAGAGTGAACCAGTAGGTGGAAGGCATTCATATTCTCTCTCTCTCTCCTCTCTCTGTAACTCTTTTTTATTTAAATTAAAGTTTAACAATTCTTTTTTTTTTAAGATTTATTTATTTACTTGAAAGTCAGAGTTACACAGAGTCAGGAGAAGCAGATAGAGCTGGTTCACTCCCCAGTTGGCCGCAACAGCCGGAGCTGCGCCGATCCGAAGCCAGGAGCCTCTTCCGAGTCTCCCAAGTGGGTGCAGGGGCTCAAGGACTTGGGCCATACTCCATTGCTTTCCCAGGCCATAGCAGAGAGCTGGATTGGAAGTGGGGCAGCTGGGTCTCGAAGCGGCATCCATATGGGATGCCAGCGCTTCAGGCCAGGGCATTAACCCGCTGTGCCACAGCGCTGGCCCCTCTCTGTAACTCTTATGTGAAGCCATGAGCTGGGAGCTTCATCTTGGCTTCTGAGGTGGGCAAAAGAGCCCAAGGACTTGGCGACCAAATTCTACTGCTTTCCCAGGCACATTAGCAGGGGAGCTGAATCAGAAGTAAAACACCTGGGACTCAAACCAGCACCCATATGGGATGCTGGTGCCACAGTGGCTTAACCTGTTACACCACAATGCCAGGCCCAATACATTTTTTTAATGTGTAATTGTTATTGCCTATTTATACATCTGTCTCTCCCACCACTCTGAGGACTCATCAATGGCAAAGCGTATCTTATTTTCATTTTCTGCTTCATAAATGAGGAAAGTGTGGCTCCAAAATACCTGACTTTACAGCTAATACACAGCTAGTACACTGAATCTGAACCCATGTTAGACAACAAACTTATGCTTAGCCTTTTAAAAGGTCAATGTGCAAATAACTTATTCTAAGAAATACAGAAAAGCTAGGAGTGAGTACATTAGCAGGGGCATAGAATTTGAACTCAAAGGAAGCAGCTAGAGACTATAAACCACTCTTGGTCAGTGAATAATTCAGCCACCCCACAATTATTTACAAGGAAAAATAGGAATGGGGGTGGGGGAGAGGCTGTGGCACAGCAAGTTAAAGCCCTGGCCTGCAGTGCCAGCATCCCATATGGGCTCCGATTTGAGTCCTGGCTGCTCCACTTCCAATCCAGCTCCCTGCTAATGCGCCTAGGAAAGCAGCAGAGGTTGGCCCAAGTCCTTGGGCCCCTGCACCCATGTGAGAGACCAGAAAGAATCTCTTGGCTCCTGGCTTCAGATCAGCTCAGCTCCGGTCATTGCAATGATTTGAGGAGTGCACCAGTGGATGAAAGACTTCTCCCTCTCTGTCTCTACCTCTCTCTGAAACTCTTTTAAATAAATAAAATAAATCTTTAAAAAAAAAAAGAAAAGAAAAACGAGGACAGTACTTTTTTAACCTAAGGAGCAAGTTTCATCTGGAGAATGATGTCAGTCATGGTGACAATCATTTCCCAAGGGCCTCGGCAGGCTTCCATCTGTGCTCTGCCTGAAATAAGGGTAGGAGGTGAGAATGTTCTATGAGCTATGAGATAAGACAGTGACTGTACCAGGACAAGGTAGGGAGGCAGGGAGCCAGAAAACAGAAATGTGTGTGGGTATGTATGTGTGTGCATGCGTGCACATGTATTTGGTGTAGCAGTTAAGACAAAGCTTGAGATGCCCACAGCTCATTTCCTAGTATCTGGGTTAGATTCCCAGATCCACTCCTAATTCCAGCTTCTATAGACAGTGGTGATGGTTCGAGTAGTCAGGAACCTGCCACCCATGTGGGAAACCCGGATTGAGTTCCTGTCTCCTAACTTCAAACTGGTCCACCCCAGCTGTTCAAAGGCATTTGGGGAGTAAATCAGGTGTGTGTGTGTGTGTATCTCCCTCTATGTCTCTTTCTCTCCCTCTGCCTTTCAAATAGCTAAAAAATAAAATAAATTATAAAAAATAAAAAATTTAAAAGAAACCTAGAATCAATTTTATACAATAAAATTTTTAAAATAATAAGATCAAGCACGGTGCGCCGGCTGCAGCGCGCCGGCCGCGGCGGCCATTGGAGGGTGAACCAACGGCAAAGGAAGACCTTTCTCTCTGTCTCTCTCTCTCACTGTCCACTCTGCCTGAAAAAATAATAATAATAATAATAAGATCAAAAGAGGAAGCAGTAAAAATCTACACTCAGAATTGACTTTGGAGCCCAAAGGGAAAACTTTGCTTTCTAGCGGCCAATATGGCCTCTGGGAGTGCTATAGCGGCAGTGAGAATCAGCCAGAGACCCTGAGCACAAGATAAATCCAGAAAAATAAAATGAGGGCTACCTGGGCAGCTGTCTTTGCAACTCCCCATATGAGCTCTACAGAGTTAAGGTCAAGAAACTGATCCAGGCCACTGATATGAGAGTCAGAGGGAATTACCACCACAGTTTTCTCACAATACTTTCAAATCTTGGCTTCTAAGCAGTGCCAACTACAAAAAGGAAGGAAAGAAGGAAGGAAGGAAGGAAGGAAGGAAGGAAGGAAGGAAGGAAGGAAGGAAGGAAGGAAGGAAGGAAGGAGAGAAAGGAGAGAAAGGAGGGAGGGAAGGAGGGAGGCGGGGAGGGAAGAAAGGATGAAGACCACAGAGTGGGCATTTTATATACATTATTTCATTTAATCTCTGTCACAATCCTCTAAGGCAGGAATTATTGAAATAACGATTATTATTGTCAGAAAATGAAAGTTCACAGTGTTTAAGAAATTTTCTAAGGGGCTGGCGCTGTGGCATAGCAGGTTAAAGCCCTGGCCTGAAGCACTAGCATCCCATATGGGCGCCAGTTCTAGTCCCAGCCACTCCACTTCTGATCCAGCTCTCTGCTATGACCTGAGAAAGCAGTAGAAGATGGCCCAAGTCCTTGGGCCCCCGTACCCATGTGGGAGACCCAGAAGAAGCTCCTGGCTCCTGGCTTTGGATCAGCACAGTTCTGGCCGTTGTGGCCATCTGGGGAGTGAACCAGCAGATAGAAGACTCTCTCTGTCTCTACCTCTCTCTGTAACTCTGTGTTTCAAATAAATAAAATAAATCTTTAAAAAAAAAGAAATTTTCTAAAGTCATAAAATTTTAGCAAAAGTACACCTAATGCTGTCACATTTTTTGCTACAAAAGTGCATACTTGTACTCAGCCATACAGCATTTCAATATTTCCAGTGCTATATCTTTTTTCTTCACTTATGCCCCTTCAGTACGTGTTTTTCTCTAAGTATTCCCTACTATTTTAACCGCAGTAACTTTACCTCCATCAAGATTCTGTACATAAATCACAGCACAGACTAGAGGAGGAGACGGGGTCCCAGAGGAGATCAAACATCTAACATGCCTGGGTCCCAGGGTAGATCAGACCACTAGGTCATACACTGCATGTCTAGGTCTTAGAGATCAGATACTCAGGTCACACACTAACATACCTGAAGCCCAGACCAAGTCAACTCCAAAAAAACAACCTAACACTGACTCAGCTTCTATCCTGGGGGGAACCCTAAATCCAAATACCTATCCCCCCGCTGTTTACCAGCCAAGTCTATACTTGTGGTCTGTCCTAGGGAAACAAGCAAAGGGGCACAAAATGATAAGATAGGATCTTTGCCTTCAAATTCAAAATTCAAAAACATCAACTTAGACCTTTATGTGTAAGTCCTTCTGCCAAGCACAGAGGGAGAAACAATGATGAATGAAACCTGGTTACAGCTCCCTAGAGGAATTCACAACCCAGTAGAACCAATAAGGAGAGGCCCAAGTAATTATAATGCTGAGCGAAACTTGCCAAATGTGAGGGTCACACAAAGCTCTCTGGAACATGAGAGAGGAACAAACAAGATTTCTTAGAGGAAACAACATCTAGTTTAGACTAATAGTTCTCAACTATGGGCAATTTTGTCCCTCAGAGCAACTGACAATTGTAATTGGCAATATTCTTGATTGACTCTGTGGTGGAGTGAGGTTTGCTACCAGCATACAATGTACTGGGGCTAGGGATGCTACTAGACATTATAAACAGCAGATTGCAGCCCCTCAAAACAAAGAAATTTCTGGTGAAAAAAATACAACTACTACTGAGGTTTGAGACTTTGATCTAGACTTTGGCGGACAAGCAGGATTTTTATCAGCAAAATGGGAGGCAGAAGGACGGCAGATAGCGATTTATCTGAAGCAAGGGCTCAGTGGTAGGACATGAAGAGCATGTTTGGGAGAGTTGTTGCATAGAGCAAGGGAGTTCAGTGTAGCATGAACTAGTCACATGCACTAAAGCCCAATTATGGGGGCACTGAAGGGCAGGTTACAATTTTGATTAATTAAGCAAGCAAAAGTAACTCACTCACTTATAGTTTCATCTCTATAACATGGTTACTGATGGAACAAGGACATAAGCCTCAGTCATTTTGGGCTTCTTGTTACCCCTGCGTTCTTTCAAGAGATCAGTTCAGTTTCATACCGTCTATTATTCCCCACCCTACTCTCTGCATTCTTCCCCAGGTTTGGAAACCAGTGGGCCAAACCTGAAGAACTGTTATGGAGAAGCTCATCTTGGCCTACTGCCCCCCCAACCCCTACTCCTAGCCCACCTTAAGATATAAAAGGGCCCAGCCTGCTGGGGTCAGGGCCTCTGCCACATGTTCAGTCTGTGAGCATGATGGCAGTTGGTCGACCTCTGCAGATTTATTTTCTCTGAATAAATTCAGGCTGGCTGTGAGTTTGTATTCTGTCTCCTCTCTGTTCTGTTCCTCTTTTCCTAACATTTTGATGCCCCATGTGAGGCAGTACCCATCTGCCTCTTTTCCTAACAGTTACTAACACCTAGCTCACAGGGCACTTGGTGACGAAATGAAACTATTTATGTAATCAGCTGGCACACAGCATAGCATACGGTACAGTGCTCCCTTTCCACCACACTCCCTTTACAAGGTAGGAGCAACCTGATGCGCTATTTGGTAATTCCTATAGTAGGACAGAAAGACAAACTTACAGGCAGAACAACACAATCAAAATCATTAGGACACAAAAGAACACAATGTCCAATTAAGTGCTAAATTGAGTGGCATGGACTTGTGTGCTATAGGCATTAGGACTGACATGAGGGAGGATAGTGAGGACAGCAAAGTCAGAGAAGATTCATGAAGAATGCAGCTGGCATATTCCAGAGGACAATTAAGTTAGACACAGGTGTTGTAGGGAGGGATATGGGAAGTTAATTCCAGGTAAGAAGAACTACCTGAACAATGAAAGGGGACTGGGAATCAACACAGAAGTCTGTAAAATAAAGAGAATAGGAGCCAGACCAAAGTGGTAGGAGATATGTCTAGAGAATCTTCAGAAAGGCTAAAGCCAGATTTGAAAGGATGGAGGGTTAGGCACAGGGAGACCTAGGAAATAGGAAACAGAAATCACAAAGGAGACACAGAACCAAAATGCAGCTTATGAAGATCACTGGCAGCATGTATTACATGCGCTGGTGAGGCAGAGGAACACTTAGGGCTATGCTACAGCTATTTGGATATAAAAGCACGAGGCCCAAATCACTGAAGAGGAACAATAGTTGTTAATAATTATGGTAGTAACTTTTGTACTTAACAGCTATTTATTCAAATTAGTCCACACTAGCCATAGAAAAGGGCTAACCTCTGTGTATATGAATACACTACTTTCTATCAAGTCCAAGTTCCCACTGGCCCTTTGGATATTGCAAGTGGACCAGCTGACTGCTACCCTCAGGCTTTAATTCTCGCAACCTTGATTCTACCTGGTGCCAGCTTCTATCTTCCTCAATTCCCACAGCCTCCCAAGAACTAGCGTGTCTCCTAGCAAGACAATGATAAAACAGAAAACAACTCAGCTTCCAGCTTCTATCTTCCTCAGTTCCCACAGCCTCCCAAGAACTAGCGTGTCTCCTAGCAAAACAATGATAAAACAGAAAACAACTCAGTTCCTACCCTGCTGAAGTCCAGGAGGCCTCATGAAAGTACTATAATATGGCCTTGCTGTTCAAAATCTAGCCTTCCAGATGGGTAGGGAAAAACCAGAAGTGCTCTTCCAGACCTTTTTAAAGTACACAGGGATAGGTAGGAGAATGAGCGAGCTGCAAGAGAAGTTGTAGCCCTTAGACATGTGTGACTCTGCTCCATCATGCTCCCTTCCTTTAGTATCAACCACTCAGACAAAACTAGAACTACCTCCTGCAGTGTTCTGGCCCTAGTCAGGTCAGCCACACTGCTGAGGGTGGCTCTCATAGCTGAATGCTGTGGTGCTATTGGATGATGAGAGAGCTCATTTGGAATTCTTGTTAAGCAGGCTAGGCCTCACTTATTTGTACTATCTTGCCAAAGGAGGGAAAAACATAGATTCAACATTATCATGTGCCAGGCATTGTGCTTGAAGTTTTGCTTATATTTAATTCTCACAACAACTCCACAAAGAATTATGCTCCTCAAATAGCTGAAAAAAATCAAGACTCAGTGAGGTAAATTTATTCGCCTAAGATCACAAAGCCAGGTTCTGAGTACAGGCCTATTTGTAACAAAATGTATGCTCTTCCTAATGATAATAATATCAATAATAATAATGACCAAAAATATTACCTAGCCCCTCTTAATGTGCCAGGCACTGTACTAAGTGCTTAATATGAATCATTTTTTGAATCTTTACAACAGCTTTAGGAAGTACGTACTATTACTCCAATTTCTAATAAAGAGACTAAGACTGAAAGAGATTGTGTAACTTCTCCAAGTTTCCACTGCTGCTAAGTGGCAGAGCCAAGTCTGTGTGACCCCAGATCACAAGCCCCTGACCCTGTGTTGCACCTTTATAGCAGACACCACAGACTGTTAATTAACAGTCATAAGTGAATCTTGTGGTTTCTTGAGCTCACACTGCTACATAACTATCCTCACCTCCCAAAACATGTGAAGAAATCCTTACTCAAGACTACCATCTCAGGGGCTGGTGTCTATGGCATACAAGGTTAAGCCTCCACCTGTGGTGCCAGCATCTCATAGGGACACTGGTTCAACTCCCAGCTGCTCCACTTCCAATCCAGCTCCCTGCTAATGGGTCTGGGAAAGCAGTGGAAGAGGGTCCAACTGTTTGGGCCCCTGGGAGACCAGGAAGAAGCTCTTGGCTCCTGGCTTCAGACTGGCCTAGCCCTGGCCACTGGGGCCATTTGGAGAGTGAACGAGCAAATAGATGGAAGACTGATTGATCGATCTCTCTCTCTCTATATATATATATCTGCCTTTTTTTTTTTTTTTTTTTTTTGACAGGCAGAGTTAGAGAGAGAGACACAGACAGAGAGAAAGGTCTTCCTTTTCTGTTGGCTCATCCCCCAATGGCCGCTGCGGCCAGCGTGCTGCAGCTGGTGCACGGCACCAATCCGAAGCCAGGAGCCAGGTACTTCCTTCTGGTCTCCCATACGGGTGCAGGGCCCAAGCACTTGGGCCATCCTCCACTGCACTCCCGGGCCACAGCAGAGAGCTGGACCGGAAAAGGAGCAACCAGGACAGAATCTGGCGCCCCGACCAGGACTAGAACCCAGGGTGCCGGCGCCACAGGTGGAGGATTAGCCTAGTGAGCCATGGCGCCGGACTTCTATCTCTGCCTTTCAAATAAATAAATAAATCTTAAAAAAAAAAAAAAAAAAGACTACCATCTCTGCTATAGTATTGGTCAATCACCAACAAAGTGATTAGGCACATAATGTTTTTTTAAAATGGATTTGATTTCTTTATTTGAGAGGCAAACAGAAGAACAAACTCCTACCCACTGGTTCATTCCTCAAATGCCCACAATGGTAAGGGGTGGGCCAGAGCCAAAGCCAACATTGCAATTTAGGTTTCCCATGTGGGTAGCAGAGACCTAAGTACTTAGTGGTGCTGTGGTGCAGTGGGTTAAAGCCCTGGCCTGAAGTGCCAGCATCCCATATGGGCACCGGTTCTAGTCCTGGCTGCTCTTCTTCTGATTCAGCTCTCTGCTATGGCCTGGGAAAGCAGCAGAAGATGGCCCAAGTCCTTGGGCCCCTGCACCCACGTGGGAGACTCAGAAGAAGCTTCTGGCTCTGGATCGGTGCAGCTACAGCCCTTGCGGCCATCTGGGGAGTGAACCAATGGATGGAAGACCTCTCTCTCTGTCTCTACCTCTCTCTGTAACTCTGTCTTTCAAATAAATAAAATAAATCTTAAAAAAAAAAAAAAAAAAAGAAAAGAAATCATCAGGGCCTCCCAGGGTCTGCATTAGCAGGAAACTAAAGTCCAGAGTAGGAGCCAGGTACTATGATTTGGGTGTGAGTGGCTTAAATGCTAAGCTGAACTCCCACTCTCTAGGTAAGCACTGTGGGAAAACAGATCAGATAAGTTTAGCTCCTATCCTAAAGGGACTTAAACACAGTTTGGTGAAATACATCAATCAGATAAATATTAAAATAACAATTGTAAGATGCAGATCAATTTATTAGAAATACAGAATAAGATAAAGGGAAAAGTAACATTCACTGAGCTTGAATTATGTGTCAGATACTAAAATGTATAGTTCCTCCACCACCACAATCTGGACAAAGATTCCCTTTGTAATAAAACCCTCCTCATTCTCCTAAACCCCTAGTCACCCCTGTCTAATCTCCATTCCTATAGTTTTGCCCTTCTTCAAGTGTCACATAAATGAGATCATCTAGTACCTAATTTCTTGAGACTAGTTACTTCTATTCACCATAATGTCTTTGAGCTTCATCTTTGTTGTATGCATCAATAGCTCATTCCTTTTTATTGCTGAATAGTTTTCCATAATTTGTCTATCCACTCACACACTGAAGGACATGTGACTTTTGTCTATTCTGTAATTACAAATAAATATGAATAAAGCCACTATAAACATTCATGTACAGGTTGTAGTATGAATACAAATTTTTATTTAGCTATAATGGCAAACACCTAGAATTTCTGAGACATATATAGTTACATTTAAATTTATAAGAAACTATCAAACTTCTCCAGAGAGGTTTGCATTTCCATCAGGAAGAGTTCTAGAAGCACTTTTTCCTCATCCAGTACTTGATATAGTCCACTTTTTTTTTTCTTTTTTCTTTTTTGACAGGCAGAGTGGACAGTGAGAGAGAGAGCCGGTGGTTCACCCTCCAATGGCCACCGCGGCTGGTGCGCTGCGGCCAGCGCACCGCGCTGATCCGATGGCAGGAGCCAGGAGCCAGGTGCTTTTCCTGGTCTCCCATGGGGTACAGGGCCCAAGGACTTGGGCCATCCTCCACTGCACTCCCTGGCCACAGCAGAGAGCTGGCCTGGAAGAGGGGCAACCGGGACAGAACCCGGTGTGCGGGCACCGCAAGGCAGAGGATTAGCCTAGTGAGCCACGGCGCCGGATATAGTCCACTTTTAACTTTGAGCCATTCAAGTAGGTATGTAGTAGTATCTCATTGCGGTTTTAATTTGCATCTCCCTGGTAGTTATCTTTTTTTTTTTTTTTTAAGATTTATTTATTTATTTGAAAGAGTTACACAGAGAGAGGAGAGGCAGAGAGAGAAAGAAGTCTTCCATCCGATGGTTCACTCCCTAATTGGCCACAACAGCTGGGGCTGCACCAGTCTGAAGCCAGGAGCCAGGAACTTCTTCCAGGTCTCCCCGACAGGTACAGGGGCCCAAAGATTTGGGCCATCTTCTACTGCTTTCCCAGGCCATAGCAGAGAGCTGGATAGGAAGTGGAGCAGCCAGGTCAATAACTGGCACCCATTGGGGATGCCCGGCACTTCAGGCCAGGGTGTTAACCCGCTGTGCCACAGCACCAGCCCCTCTGGTAGTATCTTAATTGAACATCTTTTCATATTTGTTTGCCATCCATATACATTCTATGGTGAAGTTTCTGTTTCAAATATTACCTCATTTTGTAACTGAGTTGCTTATTTTCTATACTGGAGTTCTCTGTGCTGGGAACCATTTAAATGCTTATTCATTTTTATTTTTCACATACTTGAAAGGCAGAGCAAGAGTGAGACCTTCCATCCACTGGTTCACTCTCCAAATGCCCACAACAGCTGAGGCTGGGCCAGGCCAAAATCAGGAGTCCAGAACTCTATTTGAGTCTCTCCTGTGGGAAGCAGGACCTAAGCACTCCAGACATCCTCTACTGCCTCCCAGGATGCATTAATAGGAAGCTAGTTCAGAAATGGACTAACCAGAATTGAAACCAGCACTCTGCCAGGGGAGGTGGGTATTGCAAACAGCAACAACTCACTGTGCCACCTCTGTACTGAGAACTTTGAGATTTATTTTTTATTTATTTGAAAGACAGAGTTACAGAGAGAGGAGACAGACAGAGGGAGAGAGGCCAGTGCTGTGGCATAGTAGGCTAAGCTTCTACCTGCAGCACAGGCATCCCATATGTGTGCTTGTTGGTATCCCAGCTGCCCCTCTTCCAATCCAGCTCTATGCTGATGGCCTGAGAAAGCAGTGGAAGATGGCCCAAGTGCTTGGGCCCCTGAACCCATAGGAGACATGCAAGAAGCTCCTGGCTTAGGATCAGCCCAGTTCCAGCTGTTGAGGCCATTTGGGGAATGAATCAGTGGATGGAAGATCTTTCTCTCTGTGTCTCCCTCTCTCTGTTACTCTATGTCTCAAAGAAATAATTAATATCTTCAAAGAGAGAGAGAGATAGAGAGAGATCTTCCATCCACTGGTTCATTCCCCAAATGGCTGCAGTGGTCGGGGATGTGCCATGCAGAAGCCAGGAGCCAAGAGCTTCTTCCAAGTCTCCCACATGGGCACTGGGACCCAAGCACTTGGGCCATCTTCCACTGCTTTCCCAGGCCATTAGCAGGGAATTGGAAGTGGAGCAGCCAGGTCTCGAACCGGCACCCACATGGGATGCTGGCATTGCAGGCAGAGGCTTAACCCACTACGTCACAACACCAGCCCCTGTGCTGTGAACTTTTAACAGCATTTTCCTCACTTAAGCCTGACAACAACCTTGCAAGGGTAGAAATCATTAATCACCATCTTACTCTGAGAAAAATCAAGAGAAAAGTCACCAAACTACTATAATCTGATCACAATTCTGCCTAATTTCAAAATTGGAAAATATCTTTCTCCCTCTCTCTCTGCCTTTCAAATAATTGAATAAACAAATAAACAAGTCTTTTAAAAATTTCCTTATCACTTAATCACCTGTGCCATTTAGATCATTAGAACACAAGCTCCTTAAGAGCAGGCATCTTATCTCCTTTGTTCACTAGAGACTCCCTAGTTCTAGCACAGTGCCCAGCACATAATAAGTATTCAATAAGAATTTGTTTAACAGCTGAACAAATGCCCTAATTTTCCATGTAAGCACCAGAAAGGAAAATAATACTGCTCCCAAAGAGTCCAGCCTGGTCAAGGGGACAGTGGTTTTAGGCAGGTCCTTATCTGTCCACCTCAGACCATCAGCACAACCTCACAGTACTGTCCCACTTGGAACAAATCCTTTGTCCACTGACAGTGTCCCCACAGAGACCTAAACAGAACACAGGTCATGAATTCCCATCCAACCAGCCTGATAGACACTCCTCCTAGCTTTGCAAGAAGGGTACCATCACCAGTAGTGCTATGTGGCTCACCTGAATGGCCCACAACTCCCAATCTCTGCAATCTAGAAGAGAAGCAAGCACAGAAAGCACTGTGCCTGGATAGCCAAACTAGCTGTCCCTACATATATTTTCTATATGTCTGCTGAGTCTCCACTTACCATAACTAATCTCACAGTTCACTCTAGAGTAGATACAGCAATTAGAAATGAGAATGAATCAAAGAAGAGACAGGAAAACAATAGGAAGCAATCAGACAGTACATAGAGGAATCTAGGTCCTCGGCTAATAATGCATAAGGCCCTGAAGACAGATTTATACAAAGAAAGTTAACACTGGTCACAGGAATCTGTAAAAAAAAAAGCTTTAACTTCAAAAATGGCTTAAAAAAAAAGTCTAGTCCCAAGGTAGATATTCAGTTCAGATCAATTATCTGTAAAACTTACTCTTATGAAGCTGAATAGTCTTAATAGAACATCACTTCATATTTCTACTAAAGTTCCTCAGTAATCACCAATGTTTTTGGGAGAATCATAAAAATCTCAGGTCCTTAATGACCAGTACACCTAGGATTTCATCCCTGGAGCCGTAGCATCCATCACCCATTATTCTAAGCCTTGAGCTATCTACCCAACTTCCTAGTTAGATCTTGAACTTCAAGGTTGTCTCACATATATTCAGACTGACTTAAGCACACACATTTTGCTCCTTGACAATAGCTTGTGACTGGCCATGAAGACCCACAGCAGCAGGCTTCACTAGCCACAAGTGGTCTGAGATTGCAGGGAGAGCAGTGAAGCCAAGGCAGGAAGCTATGCTGAAAAAGAACAGCTCACCACTGGGGCAGGGAAGAGCGGGGCAACAGCTTCTGTGTTATTTTAGAACAGTTTGTGCTGATGAGCTTCTTGTTGTGGTAACATTCCTCCAAAAAGAACATTTTCTTCTGCCCCTCATTGACAAAGCAATTCAGCAGAATGTGAAAAAAGGAGGAGTGGATGACAAAGATATCCAAGAATTTGTAGATCTTGAATTATACAACCTTTTTAACTGTTGTGCCATCCATTCTCCAGTCCTGTGGCTATGCCCTAGAATGATGACCAGGATACTTCTAGGCCTCATTCACCACTAGGAACATGGCTCTATTCTCAGCAGACAAAAAATGTTGGTCCTCTGAAGGTCAGTGTAACCAAAATTCCAGATACTTTTATGGTTGTGTCCTTGCTCAAGAACCCAGAGTTGCCTGTTTCAGCAAGAACACATGTCTCAGTTTTGTTACCTGGACCCTACTTTCCTTTCCAACTTTTTGTTCATGGTATCTCTGTCTAAGCAAACCAACCCACCATGCTTCTTACTATCTCCTCACTTGCTCACATAGTTCTCCACTTCTCAGGTAACCCTAACCCTTCCAGTCTGTCCAAATTTTACTTTTCCTTAAGGAAGTCTATTTTTCTCCTCTTTTAAAGTTCTTAGACATCATCCTAACAGAAGAATCCTCTATTCTGACCAATTAATGTGGTTCTGTATTTCATTTGCCCATATTCAGTAACAGGGAGGTCACTCTCTACCAAGGAAGCTTCTTCTATAACAAATTATCTCTATTAGGCAATTCTTTATTCTAAAAGAATATGACTTTTTTTTTTTACTTTCCCCACATTGGTCCTGGTTCTGTCCTTAAAATAAAGAAAATAATACAGCAGTACTTAAGAGTACAAGCTTTGAAATCAGATCTGAGTACACAGCCAGTGTGTCCTTGAACAAAATGCTTAACCTTTCTAACACTCCAGTGTCTGTTAATAATATCAACTTCATGAGGCTATTAAAAAAGTTCTTTACACTGTGCCTGGCATACAGAAAGAGTTCAATAAATGATAGTAGTACTATGGTTTTCATTGTTACTATCATAGTTATTAAAGTCTAATTTCTCTATTTCTTAGGTATTTAAAGATAGAAATTATATTATCCAAGTCTCCTCTTCTACGGGCTAAAGTTTCTTCACTAGGCTGTCAATTATATGAGAACAGACTATCAATTATACAAGCTTAGGCTGTATTTACCACTCTATCTGCATGCCTAGCACAGTGCAACACACATATATCATAGACACTTTTTTTTAAAAAGACTTATTTATTTATTTGAAAGGCAGTGTTACAGAGAGAGAGAGGGGGAGATAGATCTTCCATTTGCTGGTTCGCTCCTCAAATGCTTGCAACTGCCAAGTTTGGGCTAGGCCAAAGCCAAGAGTTTGGAACTCTATCCAGGTCTCTCACGTAGTGGTAGGAACCCAAGCACTTGAGCCATCCTCATCTGCTTTCCCAAGAAAATTAGCAGGGAGCTATATGGGAAGCTGAACAGCTGGGACTTGAAATGGAGTTCATATAGGATGTTTCTGTTGCAAGTGGCAGCATAACCTGCTGTGCCACAACACTAGCTCCCATAAAAATATTAAATAAATTTTATTAAACTAAACTAAATGCTTCTCACTTCATAGTTCCCTTATGCTTCATCACTCATGTCACTTATCCCTGTGTAATTAGTCAGTTCTCACGGTTCTGAATCCGATAACAATGTGAAATCCAAAACTGAAATAAAAACTCAAAGGTAGAGATCAGCATTGTAATACAGTACATTAAGTCACCACTTCGGATGTGAGCATCCCATATCAGAGAACTGGTTCAAATCCTGGCTGCTCCATTTCTGACCCAGTTCTCTGCTAATGTGCCTGGGAAAGCATCAGAAGATGGCTGAAATACTTGGGACCCTGTCACCCACATGGAGACCCAGATGGATTTCTGGCTCTAGGCTTTAGCCTAGCCCAGCTCCAGCTGTTCTGGCCATTTGAGGAGTGACCAGTGGATGGAAAATTCATCCCCTCCCACACACACTTCTCTCTCTCTCTCTCTCTCTCTCTCTCTCTCTCTGTGTCTCTCTCTCTCCTTCCCTCCCTCCAACTCTGCCTTACAAATAAACATTTTTTAAAGGAAACTCAAGGGGCTGGCGCTGTAGTGCAGTGGGTTAAAGCTCTGGCCTGAAGCACCACTATCCCATATGAGCGCCAGTTCTAGTCCTGGATGCTCCACTTCCTATCCAACTCTCTGCTATGGCCTGAGAAAGCAGTAGAAGATGGTCCAAGTCCTTGGGCCCCTGCATCCATGTGGGAGACCCAGAAGAAGCTCCTGGCTCCTGGCTTCAGATTGGCACAGCTCTGGCTATTGCGGCCATCTGGGGAGTGAACCATCTGATGGAAGACCTCTCTCTCTCTGTCTCTACCTCTCTCTGTAACTCTGTCTTTCAAATAAATAAAATAAATCTTTAAAAAATTTTAAAAAAGGTAACTCAAAAGTAGCCAAACTAGCGAGGAGAAGAGACTAGGCTTATTTTCTCCCTCATGATATATATCACCATTGAAGATTTTTTAAAAGATTTATTTATTTATTTGAAAGGCAGAGTTAAAGAGAGGCAGAGACAGAGAGAGAAAGAAGTGTTCCATCTGCTGGTTCACTCCCCAAATGGCTGCAATAGCAGGAGCTGGGCCAATCCAAAACCAAGAGCTAGGAACTTCTTCCAGGTCCCCAACGCTGGGGCCAGGGCCCAAAGACTTGAGCCATCTTCCACTGCTTTCCCAGGTCATAACAGAGAGCTGGATTGGAAGAAGAGCTGCCGGGACTCGAATCGGCACCCATATGGGACGCTGGCACTGCAGGCAGAGGCTTTACCTGCTACACCATGGCGTCAACAGCACTACTGAAGATCTGACATAACTTGGCAGCTTTACCAAATTACTAGTTCATGTTGATCTTGAAATAAAGAAAAATTTACATCTTTTCATACGTGATGGAGCTTTTACTCTGGATTCTGTTGAGGTGGAGATGTAGTATTATCAAGAGATAAAACAGCAACAGAAACTTTTTCATTCTGCAGGGTTGGAGAACTTTTTTCTACCAAGGAACAGCTGGATATTTACAACAGCCATCACAGCCACACAAAATTATCAACTTAAAAATTAACCTGCCATAGATTTAAAGAATTTTAAGGCCTTGACAGGGCCAGACCAAATGATTCTGCAGGCACCATATGGCCCGTGGACTGGACATTCCCCACCCCTAACAAAGATTCCTCTAGCTCTTACTATCTGGACCACTCAACCAGTTCCCAACAACTGAAGCCTGCAGTTCGGAATGACCATTCTAGAACTTTTTTTTCTTCCTCAAAAATATAGCATACATTCCCAGAGAGCAGGATCTGACTGTCTTGCCTTCTCTCTTACACACCAACATGGGGCTGAGTACAGATTGTCACCCTCCATCTACAGCAGGTTTGCAATAAGGATGGAGGGAAACCAGACACCAACCTCAGGGATCCCTCTCCCTCCCAAACAACATGGTTCAGCCAGAATGACACAACCAGCCAATAATAAGTGGGAGCTCACTTACACAGACACAAAGCCTGCACTCTGATAGGCTGGCTCCTAGAAGACTGCTCTGCTGAGAGCGGACTCCCCTAGTGGGGATGAACTCCTACAGAAACATCCCTCCACAGGGATCAACCTGTCTGGGCAGATTTCAGGTGCCATTTCACACTAAAAGAGAAGAGAATCCCAGCAAGGTGAGGGAGCTCACCTCGTCACTTTCTTCCACATCCACATCACCATTGGCATCATCATCCATCAACTTGTGAATGTTGCGCACTGCCTCAAAGCTTAGCTTCTCATCCTCACTGTCGCACAGGGGCTTGTCAATCCGGCAAAACTCTGTACAAGAAAAGCAAGAGAAAATATTACTCAGAGCTGCCACCCAGCCCCTATTACCAACCTGTAGTAGCATCCTTAGCTTCTAGTATCTTACTTCTCACATAGGCACTTAACCAGCTACTTGTACAGTGACAAAAACAATGCATCTAGCCTTTAACTGTCTGGAGAACATGCTGAATTCTTTATACAAGGACAATGCTTTAACATCCTAAAAGTTCCCTACCAGAGAATTCTAGCAAGGGATTAGGAATATACTAGAATCTAGATAAGAATATGAATAGGAACTCACAAATGAGAGAAAATACAAACAGCCACTGAACATAAAAAAAAGTTCAGCCCCACTAACAATCAAAGAAATACATGTTTAAATGAGATATCATTTTTAATCAGTCAAATTAAAAATGTAAATTATTATAATATTCCTAGAAATAAGACAATAGCCAACAAATCCCAGTGCACAAATACTGTACAGTTTTCCTTTCTGATCCCTTTGTCACTGTTGATACATATAATGCTAGATACAGGATGACCGGGGAAGCCTCTCTTATCTAGTGCCATCCCACACACGTTACATCTAGCAAATATTTATTAGACATCTTGAAGTCCTGAGTCCAGATGATCAACAGTTTCTACTGCCCACCATCATGTGGCCATTCAGCAGTAAAATCAGCACTATAGCTGAGGCCATCTTAGCTTTTTCCATGATACCTACTCTTCTCTATATACCTGAGAAACTCCTCATCTGGCTGGTACACACAGCACAGAGCCTAGAAGCTAGGTTTAGATCCTATATGATACTAGAGAAGCTACTTCTCTCCCCCAGGCCTCAAAGGCATTTTGACTTAAGTTTCCCAGTAGATGAGAGTACTTCAAGTAGTTCATGGAAAAACAGAATTGAAAGGTAAGCTTATTTTGGTGTAAAAAATGTTGGAAATCCATGCACTGTTTTTTTTTTATAATATTCATTTTCATGAACTTTTTGAAGACTTCTCACATACACAGATTTCAAAAATTTTTTGAGCATTGCGGTGCAGCAAGTTAAGCCACTGCAAAACCACCATCCCATATGGGTACTGATTCAAGTTCTGGCTGCTCCACTTTTGAGCAAGCTCCCTGCTAATTCACCCGGGAAAGCAGCAGAAGACAACCCAAGTGCTCAGAACCATGCACCCATATGGGAGACCCAGATGAAGCTCCTGGATCCTTGCTTTGCCCTGGCCCTGCCCTGGTTGTGGCCATTTAGGAGAATGAACCAGCAGATGGAAGATTCTCTCTCTCTCTCTCTCTCTCTCCCCCCCCATCTCTGTTAATTCTTTCATATAAATATTTAAAAATTTTTTTGAACCAAAACAATTCCATTTCCACAAACTTTTTGAAACATATTCCTTCCAATTACTAGATACTAAAAAAATTTCCATTTTCTTTGAGCTGGATTTTGATAACTAATTCCACAGTCTTCAGGTCACCCAAAGAAGACAGGATAGACCTTAACTTCCTGGGTAATAGAAGAAATTGTCAAAGGATAGAAGGTAAGGACAGGGTAAAGAGGCTGTGGCCTTTGCTTTTTATTTATTGGGATGAGAGTTGTGGCATAATGGGTTAAACTACTACCTGCAATACCTGCATCCCATATGGGAGCCAGTTCAAATCCCAGCTGCTCCACTTCTGATCTAGCTTCCTATTAACGTGGCTTGGGAAAGCAGCTAAAGATGGCCCAAGTGCTTGGGCCCCTGCAACACATGGGAAACCTAGATAAAGTTCCAGGCTTTGGCCCAGCCCTGGCATTGTGGCCATTTCAGGAGTGAACCAATGGATGGAAGAGATCTTTCTTTCTCCCCCACTCCTTCCTCTCTGAAACTCTGCCCTTCAAATAAATAAATCTTTTAAAAAGATTAAAAATAGTAATAATAAAGATTTATTTATGTTTTGCTTATTTATTTGAAAGACAATGTGACAGATATAGAGAAAGAGAGATCTTCCATCTGTTGGTTCATTCTCCAAATGTCCACAACATGTGGGGTTGGGCTGGGCCAAAGCCAGGAACCAGGAATTTCATTTGGGTCTCCCACATGGGTAGCAGAAACCCAAGCACTAAGGCACCATCCACTATCTCACAGGTACATCAGCAGGAAACTGGATTGGAAGTACAGAGTAGCTGGGCCTCAAATCAGGTATTCTGTGCCACAATGCTTACTGCTATAAAGTCTTTTAGAAGGCACTGGTCAGTTCCAAAACATCTAAATACATTAATCATCTACTTGTCTGGCTGCTAGAGATACAGACAGGACGAGACTGGATACCTTTATATCTCTAGCCAGTTGTTCAAAGTCTTTTCAAAATGGGGGGTGGGTATAAATCTAAACTCTTATATATTAAAAGATGGGCTCAAATGCAAAAACAGCTGAAGAGCTACAGGGAGAGCCCAGGTCTGCTGACTCCTGGGCCAGTCGCCAGACCACCTTTTTGTTGAGGTGACCAAGATAGCTGTGGTTTGGTTTTATCTTTTGGAAGCCACATTGATAATACTGGTAACAAGCACATTGACATAATGACTTTATAAAATAAAAAAGTGAGATTAACAGTATGCATGCAAAAGAAATAACAACATGTTGTGGGTACAACAAGACTTGTCTCCCCCAAATTCTTGCAGACGTTGAAACGCTGATATCTTAACGTTAATGGTTAATGGATTAAGGGTAGAGATTTGATCTAATATGGCAGTGAGGAGATGGGAGCCAGTGGGAGGTGTTTAGGTCTTCAGAGCATGCCCTCAGGGTGGTTATCATAAGAGGATTATTATTTGAGTTCAAGTTCAGCCTAGGTGCTGTCAGTCTGTTTCCTGGACCACCATGTGATTATGCCTCACAATCTACATGACCAGCTTCCACAAATGCCAGATCCTGAACTGTACTCTCCAAACTGTAAACTGAAATAAACCTTTTCTTTGCCAAAAAAGCTCCTCTTGGGTATTTTAGCTACAGTAAAAGAAGTAGACTAATGCACTGTATAACCTTATATTCTACCTTTGTCCTGCCAAGTTGAATTGGAGATGAAGGGGTGGTGGGTACTCAGGGACAGATTAGAATACACCAAAAGATTAAGGCATTGTTTCTCATCTTTTTCACCTACAAGAGTTCCTGGCATGATTGTTTTATTCATGGAACTCATTTCCAGAAGAACCCCTCTCAAAAAATTCACCCCTCTCAAAAAATTGTGATGAGAAATAACTAATTCATAGAAAAATCACATAAGCATTGATAATATCATAACCAACATAACTATTTCATGCCCTACTCAGAGCATAAATAATTGCATATCAGAGCTTTTAAGTCTGCATATTTAAAAACACTTATTAAATGTTTTAAGTCTGCCTATTTAAAAGGATTTATTAAGTACTCTTCATATGTCAGCACTATGATCAGCATAAAAACACAAACAAGAACTCATCTTTGCTCTCAGGAGCTCAAATACAAAAGTTAGATAGATTAGGGCTGGCATCGTGGTATAGTTGGTAAATCTGCTGCCTGTGATGCCAGCATCCCATATGGTGCCAGTCCATGTCCCAGCTGCTCCACTTCAGATCCAGCTCCCTGATAATAGCCTGGGAAAAGCCGTGGAAGATGGGCCAAGTGTTTTGCTCTCTACCACCCACATGGAAGACCCGAATGGAGCTGCCTGGCCCAGCACTGGCCATCTAGAGAGTGAACAAGCAGATAGAAGATCTCTCTCCACCCCCCCACCCAACTCTTTCAAAATAAATAAATAAATCTTAAAAAAAAAAGTTGGAGAGACAAGCAATTCAAACACAATGTGCTAAATGCCATGAAAGAAAGAATCTAAACTGAGGATTAGCCATTTTTTTTCTGTAAAGAGCCAGATTACAAACAATTTAGGATTTATGGGCCGTATAGTTTCTGTTATACTACTTACTTCTGTCATTGTAGGAGAAAAGTATTCATAGACAAAACATAAATAAGTAAGTTTGCATTCTAATAAAGCTTTATTTATAAAAACAGACAGAGATCTGGATTTGGCCCATGGGTCATAGTTTGCTAAACTCTTTTCCTCTATCCTAGATCATTGGTAGCACACCTATATCACATTGGAGTAAAAGTTTCTTAATGACCTAAAGGAAAGAAATCCAATCTTTTTATTGGGCTACATCAATACACAGGCTTATCCTAAGTAAAGCACAACTTCTAGTAGCTTGGGGGTTTTTTGTTTGTTTGTTTGTTTGTTTTTTAAATAATGGAATAGAGGCAGGCATTGTGGTTCAGGGGTAAAGATGTTAGTCAGGATGCCCACATCCAAATTGGACTGCACAAGATCAAGTCCTGCCTCCACTCTTTTTTTTTTTTTTTTTAAGATTTATTTTTTATTTATTTGAAAGACAGAGTTAGAGAGAGAGGTAGAGACAGAGAGAGAGAGGTCTTTCATCTGATGGTTCACTCCCCAATTGGCCACAACGGCCAGAGCTGCGCTGATCCGAAGCCAGGAGCCAGGAGCTTCTTCCAGGTCTCTCACGTGGGTGCAGGGGCCCAAGGACTTGGGCCATCTTTTACTGCTATCCCAGGCCATAGTAGAGAACTGGATCAGAAGAGAAGCAGCCGGGACTTGAACCGGCACCCATATGGAATGCCAGCGCTTCAGGGCAGGGCATTAACCTGCTGCACCACAACGCCAGCCCTCTTGCCTCCACTCTTTATCCAGATTTCTGCTACTACACCTGGGATACAGCAAGTGACGGTCCAAGTACTTGAGTTACTGCAACCCATGTGGGAGTCCTGGATGGAGTCCCAGGCTCCTGGCTTTGGATTGGCCCAGCCCCTGTTGTATGAATTTGGGAATTGAACACACACATGGAAGGTCTCTCTGTCTCTCTGTTTCTGTCTCTCTCTGTCACTCTGCTTTTGAAATTAAGAAACATTTTTCTTAAAATAGTGGAAATTGTTTACCAAACTCTAGGGACCAGGATCCTCCAGGCTGGGCATCACTGGCCTAGGATCAAACAGCACATTTTCCAAAGACCTAGAGCAGGTAAAAGAAGTTTGCATTTCAAACATCAGGTTCTGTTCCTTAACCTGATCAGACAGACAGGTGACCTTTGCTGTTGGCATCATCAGACATAGAGAAGGATTAAAGATATTGAGGAAGAGAGAGTACAAAAGCTTAATGTCTAATACAGCCATAGAATCCTGTCCAGAAAAAAAAAATCACGTCAGCAAAAACTCACAAATAACTCTTTCAACCAAACATTTTCCAAACTCTCCCCATCCTTCCTGAGACCTTTTCTGTTTTCTTTTACACATTCCAGTCTGGCAAGGTTTCCCACAGCCATCTGGAAACACCTTAGGGGACTCACCCATTTAGCTACACATTTATACTGCAATGAAAGATCCCTGGACTTAAGAGTCAGAACACATTATGTCAAAATCTCATCTTCGCCAGTTATAAACCATATGATATTGGACAAGTTGTTTAACTTCTCTGAGCCTCCAATTTCTCATTTGCAAAATGAGCATAATCTGATGCACAGAGTTTTTGTGAGAGTTAAGTAAAACAGCATCTGTTAAAACACCTAGCTTACAGCCAAAAGCAGACATTAAATTCATTTGTAGAATCCTTCCTCCCTCCCAGAGCAGCAAAAACGAACAGTTCCATCTTCCACTAACTTCAGTTACTTTCCCTGTCAGACTATGAAGAATCAAATATAGGAAATACAGTTCAATTACACTGGCCAGTCCCACATTTTTCTAAGTGGGCAAGTGGCTCTTTGCCAACTCTGACATTATCCTGTACTCCCACAACATACAGGTGCTATTGCTAGAAACATTTATCATATTGTGTTACAATTGTCCATTTAATGTATCTTCTCCACCAGACTGTTCTCTGTAAGGGTTTGCTGCCATGTCCACACCAACAAGCAAAGAACCAGGTTCTTTATAAGATGCCCAGTAAATGTTTTCTGAATCAAAACCTAAATATCATCTCGACAATTATGTGCATAATTTATTTAGAGAGAAAAGAGACAAATTATAGGAGTAGGCATTTAGCCTAGCAGTTAAGACACCAATTAGGACACCTGTGTCCCATGTCAGAGTATTTGGGTTCAATAGTCAGCTCTGGCTCCTGACTCCAGCTTACTGCTAATACAGACCCTAGGAGGTAGCAGTGATGTCACCCATGTGGGAGACCTGGATTGAGTTACTGGCTCTGTTTTGATTCCATCCAGACCCAGCCAGCCCTGGCCATCATAGGAGAGGCAACCAAGTGAACCTGTCTCTCTGATTCTCAAATAGGAGACAGAGAAAAGGAGAAGGTGGTAGGAAGGCAGAGAGGTAGGGAGATAGAGAGGCAGGGAGGCACAGAGGGAGATTGCAGGGAGGGGGGGAGGAAAAGAAGGATTCTGAAGGGAGATACAAGCCCAAAGGGAGAGAAGTGAGAGAAACAACAGTTAAGGAAGAAGATACAGATGAGAGGTAGAAAAGGGCACTTGTCTGACTGTTCCTCAGTACTTCCTAGAAACTCAGAGGAATCTACAAATTGCAAAATTTTATCAGCAGAGTCTCATCAAAAAAAAAAAAAAAAAAAGGCATTTCTTCCACTTCAGCCCTCACTCCCCAGTCACTTCTGATCAGTTCTGCAGCTATTCTTAGGGAGATCATAATCCATCCTCACCCTCAGAAAGTGAACAAAGGCCAAGACTGAGAACGCTAGCCCTGGGACGACTTCAGGTTTGGCTAAGGATCATGAGGTCCCAGAGATAAAATAGTATGAGACCTAGAATGGGGGTAGGCCTGGCGAGGAGTGAGGAATGGACAGCCTAGGCAGAAATAGAAAGGCTGAAAAGGGAACTGGTTTGGGAGGTAGAGCTGGCAGGAATGGTCCACAATGAAACACAACATCTCAGCTAAGGCACAGAAGAGGCCTAGCCACAGAAAATAAGAGTCATATCCCTGTGCGGGGCAAAACCCAGCCTGAGAGGTATTCTTGTACCTGTTAGGAAATTATGTCCTCATAGCCAAGGAGACTCTGTTCAGCATGGGGCAGTCATTCAGAAGAGCTTTTCTTCTGGCCAAAGTTGGCACCGGTTTCATTTGCCCAAGCAGCATTAACACAAATGACTCTAGATTCTTGGGACCACTGCTGTGGTGCAGCAGGTTAAAGCCCTGGCCTGCAGTGCCTGTTCACGTCCCAGCTGCTCTACTTCCTATCTAGCTCTCTGCTAAAGGCCTGGGAAAGCAGTAGAAGATGGCCTAAGTGCTTGGGGCTCTGCACCCGCATGGGAGACCCAGAAGAAGCTCCTGGCTCCTGGCTTCAAATTGGCTCAGCTCCGGCTGCTGCAGCCATTTGGGGAGTGAACCAGAAGATGGAAGACATCTTTCTCTTTCTCTCTCTCTTTCTTGCTTTGTTACTCCCTCTCTCTGTAACTGTCTTTCAAATAAATAAGATAAATCTTATTTTTAAAAATGACCATAGATTCTAAGCTCTGACCCTTGGACAAGCTCACATCTCATCATCAAAAAGTAATCTACAGCATCAACTATATACAAAGCTCCATACAAAGCAACATAATGAGGTGAACTTGAGTTTAACCAGCATTTCTGACTCTATGGCCTGACCTCAGTTGGCTTACCACAGTAGCTATTTGAGGATATTGGAAGGCAGAGTTCATGTCTTTGTTCTATTTTGTTTTGTTTCATTTTCTCATAGCACTTAACTGCCATCTGGCACGTGATATAATTATTTCTTTGTTTATCCTCTATCTCCCTCCATTAGAAACAAAGGCCCAAAAGAGTAAGTACTATTTTGTTCACTACAGTATTTCTTACGACTTGTACAGTGCATGGCACATAGTAGGTATTTAATAGTTTGTCGAGTAAATGAGTAAATCTTTGTTTCTCTTAATGTACAAAATGAGTTTCTCCTCTCTACCTGACTTTGAAGTGTTTGAAGTTTTAAAAAAATTTGGGTTCAGTCCTGGGCTCTCTTCTCCCATACTACAGTCTTTCCTAAAATGACTTTACCATTTCTTGTAGCTTCAATTACTATTTAAATAAATTACTAGTTACCAAACTACCAAAGTTATGTTTCTGGTTTGAGTTTCACTTCTGACCCACAGAAACCCACAGAATCCAATTACCAACTAGACATCTCCACAAGGATGTCTCTCAGGGCCTGAACTCACAATTTCTAAATCTAAATTAATTTTATCTTAAACTTCCAAATTCTTGCTTATGTTTGGACCCTTGACATCTCACTCTCCTTCACCTTCTCATTGCATCAACCACCAACCTAGTCCAATACTCCTTAACTATTCCAAATCTTATTCTCCTAGGGGAGAAATTCCAAATATTCAATTACAGGAAGGTAAAGGCAGTGCTAGTATACAACAGCCAAATAGCCATCCTATTCACTCCCTGCTTATAATCCTTCAAAAACTTCTCATTATTTCTAAGATAAAGTATAAATTTCTTAATGCAGTCTGCAAGACCCAGAATGATCTAACATCCACTGTCTTTAAGGTTTCGTCACCATTATCTACTTCTACTTCCTGTGATCTTTCTTCATACACCAAATTTCTTCCTTTCTCCACCTTCCAACATAGGAAAGTAGTTCTCACGACTGGCTGCATATTAGAATCACCTAGGAGCTCTTAAACTGCTAATGCACAGGCCTCCCCATTCCAATTAAATCAGTGTTTCTCTGAGTGGGGCCTATGAATGAATTGTATCTTGGGGCGGGGGTGGGGAGTGGTGTTTGTTTGTGAGACAAGACATAATATACATAAAGTACATAAACATACAAACCAACTGGTTTTTTAAAAGCTTTTTTTTGGCCGGCGCCGCGGCTCACTAGGCTAATCCTCCGCCTAGCGGCGCCGGCACACCGGGTTCTAGTCCCGGTCAGGGTGCCGGATTCTGTCCCGGTTGCCCCTCTTCCAGGCCAGCTCTCTGCTGTGGCCAGGGAGTGCAGTGGAGGATGGCCCAGGTGCTTGGGCTCTGCACCCCATGGGAGACCAGGAAAAGCACCTGGCTCCTGGCTCCTGCCATCGGATCAGCGCGGTGCGCCGGCTGCAGCGGCAGCCATTGGAGGGTGAACCAACGGCAATGGAAGACCTTTCTCTCTGTCTCTCTCTCTCTCACTGTCCACTCTGCCTGTCAAAAATAAATAAAAAAAAAAAAAAAAAAAAAAAAAAGAATGACAGACTCAAAAAAAAAAGTTTTTTTTTTTTTTTTTTTTACTTGAAAGGCAGAATTAGAGAGAGAAGAGATACAGGGAGATCTTCCACCTGCTGGTTCACTCCGCAAAGGGCCACAATTGCCAGAGCTGGGCCAGCCAAATCTAGAAGCCCAGAACTTCTGGGCCATTTTCTGCTGATCTCCCAGAGGCATTAGCAGCAAGCTGAATAGGAAGTGGAGCAGTGGGGTCTTGAACTGGTGCCCATATGGGATGCCAGTGTTTCAGGCAGAGGCATAACCTGCTATACCATAATGCTGGCCCCAAACCAAATGATTTTTACATATGTATATACACATATAGTTTCCACCAAAATCAAGATACAGAACATTTGCAATTCTCCAGGAAGGCACCCTCCTTCCTTCTTTTCCAATCAATACTACCACAGGTACCCCACAGCCCAGTGCTCACCACTGTTCTGACTTTTATCATCATAAACAAGTTTTGCTTGTTTTTTACCTTCTTAAAATTGGGGCCTGAAACTGTTGAAATCTTTACTTAATATATGCTAAACTGATCTTCTGTATATAAAGAGAATTGAAAATGAATCTTGATGTGAATGGAAGGGGGTTGGGAGAGGAAAAGGGGAGTGTTGCGGGTGGGAGGGAAGTTATGGGGTGGGGGGAGCCATTGTAATCCGTAAGCTGTACTTTGGAAATTTATATTCATTAAATAAAAGTTAAAAAAATTAAAAAAATAAAATTGAGGCCTGGATATTTTTTGAGGTATGGTTATATACAATGAAATGCTTCCATTTTAAGTGTACAGCTCAATGTTTCACAAACATATAGAACTATATAACCACAACCCCAATCAAGATAACTCCCATCACTAAAATATTCCTATTCCTTCATTGTTAACCCTTATTCTCCTTCCCACACAATCACTGGTCCAATTTCTAATACTAAAGTATTTTTTGCCTATTCTAGAACTTCAAATAAATGGAATCACCATCATATACTGTTTTGTGGCAGCTTCTTTTATCCAGAATGATTTGAGATTCAACCATATTGTTATATGAATCTAGTTTATTCTGTTCTATTACTGTGTAGTATTTCATTAAATGAATATACCACAATTTTATTATTCATTCACCAGTTTTTGGCCATTACAAATAAAGCTATTATGAGTATGTAAGTTCATCATATAAGTATATAAGTCTTTGTATGAACATCTGTTTTCCTTTTTTTTTTTAAGATTTTATTTATTTGAGAGGTAGAGTTACAGACAGTGAGAGGGAGAGAGAGAGAAAAGTCTTCCATCCGCTAGTTCACTCCCCAAATGGCTGCAACGGCCGGAGCTGCACCAATCCGAAGCCAGGAGCCAGGAGCTTCCTCCAGGTCTCCCACGTGGGTGCAGGGGCCCAAGCACTTGGGCCATCTTCTACTGCTTTCCCAGGCCACAGCAGAGAGCTGGATGGGAAGAGGAGCAGCCGGGACTAGAACTGGTGCCCATATGGGATGCCAGCACTGCAGGCGGAGGATTAACCTACTGTGTCACAGCACCGGCCCCATCTGTTTCATTTCTATTTATTTATTTCCTTTTTATTTTTGAAAGGCAGACTGACAGAAGGACAGGATGAGGGAGGGACAGGGAGAAAGAAAGGATGAGGGAGAGACAGATCATCCATCTGCTGGTTCACTCCTCAAATGCCCATGATGGCTAGGGCTGGGCCAAACCAAAGACAGAAGCCATGAATTCCATCTGAGTTTTCCATGTGGATGGCAGGGACCCACCCAAGTACTTGAGCTATCAACTACTGTCTCCTATGATATACATTAGCAGGAAGCTGGATTGGAAGCAGTCGTGAGACTCAACCCCAGGCACTAGGATATGGAAAGCAAGCACCCCAAGCAGCGGTATAACCCACGGTGCCAGAACACTTGCCCCATTTTCATTTTTCTTGAGTGACTATCTAGGAGAGGAATTGTTAAGTTTCACAACAGAAGTAAATTTTTCAGTAACTATGAAACTGTTTTACAAGGTAGAACATCACTTTATACTCCTACCAGTAGACTGTGAATGTCTAGTTGCTCTATATACTTGTTTTTCTTTTTGAAAGATGTATTTATTTATTTGAAGAGAGAGAGAAGGAAAGAAGATCTTCCATCCACTGATTCATTCCCAGAGGGCCACAATTACTAGGGCAGGGTCAGGCCAAAGCCAAGAGCAGGAGCTTCATCTGGGTCTCCCACTGGGTGGCAGGTGCCCAAACACTTGGACTATCCTCTGCTGCTCTCCCCAGGCCATCAGCAGGGACCTAGATCAGACCATATGGGATGCTGGCATTGCAGACAGTAGCTTTACCCACCACACCACATCACCAGCCCCTCTATACACTCTCTTATATTTGGTGTATGGCCCAAGTTGAACAGAACAAAGCAAAGAAAGTCCACGGAGGAGTACAGAGTCTCACACAACTTTGCTTACTGAAATACCAGGAAGTCAAAATATTCATCTTACTATTCTTACAAAAGGTCCATGACATGTAAATGACAGTTATAGATGTTGAGCTCACTCAGTGTACTGACTCCAAGTAACAGAGCTGGAGGGGCTTTGTAGGGCATTAAAGAGTCACTGCTCATTTTACACCTAGAGAAGAAGCCACACCAACTTGTTACATCACATGCTATGGCAAAGCTACAGCTGATAGATCTGGATGAGCCTATACTACTATACTTACTCCCTACTCTTTCAGGCCAACAAATCAAGGACTAGGATGGGGTGGGGGAAGGGTGTTCCACCAGGTTCTTTTACTTCTATATGAAGCAATTACAAGAAGACGTAAACAGGGCCAGTGTTATAATGTGATGGTTAAGCCACAGCTACCTTTGATGCTGGCAGACTATACCAGAGTGTCAGTTCAATTCCCACTGCTCCACTTCTGATCCAGCTCCCAGCTAATACACCCAGGAAAACAGCAGAGGAATTCCAAGTACTTGGGACACCCAGAAAGAGTTATAGGCTCTTGGGTTCAGTCTGGCTCAGACCCAGTCATTGCAGCCATTTGGGGAGTAAAGCGGCAGATCGAAGATCTGTCTCTCCCTCTCCTCTCTCTGTCTGTCATTCTGCCTTTCAAATAAATAAGTAAATCTTAAAAACATAAAAGAAAAAATAAGATCTAACTACACTTGTGCCAGTCCCCATATAGGTAACACAGAACTTTCTGGATTTGCCTTTAATTCTTTAGTATCCAGCCCTCTGCCAAAAATTAACCAGTGGGCCTTTCTCATTAGGATTTAATAGCAGTTTCTGCATTTTGGATTTTTTTTAACTCACTAGAGGAGGCCAGCATTGTGGTGCAGTGGGTTGGGCTGCTGCCTGTGATGCCATGTGGTCTCCCATATGGGTATCTGTTCAAGTCTCAGCTGATCTACTTCCAGTCCCAGCTCCCTGTGAGAGCAGCAGAAGATGGCCTAAATACTTGGCCTTCTACACCCATGTGGTAGACCTGGATGGAGTTCCAGGCTTCTGGCTTCGGCCTGACCCAGCTCTGGGCATTGCAGCCATTTGGGGAGTGAATCAGAAGATGGAAGCTCCCTCCTTTCTACACCTCCCCATACCCCTTAACTCCGCCCTAGAAAGAAAGAAAGAAACCTTTTTTGTAAAAAATAGAAAAGTCACTACAGAAGTAACCTGAGTTCCTAGTACATTGTGCCAACAGAAGCAAGAACAGAACAATATACTTCCATGAGAGCAGATGAAACCTAATCACCTTCCAGAAGAAAAGAAATAACCTGTCGCCATCTCTCCACAGCGGAATACACAGCCATTTCTTGTGTCACATTTCTACCTTTGTCCACCTCAAAGTATGCTTTTCTTCAAATTCTGCTCTCATAAGAAGCCTCCTCTGGAAGATAATGGCTCATCCCTAAAGTTAGTTTCCACCAAGCAAGGCCATGAACAGTAACACCTGCATCTGCAGCAGGAGCCTCCTGTTCCAAGTCCCTCTGTCTACTCCTTAGTCTCATGTAGAACCACAGACTCCCACCAGACTATTTGCCTGTCCTTTTATTTCTATAATCTTTCTCACTGAATTAACAGTGTTCAGTTTTTCATGCTAAAACATCCATTTCAACACATTCAAGTAGCTATTAGCTAAAGACCAAAGTAGACAAAGGCACTGGGAAATCACAAAAGTAAGACACACTTACAGGATCCTCTCTGTTCCTATCCCCCAATTACCAAAATATATATTGAATTTCAGAGGTGGTAGATGGGGGTCCTGAATTCCAACTCTGTTATACACTTCCTACTATTAAGGACTAATTTCATTACCTGAAAAATCAATAAAATCCTTTGAAAAAAGAGTAAAGCCCTATTCAAAAGTTAGTTGATCTTTTGTAAGATCTTTCTATTCTTTGCTTCACCTGGAAATTTCATCTTCCCACCTATGATTTTTCTGGTATTCCCTGTGGCCAGCCCTTGTTGGGCAAGTACAACTCTGGGCAACTTAATATCTATTCAAGGCACACTAAGGGGGCCAACACTGTGATGCAGCAGGTTAAAGCCCTGGCCTGCAGCGCCAGCATCCCATACGGGCACCAGTCCAAGTCCCGGCTATTCCTCTTCTGATCCAGCTCTCTGCCATGGCCTAGGAAAGCAGTAGAAGATGGCCCAAGTCCTTGGGTCCCTGCACCCACATGGGAGACCCAGAAGAAGCTCCTGGCTCCTAGCTTCAGATCATCTCCGCTCTGGCTATTGCAGCCAATTGAGGATGGAAGACCTCTCTCTCTTTCTCTCTCTCCCTGGCTCTGGCTCTACCTCTCTCTGTAACTCTGTCTTTCACATAAATAAATAAAATAAATATCTTCCAAAAAAAAAAAAGACATATTGAAAGCTATGGATAAACTTTGAAGATTTGCTTTCCCAGTTTTGGAGTTTCACATACCACAGGCCTTTATATTCTAAAGTTGTCTGTGCCAAGAAGCAAGATAGCCCAAGAGGAATTAAATCAACAAGCATTTATTTATTCAAAAGCCACCCCAAATTCTCTGACTTGGAGCCTGACATAAGCATTCTTGTGCCCTAGCCAGTGCTCATTCAGGGTGTGAGATAGCCAAAAAATAATTATAGACAACTCAAAATAGCTTCCTGCCAAGAAAAGTTTTCTAAAATGTTGAGGTCGGCACCTAAGGATTTGCCCAGAGAGGGGTTTTGCATAATGCCCAGGAAAGATGCCCAGTTCATCAGTGGATCCTCTAAGATTACATCCTTCTGGGCTCAGAAGTAAGGCTATCTCCCAACCATCAGTCCCAATAGCAGCCCCAAAGTACAGTGATGAGTGCTTGGAAGATATAAACACTGAGGAGACAGGCACACCACTGCATGGGGTAAAAAATAATGTGGATTTCAGTTTCCATAGCAACAAGAGGATGGCCTCAAACCTCCAGGCCTGTTGTTGGCTGGCTTACCAGAGAACACATTCCTGGGTTCCAAAAGAGTCCAAAACTAGGAGAGAGCTTCTTGTTACCTTTGTGCTCCATATACGCCTCCACTAAACCAATAAACAAGAGATAACTGGCCCTTGTTTCCTTGGGGAAAGAAAAATACAACCAGAACAACTTGGTGGTCAGATGATGGTTCTAAGAACCAGGTTCTGACTCTTTCTGGAATGTAAGCTTCCTTACCAGCGGCTTCTCTCAGCTACGGTAGCACAGCATCCCCCCTGGATGGAGACCATCCAGAAGGAAGTGCCCCTGAGCCTCCTTACAGAGCAGCCACCCCAGCTCTGCACCTTCATCCAGCCTGACCTGATTCTGAGGGCAAGGACTCTGAAGTAAAGCACATCCCAAGCCACAGAGAACTTACTTCAGTCCTCAACATCCCCTGCCCAGGTTACTACAACATTGTCTTCACTAATCTCCCTGTCTCTGTTCTGGTTTCTCTCAAACTCATCCTCTACCAAGCAGTCAGTAACTTTCTAAAACTCAGATCTGACATTAACTCTCCTGAATGAGCTCCTTTACAGATACACACAAATAGAAGCTTTATTTGTAATGGCCAAAAATTAGAATCGGTTCATATGTTCTTCAACTGAAGAGTGACTGAAGTCTGGAATTTGGATGATTTTTAGAAAAGTATATTGAGGGTAAAAAAAAAAAAAAAAGCCAATCCTAAAAGGTTATATCTATAATTCCATTTGTATAACACTTTTGAATGAACAAAATTTTAGAAATGGAGGGCAGAGAGACTAGAGATAGAGAAGGGGTTGAGGGAGGTGGGAGTAGAAGGAGATGAGATTGATTATAAAAGGACAAGAAGGATCTTGTGGGAAAAAGAACATACTCACACATATACATGCTCACATGAGCACAAGTGAAACCGGGAAAAATCTTTCACCAAAAAAAAAAAAAAAAGGTGGCTTTGTATCAAAATATTATGCTACAGTTTTAAAGAAGGATTTATTTATTATTTATTTATTTGAAAGTCAGATTTACAGAGAGGCAGAGAGAGAGAGAGAGAGAGAGAGAGAGAGAGTATTCCATCAGCTGCTTCACTCCCCAAATGGCAGCAACAGCTGAAGCTGGGTCGATCTGAAGCCAGGAGCCTGGAGCTTCTTCCTCTAGGTCTCCCATAAGGGTACAGGAGCCCAAAGATTTGGGCCATCTCCCACTGCTTTCCCAGGCCATAGCAGAGAGCTGGATCGAATTGGAGCAGCCGGGACTCTAACTGGCGCCCATATGGGATGCCAGCACTGCAGGCGGTGGTTTTACCCTCTATGCCACAGCGCCAGCCCCTATACTAGTTTTTTTAAAATCATACTGTGGAGCAAACTACAGTTTCCCAGTGATATCTTGATATTGTTTCTTAAAACTGTGTGTCAATCTGTAATTATTAAAAATTTTAATTTAAAAAAATCTCTTACAAGGCAGCCAAACTCCTACAACAATGATCCCTAACTTTTTTCAGTGGGAAATTCCAAAGAATTTCATATAATAATAGTTATACTTTTAGTAACCAACTGAAAAATTATTGAGGGAAGAATATGGATTTATGAGACACCTCTCAAGGGCCCCTTCAAGGGATTTAAATCATCAAAGTTGGGGACCCCAGGCCATATAGTGGACAAAACATGGCAAAGTACAGAGAGTTTCCTAGCCTCATATACACTCTATACTCTCACCAGACTAAATTACTGTCAGTTCCACAAATGTGTAAGACTCACTTTCTGGGCCGGTGCCGCAGCTCAATAGGCTAATCCTCTGCCTGCAGCGCTGGCACACCGGGTTCTAGTCCCGGTCAGGGTGCTGGATTCTGTCCCAGTTGCTCCTCTTCCAGGCCAGCTCTCTGCCGTGGCCCAGGAGTGCAGTGAAGGATGGCCCAAGTGCTTGGGCCCTGCACCCCATGGGAGACCAGGAGAAGCACCTGGCTCCTGGCTTCGGATCAGCGCAGCACGCCGGCCATAGCAGCCATTTTGGGGGGTGAACCAACGGAAGGAAGAACTTTGTCTCTCTCTCTCTCTCTCTCTCTCTCTCACTGTATAACTCTGCCTGTCAAAAAAAATTAAGAAAATAAAAACTCCCTTACAAAATAACTAACTGTCTAGGGGGCCAGCACTGTGGCATAGCCAGTGAAGTCACTGTCTGCAGTGCCAGCATCCTGTGTGGGTGCCAGTTCAAGTCTCAGCTGTTCCACTTCTAACCCAGCTCTCTGCTATGGCCTGGGAAAGCAGTAAAAGATGTCCCAAGTGCTTGGGCCCCAACACCCACATGCAGAGACCCAGAAGAGTCCCACCCACGTGGGAGACCCAGAAGAGGCTCCTGGTTCCAGGCTTCGGATCAGCCCACCTCTGGCCGTTGCGGCCATTTGGGGAGTGAACCAGTAGATCTCTCTCTCTCTCTGCCTCTGCCTCTCTGTAGCTCTTTCAAATAAATAAATAAATCTTTAAGAAAAAAATAACAATCTAGGGACTGGCACTGTGGTGTAGTGGCTAAACCCACCTCCTGAAATGCCTACATCCAATATGGGCACCAGTTCAAGTTCCCGCTGCTCCACTTCCAATCCAGCTCTCTGATAATGCACCTGAGAAAGCAGCAAAAGATGGTCCAAGTGGTTGATCCCCTGCATCCATACGGGAGACCCAGAAGAAGCTCCTTGCTCCTGGCTTTGGACTGGCCCAGCTCAGGTTTCTGTGGTCATTTGGGGAGTGAAACAGCAGAAGGAAGATCCTCTCTCTCTCTTTCTCTCTCTCTCTCTCTCTCTCTCTGCCTCTGTGTGTGTGTGTGTGTGTGTGTAAACTCTGCCTTTAAATAAATAAATAAATATCTTTTTTAAAAAAAAGAAAGAAGGGAAGGAAGGACGAAAGGAAAGAAACAAACTTCCTAGATGAAGACAGATGGAGATGTACAGGAAATGGACCTAAGCAAAACAAAGTACTAGAGTCTGAGAAAGAGCAGACAGGTATCTAGACTTTCCCCCTCCTGTTTAGGACTTTCTGGCCTTCAAGGCCCAGGGAAAGCCCTATTGCTACTAGGAAACCTTCTTTATAGCCATGCCAGGAGTTCCCTGCTCAGAGCCTTAGCTGACCAAGACAGCACCCCATAAAGGTTCTTCTAGCCATAACTGAATTGTCTCCAGCTGGCCTGTTGGCTCCTCCAGAGTGAAACTTGAGTGTCTTTTTGCTTTCAAAAAGAACAAGAACAAAAGTGAGTACATTGTAACTGTCAAAGGGAGAAAGGGAAAATTAACATGTCAGGATCTATGTTGAGAATTTGTACATATCCTGTCTCTAACAATCTGTGGATTGGTAATTTTATTAGCCCCAATATAACATGGGAAAACTGAAGCCCAGATATAAGAAGCGGTTTGCCCAAAGTTACAGATAGTGAAAGCAAGGCTGAGACTAGAATATTGTCCCTCTCCAGAATCTTGATAGGAATAGTGCATATTGGAGTCTACCCGGTTTCCAACTACACAGTTAATTTGTTGGGCACTTTGGTGATCCCAGCTTCCCGCCTCAACTCCTCTCTGTTGCCAGTATGGAAGTGAGAAAGCTCTCTGGCTTCCTTTCTTTCCTTATGTTGTCCCATATACGAAATGCAAAGAGAGCTACACTAAGTCACTTCCAGGATGGAATATGTGGAAAACATAGGCTAACCAGGGAGAATAAGAGGGAGGCAATGTCCATACTCTTCAACAGCAGAGCCAGAATGTCTCACTAGTTAAACTCTCTGCCTTTACAGGTGAGGAAACTGAATGCTGTAAAGAAAGCTCGCTTGCCTAAGGCCACACAGCTAAGACTGAAATCCTGCTTATTGACTCCTAAACTGGTGCTCATTTTGGTCTACCTTGAACCAGGCTGTGCAGAGAAGACTACAGTATGACCTGTCAGGCCCAAGTAAGTGCAAAACCCAAATGCTGTAAACACAGGAAATGGGCTGGGATGAGGTTCAGAAGGAGCAGCAACCTTTGCCAAGTTAGAAGTGTTCAAAGGTTTCCTGTCCACAGCTGTTAACTGTCACAGAACACTCCAGAAAGCAATACATGTCAGAGAAAAAGAAAAGAAAAAAAAAAAAAAAACATTAAGAATGAGAGGAAAATATTCAGGTTTAGACAGAATTTTATCAATTATTCAGGCCAATCTACTTAGTTTCACAGATGAAGAAACTAGGAGTCCCTAAAACAGAAGAACTTAAGGACTCTGGAAACCCACTTTCTTGGTCAAATCCTTCATTTAGTGATGATAAACCTGAGACTCAGAGAAGGAAAGAGGTGGCACTGCTCAAGGTCATACAGTCAGACAGTGACAGTCAGCTCTGGAACTCAAGTCTGCTGCCTCACAGACCAGGGTGCTTCCCGCTGGTTAGGGTGAACCAGATAAAGTGATTTAACTGGAATTATATGGATGCTGTTTTGACCCTGGATAAAGTACATCAGCTCAGGAAACTGAATATAAGCAGGATATGCGCATGTCTAATGACGAATGACAAGGACCAAATAGAGTCAGCCTAAAGGAGCCAAAATAAAAGTGCTTCTGGCTGCTTAAGACATTTGGAAAACTAAGAGGCAGAAAAAATATTCTGTCTATTTTAGGAACTTAGAATCCAAGAAAGAACAAGCAGTGCAACTCTCCAGAAACATCACCTCAAAAGTATCTCTGGGGGGCCAGCACCGTGGCTCACTTGGTTAATCCTCTGCTTGCGGCGCCGGCATCCCATATGGGCGCTGGTTCTAGTCCCGGTTGCTCCTCTTCCAGTCCAGCTCTCTGCTGTGGCCCGGGAGTGCAGTGGAGGATGGCCCAAGTGCTTGGGCCATGCACTCGCATGGGAGACCAGGAGAAGCACCTGGCTCCTGGCTTTGGATCGGCGCAGCTCACCGGCCATGGCAGCCATTTGAGGGGTGAACCAAGGGAAGGAAGACTTCTCTCTCTGTCTCTACCACTCACTGTCTAACTCTATCTGTCAAAAAAAAAAAAAAAAAAAAAGTATCTCTGGGCTCAGCAGCCCACTACAGTGATATTATAGTCACTAGCAGATTACTGAGCCCCACAAGTCACACAGCTGGAAGGTACAGTGGGAGACATTTACACACTGTTTGGTGTCTCACATATTTAATTCTTATATCAGTTCCACAAAACAAGGATTATAAGTCCCATTTAAAAGATATGGAAACTTGGACTTAGAGGAGGCAAGTAGATTAGTACTGTATATGGCAGATTCAATTCTCAAATGTTTACTCTTACTCAAGAAATTCTTATCAGGGAAGGCATTTGGCCTAGTGGTTAAGATGTCACTTGGGACGCCCACATCCCATATTGGAATGCCTGGGGTTGAGTCCCAGTGCAGTGTCCAATTCCAGCTTCCTGCTAATGCATACCTTGGATGGCCGCAAATGATGGGTCAAGTAGTTTAGTCCCTGTCATCCATGCAGGAGACCCAGAATGAGTTCCTGGTTCCAAGCTTCAGCCTGGGCCAGTTCCGCCTGTTATACGCATTTGGGGAGTGAACCATCAGAAGCTCTCCCCCCCCGCCCATAAAACAAGAGATAAAAAGGAAAAAAGAGGAAAAAGAGAGAAAAAGGAAGGAAGGAAGGAAGGAAGGAAGGAAGGAAGGAAGGAAGGAAGGAAGGAATTCTTACCAAGTGCCTGAAGTTCCAATCCTGTGCTAAGGATGAGGGCTACATTGATGAAGTAGGATATGGTCCCTGGCCCAGAGGCCTAAGGAAGTTTCAACCAAGGAAGAGAGAAGTAATAATATAATTATGACAATACATACATTTCTGAATGCTTACTCCATGCCAAGCCCTATTCTAAGCTCTCCGCATATACTGCTTCATTTAATTCTCAAAAAAGCCCAATAAGGCAGTTACTATTATTCTTTTTATTTTACAGATAGAAAAGATATTAAGATGTTGCTCAAGAGCACACAGCCAGTAAACTGTAAAGGTACTGTTTCATAGTTTCTTTTTTTTTTTTAAGATTTATTTATTTATTTGAGTTAGAGAGAGGAGGAGAGGCAGAGAGAGGCAGAGAGAACGAGAGGTCTTCCATCCACTGGTTCACTCCCCAGTTGACTGCAATGGCCAGAGCTGCACCAATCCAAAGCCAGGAGCCAGGTGCTTTCTTCTGGGTCTCCCACATGGGTGCAGGGTCCCAAGGACGTGGGCCATCCTCCACTGCTTTCCCAGGCCATAGCAGAGAGCTAGATTGGAAGTGGAGCAGTCAGGACTCTAACTGGCACCCATATGGGATGCCGCACTGTAGGCAGTGGCTTTACCCACTATGCCACGGTGTGGGCCCCAAGGTACTGTTTCAAATCCAAGGAGCTTGACCCCAATGCCTATACTCTGGCTAGCAAATAAATAGTGGCAAGACAGTCTGGTAAGTGGTCTGCTACAGCAAACTCAGAGGCTATGGAGGATCTTTCAGGACCACTGGCCCTAGTAGCTCACCATCTCATATAATTAGGAGTGACTACAGACTAGAACGAACAGGAAGGTCAAAGGAAACTGAGCAGCCATAACTGTGCTATGATAGCTGATTTCCTCTGGAAGCAGGAAGAACCTACTGAGAAAAGATGGGATGGGAACCAAAGTCATTACACACTCCTCACACTCCAGCCAAGGCACTGTCATCTCTGCCCTACAATTTTCTCATCCAACTCCTCTTCAATCCTCACAGGCAGAGCAGAGATTCCTGATCCCAACTGACAAATGAAGAAAATGAGATTCACAGAACAGCAATGGTTTGTCCTAGGGGGCATATGAGTTCAGGGCAGAAGAAAGTGTTTTGATTTCTGTCCTTTTTACTACAACTACTCTCACAAAAGAGGAAATTCAAAACATGGTATTGAGGAAGATTTAAAAACTCTAGATTTCTCTGACCATTCTCTTTTTATCTTAACATCACTCCCAAACCCCATTCCCACTACACAGGCACACATAGTTCTGCTTAGATATATTCTGCCCCCTCCCTTGGTGCTGCCAGAGGTCAGTGATTCAATCAGTGAGCTAATCAGGCATATTGCCTTGGCTGCTATTAGAAGTCCTGGCCTCAGGGAAACATTTCCTTCCATTAGCCCATCCACAGCATACAGATCTTTAAATGGCAATTAAAGAAAAGAGAGGAATGCTAAAAAAGGAAAGACCAGCCTCATCGGTCTTAGGCCACAGCCTAAGATCAACCTCAGTTGGGGTCCTAAGCTCCTAACAAGAGAAAAAAAAGTACCTAAAATCCATCATTAACCCATTTTTATTTATTCATTCTTTTTTTTTTTTTTTTTTTTTTTTTTTTTTTTTTTTTTTTTTTTTTGACAGGCAGAGTGGACAGTGAGAGAGAGAGACAGAGAGAAAGATCTTCCTTTTGCCGTTGGTTCACCCTCCAATGGCCGCCGCGGCCGGCGCACCGCGCTGATCCGATGGCAGGAGCCAGGAGCCAGGTGCTTTTCCTGGTCTCCCATGGGGTGCAGGGCCCAAGCACCTGGGCCATCCTCCACTGCACTCCCTGGCCACAGCAGAGAGCTGGCCTGGAAGAGGGGCAACCAGGACAGAATCCAGCGCCCCAACCGGGACTAGAACCCGGTGTGCCGGCGCCACTAGGCGGAGGATTAGCCTAGTGAGCCGCGGCGCCGGCCATATTCATTCATTCTTCATTATCAATGTATACAATCTGTGTTAGATGCTACAGTAATGCAATTTTTTAAAACTCTGCTTTAAACAAGCTTATCTTTTCTAAGTTGGGTTCCATTTTAGATGAAACATCATTTGATCAATTCATTTGTTGTTTGAACTATATGAGTGTGTGTTAATTTGTTTTCTTCTATTTAGTAATATGACTGTGTGAGAAGAAAAAGAGCAAAATTGTGTTTGTTGGTATATTTTTCCACCTATTTTAGAAGATTTTTTTAAACTGATTTGGCAGTTTCTTTTGGAAAAAACTACATCTAGCAGAAAATAATCTCTTTTTTAAAATTAACATATAATAGCTTTATGGAGCAGGGGGTGGGGTGCTTACCAGAGTCCTATCTTTACCAGCTAATGGTACAGATAGGTAATCAAGATACAAGAAAGCTACACTCAAAGGATATATCCAGTTTTCTGGAAGCAACAGTAACCCTTAATGAGTCAGGAAATAGCTTCCCAATGAAAATGTCCTTGGGGATTGGCCCCAGGTAATATGGAACATTTACATGTTAGAGTGCTGAGCCTATACAGACAAGGCTGGTGAGGCCTCTAATGGCAGACTAATGGGTCCCAGGCTCCTAACAGAAGAGTTACCTTGGAGTAAAAGAAATATCCTACAGCTGTGGTTGCTTTAGCAATGATATCTTTCTAGGGTACCTGCTCCAGATAAAGTCCATCAAACCCTCTAATGACCTGCTCTTCCTGGCAGTCAAACAGACCCAAAGCTCTGGGCATAAACTGAGACTCTACATGAGGTTTTCAGTCTTGCAAATTGGCTTGCACAGAGCCAGGGTCACCTTATCTCACAAAGAGCTCTGCTGAGAGATACCACCAAAGATGGCTTTAAAACTTTAGACTTAAAGCCAGACAAATGAGAAATGGTCCAGTTCTAATCAACTTTTGGAGATTGTAACTTTGAGCTAGCCAAAGATTAAGACAAAAGTTCTTTAATTCTGCACAAAGAGGAAAGCAAATAGCTCATGCCAAACCAGAATCCATTCAGCAGAATCCTATAGTCCAGTAGTCCCTGCCATCCTACTCATTTCTCACCAAACCCATGTTCAAACTGGGCCCAGCCTAGGCACACAGCACAGGCAGCAATGGAAAGAAGTGTATGGGCGCAGTGCTGGTGCTGTGGCTCAGCGGGTTAACACCCTGGCCTGAAGCACCAGCATCCCATATGGGTGCCGGTTCGAGACCCAGCTGCTCCACTTCCAATTCAGCTCTCTGCTATGGCCTGGGAAAGCAGTAGAAGATGGCCCAAGTGCTTGGGCCCCTGCACCCGTGTGGGAGACCTGGAAGAAGCTCCCAGCTCCTGGCTTCAGATCGACGCAGCTCCGGCTGTTGTGGCCAATTGGGGAGTGAACCAGAGGATGGAAGACCTCTGTACCTCTCCTCTCTCTGTGTAACTCTGACTTTCAAGTAAATAAGTAAATCTTAAAAAAAAAAAAAAAATGTATGGGAGCAGATTCTCAGGTCCGTTCCTGAAGCACTGTTCAAATGGGAAAGGGCAGCTGCCTATAGTAGTCTTCCCATCCCTATAGTAGCCTACCCTAGGCACCACAGACCACTATTCTCAAAAACAGGGGTGGGGCAGGTGTAGTAAGCCACCACCTGCAGTGCAGGCATCCCATATCAGAGACTGTTCATGTCCCAGCTGCTCCACTTCTGATCCAGCTCCCTGCTAATATGCCTGGAAAAGCAGCAGAGGGTGGCCCAAGTTACTTGGGCCACTGCACCCATGGGAGAGACCCAGAAGAAGCTACTGGCTCCTGGCTTCAGCCTGGCCCAGCCCCAGCCATTGCTACCATCTTGGGAGTAAACCAGTGGATGGAAGATCTCAATATCTCAATCTCTCTCTCTCTTTCTAATAAATACATCTTAAAAAAAAAAATAGGGGCTGCTTATGTCACTCTCATCATGAAATTGCCATATGAGATCTAGACTGCACATGTCCATTAAAGAATACATCTCATTTCAGGCATGGAAAGCCAAGACACTCTGGGGAAAAAAAAAAAAAAAAAAAAAAAAAAAACCAACAACAACACAGACCTAAATGAAAGATCTCTGTGAGATCCCAGTGGAAAGAACAGGTCTTCAAAGAAGGAGGTACCTTTCTCTGAAGGGAGGAGAGAACCTCCACTTTGACTATGACCTTGTCTAAATAAGATAAGAGTCGGAGAATTCAAAAGGCTTCCATAGCCTTGGAAACTCATGACTGGAGCATAGGGAGATTACTGATGCCATAAACAGGAGTGTCAATTTGTTAAGTCAACAACAGGAGTCACTGTGCACTTACTCCTCATGTAGGATCTCTGTCCTTAATGCGCTGTACATTGAGATTTAATGCTATAACGAGTACTCAAACAGTATATTTCACTTTGTGTTTCTATGGGGGTGCAAACTGTTGAAATCTTTACTTAATGTATACTAAACTGATCTTCTGTATATATAGAAAATTGAAAATGAATCTTGATATGAATGGAAGGGGAGAGAGAGTGGGAAAGGGGAGGGTTGCGGGTGGGAGGGAAGTCATGGGGGGGGGGGGGAATGCCTATGTAGTCCATAAGCTGTACTTTGGAAATCTATATTCATTAAATAAAAGTTAAAAAAAAAAAAAAGTACATCTCTGCCAAACTCACTGGAACAGAGAAACTAGGCTAAAGGAAGGGTTTGGCTATGACCTTGCTAACAAACCATTCCCATTCTTACCTGCATGCAGCACTCCCTGATAATCAAGTCCTACCCTACCTTCAAGTCTAATATAAGTATCACCTTCTCCAAGGGGACCTTCCTGCCTTCTACAGTTCTCAGTGACCATTCTGTATATACTTGGACAATAACTTATTCATTCATATATATATATATATATGATTTTTCCATGATAGCACTGTTTGCTATAGTATTACTCATTATTTCACTAGAACTCAAGTTCTTTTACAAGGCTACCCAAGTCCTGACTTCTACTGCCTAACTTTTCCAAGAATTACCTTCAAATACAACAAATACTTCATACTCCTAGATAATTTAACATGACCATATCCTTGTTCAACAGCCCATCGCTGAGCCAGCATTGTGGTCCTGTTGATGCCTGCAATGGCATCCCATACGAGCACCAGATCTTCCATCTGCTGGTTCACTCCCCAAATGGCCACAATGGCCAGAGCTGGACCAATCTGAAGCCAGGAGCCTGCAGCTCCCTCCATGTCTCCCACATGGGTACAAGGACCCAAGGACTTGGGCCATCCTCTACTGCTTTCCCAAGCCTTAGCAGAGAGTTGAATCAGAAGTGCAGCAGCCGGGACTCGAACCGGTGCCCATATGGTATGTCATCACTGCAGTGGGCACCTTTACCTGCCATGCCACAGCACCTGCCTCCAACTGTTCCAGTTCTGATTCAGCTCCCTACTAATTCATCTGGGAAGGCAGCAGAAGATGACCCAAGTCTTTGGAGACCCAGATGATGCTCCTTGCTCCTGTCTCAGGCCTGGGCCAGCCTGACTGCTTTAGCCATTTGTGGAGTGAACCCATGAGCAGAAGATATCTCTCTCTGTGTAACTCCGCCTTTCAAATAAATCAACAAATCTTTTTTTTTTTTTTTTTTTTTTTTTTTTTTTTTTTTTTTTTTAAAGAGCCTATTGCCAACTCTCCAGTTCATCTTGCACTTTCTGGTCAGATGTTTTGTGTAATACACTTTATGCAGGCCTCACCATGTGCACCACTTTGATGGCTCTTTACTATCCACAACAGAAAACTTCAAACAAATGTAGGTGTCGATCTTCAGTCGGTGAATCAATTTTGTTTTTTTAATTATCAGAGTTCATCTAGAAGGGTATGCATTGCTTTGAAAAAGTTTTGCTTCATTTAAATGATACTAATTGCAGCACCTTACATTTATGTAGCATGTGTCAGCACTATTCTACGCCCTGTATATTTGTTATTTCATTTATCCTCATGACAACCATATAAGGTATCATTATTATCATCTCCATTTTGCAGATCAAGAAACTCAGACATAAAAGGCCAGCACTGTGGTACAGTGGGTTAAGCCACTGCTTGTGATGTCAATATCCCATGTCAGATTGCTAGTTCAAGTCCAGCTGCTCAGCTTCCAATCAAACTTCCTGCTAATGCACATGGAAACACACTGGACAATGCCTCAAGTGCTTGGGTTCCTGTCACACAAATGGGGGATCCAGATAGAGTTCCTGGCTTCAGCTCTGGCTATTTCCAGTATTTAGACAATAAAACAGCAGATGGAAGATCTCTGTATATCTCTCTCTTTCTGTTGCTCTACCTTGCAAATATATATATATATATATATGTGTGTGTGTGTGTGTGTGTGTATAAAGATTATATATCTATAATTATAGATAGATAGATATAAAGAAATTTAGGCATGGACTGATAAATTAAGTGGTGATATTTAGAGTCCAGTACTCTTGCTCTGGAGTTCAAGCTCTTAGCTACTATACTACACCGCACATAAAAAGTGTTTGTTTATATATGTATATATATACATATATATATATATATAAACACTAAATACAGTTTATTTCCCATAAAAAATATCAAACACAGTCCAAACAAAATCTCTTTAACTTTATTTCCACTGATTCTCCCATGTACCCTCCACTCTCACCAGACTGACAAACTCTGCAGGACCTGCCCCTTTATTAATGCCTTTTAGTCCCCTCAAATGTTAATCAGCCTTTCTGGTTTAGCTCCTCCAGGAAGGGTCTTTGAAAAGATGGTGGGAGTGGCTACCAACAGTTTAATGCCTGGCATGCACCTGTCACTATTTTGGTGTTTATACACATTATCTCATTTAACCCATACAACCCTGTGTGGTTGCTTCTATTACCCCCACTTTACAAATAGGGAAAAAGTATTTCAGAGAATTATGTCAGCTTGCCAATGGCCCAAATGCTCTTTCCATTATAACTCCTAAGCCCCTTATGATCTTCTCCCCATACTTAATACTTACAGTTACACAACTTGATGCTGCATTTTATTTAAAAAAACTTTCATTTTTTTCTATGTGTCTGAGGACTTCCCCTATGGCACATAATACATGGCTAGGTACACAGTGACTAAAGAGTTTCACCAAACCAAAATGATAGGTCTGGGCTTAGCTAGAAGAGAGAACTGTTATATTCTGCATGAAGCTGCTAAATAGTTGTGCCTGAGTCATATATAACTATTAACTAATTTCTTCTACAGCCAGGAAAAAGCACTCTTAACTGAAAAAAAATCACATAGTGAAGACAATGAGTCATTCTTGTCAGCAATGATATGAAGATCCCAGAAAACAAGTAACAAAAAAAGAATTACAGTGGGTGGAGTGTTTTTTCCCATCCCACTCAGTAAGGAACACAATTGAGATGATGATCTCTAACAAGTACACACAGCTTCAGCTGCAGAATGAGGGAATCCCATAGAGAAGGTCAACAAAATATAGCCAGCCTAGCAGGTACTCACAGAAAGCCAGGGAGCTCAGAATAATATGGGAGGAAAATAATGTCCAAGGAAACATGAAATCTGGGCCCCAGTTTAGATTCATTCAATTATTCAATAACTATTGACAAGACTCAGGATACTATTTAATCAATCTAGTACATAATCTGGAAAGATAAATTATTTTACTTTTCTGGACTCAGAAATATATTTTATTTATGAGAGAGAGAGAGAGAGAGAGAGAGAGAGAGAGAGAGAGAAACAGAGAGAGGCCTTCCATCCGCTGGCTTACTCCCCAAATGACCACAATGGCAGGGTTGGGCCATGCCAAAGCCAGGAACCAGGAGCTTCACCCAGGTCTCCCATGTGGATGCAGGGGTCCAATCATTGTACCACCCTCTGCTGCTTTCCCAAGCACATTAACAGGTAACTAGATTGGAAATGGAACAGCCAGGACTCATATGGTGCCCACATGGGATGCCGGTGCTGAAGGCAGTGGTTTAACTCACTATATCAGAACACCAGCCCCAATTTTTTTCATCTTTTAAAATATTTTTATTAATTTGAGAGGTATAGTTATAGACAGAGAGAGGGAGAGACAGAGAGAAAGGTCTTCCCTCCACTGGTTCACTCCCCAAATGGCCACAAGAGCCAGAAATGAGCCAATCCAAAGCCAGGAGCCAGGAGCTTCTTCCGGGTTTCCCACATGGGTGCAGGGGCCCAAGGACTTGGGCCATCTTCTACTGCTTTCCCAGGCCATAGCAGAGAGCTGGATTAGGAGTGGAACAGCCAGGATTCAAACCAGTGCCTATATGGGATGATAGCACCACAGGCAGAAACTTAGCCTACTGCTTCACAAGCACCAGCCCCAATTTTTTTCATTTTTAAAAATGACCTTGTTAAGCACCTTTATCCCCCTTGTGAAGTGTTGAAAGACTCAAAAAAGAATGGACAGATTAGCACTGTGGACAAAGAATAAAGCCAAGCTTATCTGTATGATTTTTTTAAAGTGGTAAAACATATATAAACATAAAAGAGGCTATATTTTATATCTGTATTTATCTGGCCAAAAGGGAGTGCAGTAGTTGGGTAAAATGCAGAAATGAGATCTATGGTGACCTCAACTATGTCCTAGTCACCCACTTTTCTGGCCTCACTTTTGGGCTTACAAGATTTCCAGGAATCATAGCAGAAAGTCACTTCTAGAATTTTTAGGTTGGTAAGATCTAGAAGAATCATAGAAGCCAACTGGTCCTAACTCATACCTCTTTCATCTCTCTTTTAGCTTATAACCAGATGATCACAATGGCACTACCTATCCTCTGAAGCTCCAGAGGTCAAGTGGTATCTTATGAACTAAATTATCTAGTTTCAATAACTCTTTTTTTTTTTTTTTTTTTTTTGACAGGCAGAGTTAGACAGTGAGAGAGAGAGAGAGAAAGGTCTTCCTTCTGTTGGTTCACCCCCCAAAATGGCCGCTACGGCCGGCACTCTGTGCCAATCCAAAGCCAGGAGTCAGGTGCTTCCTCCTGGTCTCCCATGGGGTGCAGGGCCCAAGCACTTGGGCCATCCTCCACTGCACTCCCAGGCCACAGCAGAGAGCTGGACTGGAAAAGGAGCAACCGGGACAGAATCTGGCGCCCAACCGGGACTAGAACCTGGGGTACCGGTGCCATAAGTGGAGGATTAGCCAAGTGAGCTGCGGCGCTGGCCAATAACTCTATTTTTTATTGATATCCATGCATATTTTTTTTAGAAAATTCTTGTCTAAATATGTGTAGGGCTCAGTTACATGGAAATATAACAAAGAGAGAGTAGTACCTTATGGAAGCTAATAGTATGGTAGTAGTGGAGGTAATTATAAGAGTTCCTCCACATAGAAAGGGGTTTCAAGATCCAGACTCAAACTGCACAGTCCAATCGCCCCTTCCAACATCTTCTACTGCTAACCTTGCTCACTCTGGATGGTAGTCTTATTAAGAAATTCAGGAGGGGCCAGCATTGTGGTGCAACAGGTTAAGCACCTGAGAATCAAGCATCCCATATGGGTTTGACACCTGACTGCTCTACTTACAAATCACCTCCCTGCTAATGTGCCTGGGAAAGCAGTGGAAGATGGTTCAAGTCATTGCTCTCCCCATCACACTGCAACAGTGTCCTGTAACAAGTTCTTAGCAGCAGCCATTTTGGACATATGTAACAGCTGTACCAGCCCATGTAGGTGCCCAGCCACCAGCCAAGTGGAGACTGCTGAGTGTGGTGGGGAGAACAGACAGGGGCCTGGGTGCTCATGAGGCTTGTGTGCTGGGACTGTGAAAACACTGAGGCCGCATGGGAGGAGTCAGGGTGTGGCTTGGACTTACTATTATTATTATTTATTTATTTGTTCTAATCTACTTGAAAGGGAGAGTGGCAGAGAGATGAACAGAGATATCTTTCATCCACTGGTTCATTCCCCAAATGCCTGCAACAGCCAGGGCCAGGCCAGTATGAAGCCAGGAGCCAGTGACTACATCCAGGTTTCTCACTTCAGTGACTGGGGCCCAAAACCTTGAGCCATCACCTGCTGTCTTGCAGGATGCATTAGCAGGGAGCTCTAATGGAAGTAGGAAAGCTGGAATCCTAACTGGCCTATGGTACAGAATGCAGTTGTCCCCAACAGTGGCTTAACTCACTGTGTCACAATACCCAGCCCAGAATCTTGTTCTTCAGAGGTCCTCTTTTAACATAAAATATAAGGCAAATATCACACTTTGCCCTTGAGGAAAAGGACACAATAAGATCTTTTGTAACTTGGCAAAGACTATTCTCAATACCCCTTGGTATGCAAAGCTGGGGAAAATGAATACAAATACGCATAGGACACGAAGTTGTCCTAGGAACAAAGATTGAAACTTTGACCCCCCTACTTCTGAACTTCAATGCTAGCAGATTTTTTTAACAGACTGAGATCCTGAGTGAAGTTAAAGATTGGAAGAGACACTAAGAACCAACAATAAGAAGCCAGTGCTCTGGTGTATTGGGCGAAGCCTCCAACTGCAGCACCAGCATCTCATTTGGGCACCAGTTCTAGTACTGGCTGCTCCACTTCTGATCCAGCTCTCTGCTATGGCCTGGGAAAGCAGTTTAAGTGGCCCAAGTGCTTGGGACCCTGTACCCGCATAGGAGACCCAGAAGAAGTTTTTGGCTCCTGTCTTCGGATTAACCCTGTTCTGGGCATTGCAGCCATTTGGCGAGTGAACCAGCGAATGGAAGACCTTTCTCTCTGTAACTCTACCTCTCAAAAAATCAAATAAAATCTTTTAAAAAAATAAAAAAAAAAAAAGAACCAACAATAAGAGATCAAGCTGAAGCAAGAAAAAAATCTACATGGGTGCTTCAAGCTCAATGCTCTAACCAAAATGATTATATGAGAAAGTTAGTCCTAAAACTAGAATGTGGTTGAAGCTAGAAATACTTCCATACCCAAACACACACAGACTGTGGAGTTTCCTCTAGAGAATGAGCTTCTATACATACCAACTTGAGCATTCACTTTCAAAGTTCAAACAAAGTAGTCCTAGGCCAAAGATGACACTGAAGGAGTGTTATCATCCTCCCTCAAAGAACCACTGTGACCTATACAGAATCAGGCTCTTGTGGCTACAGTAAATCAGGAAAGTGCATACTATAAAAATTATACTATGGAGGCCAGCACTGTGGCGTAGCAGGGTAAAGCTGCTGCCTGCAGTGCCAGCATCCCATATAGGTGCTGGTGTGAGTCCTAGCTGCTCTACTTCCAATCCAGCTCTCTACTGCAGCCTGGGAAGGCAGTAGAGGATGGCCCAAGTCCTTGGGCCCCTGAACCCATGTGGGAGGCCCAGAAAGGCTACTGCCTCCTGGCTTCCAATTTGCCCAGCTCCAGCTGTTGTAGCCATTTGGAGAGTGAACCAATGGATGGAAGACTCTCTCTCTCTCTCTCTCTCTCTCTGCTTCTGCCTCTCTGTGACTCTGCCTTTCAAATAAATAAATAAAATCTTTTTAAAAATCATATTATGGGAGTAGGCATTGGTGCAATAGTTACATCACCTGCATCCCATATCAGAGAGCCTAATTAGAGTCCCTTAGACTCTGCTTCCAATCTAGCTTCCTGCTATTGCACATTCTGGGAGGGAGCAGATGATGGCACAAGTACTTGAGGCCCTGTTACTCACATGGAAGACCAGGATTGACTTCTACGTTCCTGACTTCAGCCTGGCCCTGCCCCAGTTGTTGCAGGCATTTGAGGAATGAACCAGTAGTTAGAAGATCTATCTCTCTCTCTCTCTCTCTCTCTCTCTCTCTCTCCACTCTCTGTCTCACACTTGAACTCTTTCTTGCATGAAGAAAGGAACCCCACAGCTTCTACGGCCTTTCCTCCACTGACACCAGCACTGCATGTCAGAGTGGTTGAGTATCAGCTCCTATGCTTCCAATCTACTGCCTGCTAATGCACAGCCCGGGAAACAGTACTTGGGCCCCTGCCAATCATGTGGGAGACCCAGACTGAGTTCTGGTTCCTGTCTTTGGCCTGGCTCAGCTCTGGCATTTGGGATGTGAACCAGAAGGAAGATATTTCCCTGTCCCTATCTCTCTGCCTTTCAAATAAAATGAAGATAAATTTTTAAATTTTGTTTTAAAGTCACCAGCAATGTAATAATAAAAAATAACAAAATTGATCTAGCAATAAGTCTAAGCCAGAAACTAATGAGAGAAGATTCTTCCCAGTTTCACTGGAATGTCTTTGGTTTAGGTGATGATTTCTGTGGTTTGGCTTTCCCAATGTCAAATGCAACCTTGGCTGGAACATCGAAGGGGAGTGGTTTGTAACACTGGTGGTTTATGTAATAAAATAGAGTCTGTGATGAAACTTGTGGGAAAACACCACACTTAGGCTGGCTGAGGATGTCGCTAAATATTCAGACTGAAATCAGACACAACCCCCTAAAATTTACACAAAGATGTGGCCCCTTAAGTTCCCCAGAAGTGCTATCTGGGGTGCCACACATGCTACCGGAATTTGGGGTGCCATACGATTTCACCATGAGCTTATTAATAAATCTCCAATATTAATAAGCCCGAGAGAGTTCTTGCCTAATATTTAGAGAAGAATTCTAAATACCAGCACAGATAAATGAGGCAGCATGGTATATTTTAAGCTTTTATTTAGTGAGAAAGATGGATAGGAGAGTGAGAGCTTTATTTAAGAGAGGTAAATAGGGGTTCATACCAAGCACCAGGAACCAGCCATGTGGAACCGCATCTAGGCCTGTACCTGGGCCAGGAAGCCTAGGGCGCGTGGCCCGAAGGCCAAGTGCTTTGGAGGCGCAGGGCTGCAGCAAGCCCCCTCCTGGCAAGAGTCCAGGGAAGAAGAGAAGGGGCTGGACACACTGTGTCCTAGGCTTTTAACCCACTTCCAAAAGGGAGTGGTGGTGTGGCCAGATAGGGGGATGAGGTCACACAGGGGCGTGGTGAAGGTGTGGCCTTCCAGCTCACAAACCTAATCAATTTTAACCTATATGCCTGCCTACTTCAAGACCCTACTACTGTATAGCAGCAATCACAAGGCACACAGATTGTGTGCAGTGGTAAAAATTCTGATGGAAATAGATAACACTTGTTAGTAATAGTAGGAAAAAGGTACCAGGTTTCCTGGTTACTTCACTTTCACCAAGTTTATGATTTATAAGAATTACAAATAGAAAAAAGAAACTGGTATCAGAGGCAGCAAATGTCAGTGAAAAAGAACATCAGGCATTGTGAGGAGTCACATGGGTTAATAGATAGGCAGGCAGGGGATCCCAATGGAATTTGGGGTGTAAAATATTTGCTTCCTTCAGAATTTCCAAATTTACCATGAGAATAGCAAGGAAGCTCCTCCAGAGCTCACAGCTTATTGTGAAAACAAGTTATCTACCCCACCCTTAGCTGGGCAGACAGGATAGAGAATTGTAAATGGGGTCTTTTGATGGCTTTTGCCTGGTAACTGAACACCAATCTAATCATCAAGTTTTTTTTCCTCCCTTTGAAATTGTACTTAAAGCTGACTGGGTTTTTCTCTCTTGGAAGCCCCCCTCCACTCCGCTCTGGCTGGAAGTCCTTGATTCTAATAAATACTTTTAAATCTCTTTGCTGTCTGCTTGGAAATTCTTCTTCCATGTGAGACAAAGGATCAAGGTAACAATAATTTCTCCACCCCCATTTTCTTGTAACAGCAGGAAGTTGGAAACCAATGTCTAGCCCCAGCTGACACTCACTAGTCATACAACCTTGAGCTAGTCCATTACCCACGGTGGACCTTGGTCAGTTTCCCCCCCTTTTTTTTTTTTTTTTTTTTTTTTTGACAGGCAGAGTGGACAGTGAGAGAGACAGAGAGAAAGGTCTTCCTTTTGCCGTTGGTTCACCCTCCAATGGCCGCCACGGCCCGCACATCGCGCTGATCCGAAGGCAGGAGCCAGGTGATTCTCCTGGTCTCCCATGCGGGTGCAGGGCCCAAGCACCTGGGCCATCCTCCACTGCACTCCCTGGCCACAGCAGAGAGCTGGCCTAGAAGAGGGGCAACCGGGACAGAATCCGGCGCCCCAACCGGGACTAGAACCCGGTGTGCCGGCGCCACAAGGCGGAGGATTAGCCTAGTGAGCCGCGGCACCGGCCAGTTTCCCCATTTATGAACTGAAGTTTGGATAAGGATAAATAATCTCAAAATCTGTGGCCTTGTTTCAGATTCTCTGGCCAATGAGAAATGCCAGGGCAAGCCAAGTGAGCCAGCTTAGAAGAAAAACTGATTCTGTCTGACATGCACATGCAGCAGAGGGCTTCCTCATGGCAGCAGCTGCATCACGATGGCAGTGATAACCTGGGGGTGATCCCTTTCAGCTGCTACTACAGAGAACAGCTTTATTTCCATATGCCTGCCTTTCACTGCCTTACAGGATGAAACCTGGGAACCAAAGAGTCACATTGCCAAGAGTGGCTCATTTCTGGCATTTCCTCCCTACTCATTCCTTGGGTCAGGTCCTAGGACTTAGAACAGCATTGTGAGGTGAAGGGCAAGGTAAAGCAAAGCAGGCAAAGATAACAACTGTGCTGTGTTCTCTCTAGAAGTGACTACTGCAATGTAAGTCTGAGAGGCTAAGGGGCCTGGGAGATAACAGAATATAGTGAATTACAGAAGAAAATCCTTTTTACGTATGAAGTACAAGAGATAGTTCAGGCGCTTGCCCTTCAGAGGTACAAGCTGGAGAGGGAGACAGACAGCTAAGTGAACAATTACAGTGTAACAAAAGCCTGTCTAAGGGGCTATTGGAGGCACAAAAGAGAGTGCCACTACCTCTACAGATAGAAGAGATCAAAGGCAGTGTCACTGAAAAGTTGATATGAAACCAGGTCTTGAAAGAAGAGCAGGCATATACAGGGTAAAGAATTTAGGGAGGGACATTCTTGACAGAGGGTACAGAATGTACAAAGATTTGAGATATGAAAAAGCCTGTCATGGTTCAGAACAACACACAGTCTGGTCAAGCTGGAACACAGGATGGGGGAGTGCAGAAGCCTGGTACTGCTTAGGACCCTACTTCTCAAACAAGACTGCCAAGCCTCCAAGAGAGAAAGAAGGAGCAGGGGTGGGTGGGAGGAAGAGTACTGAAAATCAGGTACAGGCACAAATACACATCCCACGTCCTCTCCCACCTTTCCTCAGAGTCTGCCTCACACACGCACACCCCTCCCACCTTATACACATCCCTAACAATCTGGGAAGGAGACAAAAACCCTCCCCACTCCAAGGCCAGCAGTTCCTGATGCTCCATTGAAAAAGCAGGTCCTCAAGAAGGGGCCACCAAAGAAGAGGGTACTTTTCTCTGAAGGGAGGAGAGAACTTCCACTTTGCTTATGGCCTTGTTGAGCTACTGGATCCAAAACGCTTCCACAGCTGAGGCAGCTCATGTCAAGAGTCTTGGGTGATCACTGATGTCATACATAAGAGTGTTATTGGTTAAATAAACAGAAGAGTCACTGTGCACTAACTTCTCATGCAGGACCTCTGTCCCTAAAGAGTTGTATCATGAGACTTAACAGTAAAACTTGTTCTCAAGAATCATTTCCTTTTAGTATATTAAATGAAGGATATTATTATATCTCAGAAGCTATAGTTACGTCTAACAGCTCGCAAAAGATGTATTATCCTTGGGTTCTTCTTTAAAGACAATTAAGTTTCTAAAAGGAAAGAAGGGGGAGGAATGAAGGGAAAAGAGGAAGGGGGGGAAGAAAAAAAAAAGCAAAATCACCTTTGAGAAGCAATAACATAGAACAGCCCTTGTCTAGACTGTTGAGGAACAGTTCTATTAGTTTTTTTTATTCCATTCTTTCTTTTTCTTTCTTGGATTAAACAGGAGAGGAAAGAAAGGAGGGGAAGTAGGGGGAGGGTGGGTATGGTGGGAAGAACTACTATGTTCCTAATGTAATTATGAGATACATATAAAGAAAAACAGGCCCTTTAATGAAAGAAATAAAAGAATCCAGGGTCCTTGGAAAAAGGGCAGTGAGTACTAATTTTTTTTGAAGATTTATTTATTTATTTGAAAGTCAGAGTTACACAGAGAGAGGAGAGGCAGAGAGAGAGAGAAAGAGAGAGAGAGAGAGAGAGAGATCTTCCATCTGATGGTTCACTCCCCAAATGGCCGCAACAGCCGGAGCTGCATAGATTCAAAGCCAGAAGCTTCTTCCAGGTCTCCCATATGGGTGCAGGAGCCCAAGGACTTGGGCCATCTTCTACTGCTTTCCCGGGCCATAGTAGAGAACTGGACAGGAAGTAGAGCAGCCAGGTCTCGAACCGGAGCCCATATGGGATGCTGGTGCTTCAAGTCAGGCGTTAACCCACTGAGCCACAGTGCTGGCCCGAGAGTACTAATTTACAAAGATCTAACCAACCTTAGCAGTTCTTTGATTTAGAAAGGCTGAAGGAATCTCTCCCACTACTCAAGCCCCCTCCTCAATGCCTTCTTCATTCAAACTCATTTCTAGTGAGCCACCCTAGCCTTCCTCCTGGGACTGCTGAGAGAGCTGGATTAAGAAATGCAGTCCAAGAAATCCAGAACTAACTTACTCTTTAAAAATGACTCCAGTTATAGTTACATTGTTGCCTTGTGCAAAACACAAAAATAAACTTTAGATGGAAAAAAATGACTCCAGATTATCTCCTTTGCAGGCCACATTCCAGAGCCTCAGTCATGCTGAGAAAACCTTAAGTTACTGACATACAGATGCCAGGCAGATAAGTCAAGGTGGTCAAAGCCAAAGAAGCCATGGGAACTAAATGACACACAAGACCTGAAGTCTGCAGCGACCCTGGAAAACAGCAGGCACAGAAGAGAAGCAGGGACTTCAGTTAGACCTGAGCTCTGATCCAGGCCACTTCTCACTACTACTACACCTCACTGAACTTCAGTTTCCTCCTCTGTAAATGACAATGATAGCATATACCTCAGAACATTACTGAGAGTGTTAGATGAAGTAAAGAATACAAACCACCTAGCCTGAGGCATACAGGGTCACAATGTTGCATTGTTGCCCAATTATGACCCCATTCACAACACAGCACGGGATGGACTTGCATCATGCCCAGTATAAGATAGCCTGCTGCTAAGACTTCCGTCTGTAAGCAGCATCAGAACCAGGAAAACAGCTAAAATACCACATGAGATGTTGAGGACAATGGATGGGTCTAAGACCACATAGTCAGTCATAAGAACAAATATGAGACACCAGCACCACAGATCTCTGAAAAACAAAGCAACCTCATCTCAGCCAAAAAGCAGCTTCAATGTTGTGTACGGGGACAAAAGCCAATTTCTGGATCTCTATGAACCTCAAATCTATACATGGGACTGTCTTAGTCCATTCAGGCTGCTACAGAAAAAATACCATCAAACAGTGGTTTAAACAACATCCATTTCTAACAGTTCTAGAGAATGAGAAGTCCAAGATCAAACAGATTTGATGTCTAGTGAGGGTCAACTTCCTGGTTCAGACATGGCTATATTCTTGCTGTGTCTTCCTATGGCAGAGGAGCAAGGGAGCTCCCCAGGATATCTTTTATGGACACTAATCCCATTCATGAGGGCTCTGTTCTCATAAGCTAATCACCTCTCAAGCCTCCACCTTCTAAAACCATCATACTAGGAGCTTGAATTTCAATATATAAATTAAGGGTGTATACATTCAGTCTAAGCTTCCCCAAATCATAATCATGTCCCTTTCACATGCAAAATACATTTATTACATCCCAACTACCCCAAAAGTATTAACTGGTTCCAATAACAAATCTTAAATTCCAAAATCTTATCTAAATTTATCTACATCAGATACAGGTAAGACTCAGTGTATGACTCATCCTGAGACAAATGGCCCTACAGCTGTGAATCTGTGAAACCAAACAACTTAACACGTGCTTCCAGCTACAATGGTGAGACAGGTTAAGATAGACATTTTTATTCTAAAAGGGAGAAAAAGGGAAAAAAGGGTAATGCGTCCCACAGTAAGTCCAAACTACAAGACAAACTCCATGATCCATGATTTTTTTTTTTTTTTTTTTTTTTTTTTTTTTTTTTTTTGACAGGCAGAGTGGACAGTGAGAGAGAGAGACAGAGAGAAAGGTCTTCCTTTGCCGTTGGTTCACCCTCCAATGGCTGCCGCGGCCGGCGCACCGCGCTGATCCGATGGCAGGAGCCAGGAGCCAGGTGCTTTTCCTGGTCTCCCATGGGGTGCAGGGCCCAAGCACTTGGGCCATCCCTCACTGCACTCCCTGGCCACAGCAGAGAGCTGGCCTGGAAGAGGGGCAACTGGGACAGAATCCGGCACCCCGACCGGGACTAGAACCCGGTGTGCCGGCGCCGCTAGGCGGAGGATTAGCCTAGTGAGCCGCGGCACCGGCCGATCCATGATCTTAAGGCTCAAAAATAATCCTCTTTGGCTCATTGCTCTGCCCTCCAGGACCACTAGGGCAGGAATCTCACCATCCAGACACCCTAAGCAGGTGGCCCTGCCCCCACAGCTTTGAAGCACAGGAGATGGTACCCCATGGCTCTGGTCAACTCTTTTCCCACCTTTCTGGATGACACCAGCAACACCACCACTGTTTTAGGTGGAGATAATATGGCTTGCTTGTTGAAAGAAAGGCAGTGGTTTCTCCTTCTGAAACTTAGGAGCCAGCCCTGATGATCTCTAAATTACCTTCAGGGTCATTCTTCTTGGCTTCTATTAGATTCCTTATTAGAGTCATGATTCACAGCCATACTAATCTCCTTATCAAACAGAAGATTTATTCAGTCATACCTTCAGTGCTTTTTTCCAAAAATGCTTTGTTATGTTTTTTGCCATATGGACAGATTGAGAATTTTCTAAATCTTCAAGTTCTAGTTCATTCTATCTTAACAATTCCATCCTTACTTTACTTCTCTCTTTTTAGATCTTGCTATAAGATGTCAAAAAGGACAAACCTCCACTTTCAACAACATTGCTCAGAAAATTCACTGAGGCCAGCATTGGCATAACAGGTACACCTGCAGTGCCGGCATCCCATATGGACACCGGTTCAAGTCCCAACTGCTCCACTTCTGACCCAGTTCTCTACTATGGCCTTGGAAAGCAGTAGAAGATGGCCCAAGTCCTTGGGCCCCTGCACCTGCATGGGAAAACCCAGAGAAAGCTCCTGGCTCCTGGCTCTAGCCATTGTGGCCAATCAGGGTCAATGGATGGAAGATCTCTCTCTCTTTCCCTCTCTCTCTCCCTCTCCCTCTCTGTGTAACTCTTTCAAATAAATAAATAAATCTTTAACAAAAAATAAAATTCATTTTAAGATATATTTATTTATTAAAAGGCAGAATTAGAGAGAGAGAGAGAGAGAGGGAGGGAGGGAGGAAGAGGAGGGGAGAGAGAGAGATCTTCCATCAGCTTGGTCATTTCCCAAATGGTCGCAATGGCCAGGGCTGGGCAGATCAAAGCCAGGAGCCTGGAACTCCATCAGGATCTCCCACATGGGTGCGAGGGGCCCAAGCACCTGGGCTATCTTCTGCTGCTTTCCCAGGCACATTAGCAAGAAGCTGGATAGGAAGCAGAGCAGCTGTGACTTGAACTGGCACTCTGCAAGCATATGGGATTCCAGCATCACAAGTGGTGGCTTAACCTGCTGTACCTGCTATACCGCAACACCAGCACCTTCACTCAGAAACTGTTTCAGCTAAATATCAAATTTCATTGCTCCTGGCCAAAGACATGAACAGATATTTTTGAAAGGATGAAACACAAATAGCCAACAGACACATGAAAACACGCTCAGGATCAGTAGCTATCAGGGAAACACAAATAAAAGCACAATGAAATTTCATTTCACCCCAGTTAGAATGGCTATCATCCCAAAATCTAAAAGCAATAAATGCTGGCAAGGATGTGGGGGAAAATGGTGCCCTAATCCACTGTTTGTGGGAATGTAAACTAGCACAACTCATATGGAAGACAGTATGGAGATTCCTCAGAAATCAGAAAATAGGTCTACCACATGACCCAGCCATCCAATTCTTGAGAATTTACCCAAATGAAATGAAATCATCATGTGAAAGAGTTATATGTATCCCCATGTTCACTGCAGCTCAATTCAGAATAGCTAAGATATGGAATCAACCCAGATGTCCATCAACTGATGACTGGATAAAGAATATGTGCGCCGGCGCTGCGGCTCACTAGGCTAATCCTCCACCTAGCGGCGCCGGCACACCGGGTTTCTAGTCCCGGTTGCCCCTCTTCCAGGCCAGCTCTCTGCTGTGGCCAGGGAGTGCAGTGGAGGATGGCCCAAGTGCTTGGGCCCTGCACCCCATGGAAGACCAAGAGAAGCACCTGGCTCCTGGCTTCAGATCAGTGCAATGCGCCGGCTGTGGCGGACATTGGAGGGTGAACCAACGGCAGAGGAAGACCTCTCTCTCTCTCTCTCTCTCTCTCTCACTGTCTACTCTGTCAAAAAAAAAAAAAAGGAATATGTGGTATATATACACTACAGAATACTACTCAGCCATAAGAAGAATGAAATCCTGTCTTTTGCATCAAAATGGATGCAACTGCAAGCCATTATGCTTAGTGAAATAAGCCAGTCCCAGAAAGACAAATACCATATGTTTCCTCTGGTACATTATAGTTAATACAGAATCCAAAAAAAAAAAAAAAGTATAGGAATGAAATGAACATCTTGTTATTTGATTGTTGTTTTTAGCCTTGTTTATACTCCTATGGAACTGTGATATTTCTTACTTGTAATTTTTTAAATATTATAGTTAGAGACACATTAAGCCAGTAATTATAGAGTGGACCAAAATTATGTTTTTTGCAGAAATTGAAGAAAAAAAGGAAGAAAGGAGAGGGATTGAGAGAGGGAAATATGGTTATCTTCTTAAAATTGTACCTACAAAATGCATGGAATTTGTTCTCTTTATATTAATAATTTCTAAAAATAAAAAGTGGGGACTGTCATCAAAGGAGGTACCTTTCTCTGAAGGGAGGAGAGAACTTCCACTTTGACTACGACCTTGTCTAAATAAGATCAAAGTCGGCAAACTCAAAAGGCTTCCATAGCCTTGGCAACTCATGACAAGAGCCTAGGGTGATTACTGATGCCATAAACAAGAGTGTCAATTTGTTAAGTCAACAACAGAAGTCACTGTGCACTTACTCCTCATGTAGGATCTCTGTCCTTAATGTGCTGTACATTGTGATTTAATGCTATAACTAGTATTCAAACAGTATTTTTCACTTTGTGTTTCTATGGGGGTGAAAACTGTTGAAATCTTTACTTAATATATGCTAAACTGATCTGTATATAAAGAGAATTGAAAATGAATCTTGATGTGAATGGAAGGGGGGAGGGAGAGGGAAAGGGGAGGGTTGCGGGTGGGAGGGAAGTTATGGGGGGGGGGGCATTGTAATCCATAAGCTGTACTTCGGAAATTTATATTCATTAAATAAAAGTTAAAAAAAAAAAAAAGTGGGGACTAGTGCTGTGGTGCAGTAGGTTAATCCTTTGCCTGCAGTGCCAGCATCCCATATGGGTGCCAGTTTTAGTTCCAGCTGCTCCTCTTCCAATCCAGCTCTCTGCTATGGTCTGGGAAAGAAGTAGAAGATGGCCCAGGTCCTTGGGCCCCTGCACCAACGTGGGAAACCTGGAAGAAGCTCCTGGCTCCTGGCTTCAGATCGGCGCAGCTCCGGCTGTTGCAGCCATTTGAGGAGTGAACCACTGGAAGGAAGACCTTTTTCTCTGTCTCTCCCTCTCACTGTCTGTAACCTCTCAAATAAATAAATAAAATCTTTAAAAAAATAAAAATAAAAAGTGAGGGAAAAACATTTCATTGCTACCAAGTTCTGCCTTCCACAGACTACTAGAACATGAACACAGATCAACCAAACTCTTTGCCACTTCGTGCCAAGAATTACCTTTCCTCCAGTTTCCAATAACATGTTCTTCATTTCTGTCTGAAGCACTGGCAAAATGATCATTAGTGTCCATATTTCTACTAACATTCTGTTCAGAATTACTTAGATATTCTCTAAGAACACTGAGGCTTTCTCTACAACTCTCCTCTTTTATTTCTGAGCCTTCACCAGAATCACCTTTAAAGTTCTGTTCACAGCAATGTATGCTTTTTCTAGCACATATCCTCAAATTCTTCTAGGCTCTATCATTAACCATTTCCAAAGACACGTCCATGTTTTTACATATTTGTGGCAGCCCCACTTCTCAGTACCAGTTTCTGTCTTAACAAGAATATGTTAGGTTTCAATAATAAAAATATCATAGGTTGGGTGGTTTAAATAACACATACTTACTTTGGAAATTTATATTCATTAAATAAAAGTTAAAAAAAATAAAATAAAATAAAATGTGAAAAAAAAGTAATATATATTTATGAAAAGAACTTCTAACTGGCTTTCATATGTAAGGAGCTTCAACTTTAATAAATCTATCAGATAAAAAAAAATAACACATACTTATTTCTTACAGTTCTTCAAGTTGGGAGTTCAAAGTCAAGGCACCAGTAGATCAGGTGTCTGGTGAGGGCCCACTTCCTGGTTCACAGTCATCTTCTTGCTATGTCTTACCATGGCAGAAGGGGCAAGGAAGCCAAGGTCTCTTTTATCAGGGCACAAATTCAATTCATGAGGAGCTCTGTACTTATAACCCTAATCATCTACCAAATGCACCATCTGCTAATATCAACACATTGGGAGTTAGGATTTCAACATAGGAAATGGGGATGGGGAGGTGACAAATATTCGGTCTGTAGCAGAGTCCCACTAATCAAGGATCTGGTAAGTCTGAAGCCAGAGATAACAGCAAGTGCTGCAGTTTTCCAACTGAGATCCATGTCCTCTCTGGTTGACACGTGGGCCAAATAGTCAAGGGCAGGCAGTTTTCTCTAAAGGTGTTAAGTCCTGTCATATGGGACCCAGGAGCCTGAGTCCAAGATCTAGGAGACATTAGCACCCTGGTTACCAAGCAGTAATGTCACTACTCCTGAATGTCTGCAGCAAATGTAGGAATTATATGGAATTGTTTTTCATATTCTCGGAACCTAGCACACTGCATATATAACCCACCAGCTGTAAGTGATTGTTGACTAAGTGAACCGACATGGACACAGTTTTATTCATGTTGCCTGATCTTTAAACCTTTACATGTACTCCTTCTGCTGCCTAGAATCACCTTTCATAATCTACTTAGCTAATTCTTCTCAATTTTTAGGTATCAACTTAAATGTCACCTCCTTAGGTAACATCAGATCTTTCCCAATATTATTAAACATTAAGTTCCCCTGTTACACATACTCTTTCATTATATCCCCTATTTCTATTTCAAGACATTCATCATACTTCATTGTGATTGTTTAGGTTTTGCCTTCCTTACTATACTGTAAGCCCTAGGAAAGCAAGAATCATATCTGTCTTGTTTGTTATACTGATTCCCAGGGCCTAGTAGAGTATCTGGCACTGAGGTAGTGCCCCATATATAAAAAGAATGACTGAATTAAAGGTAGTAAATGGAGGAGAGGGAAGAGAAGGCCAGAGAGGAAGAAATGAAGGCGCCTCAGCCAGAATGATTCAGAGGTATCTGGGGATTCAAAACCGTCTGCTCAGCCCAAGCTGGCAACAGTTACTTTTTGACTAAAATATTAATAGAACCTACAAATGCCCATACATGGAAGATGACAGCAGAGCTGGTGAGCAAAAAGAACAAAGAACAGTTTGTATAATAGTAAGAAAAGGAGAGATAAAGTAGGATTATAAAGCAGGAACACCGCCTCTGAGCTCCTTGTGTGCCATGGTAAGGAATATGGTTTTCTAACTGGCAGGGCACAAAATTGAGTTCACTAAAGGCATGTGGATCTGTGCTAGGAGCCATCCCACTACACACACCGAATGAACACCTTTTGTTACCCACAGACTGAAAGACTTCACCCCTCCCTTCCAGTTTGCCCCCATTTTCCTGAGCTACATGGTATAATTCAGTAATACAAATGCCCCCAAGGGTAGGCTTCCAAATTATAATTATCCTACCCCAACTTTACCATAGAAAGTTATAAACATTCAGGAAGGACAAAATTAGAAGGCCTGGATTCAAGTCTTGACATTAGATTACTTAGTCAAACTTTCTGAGTTTCAGCAATCTCCTCTAAAAAATAGGAGTAACACTTGTCACACAAGGTAACAGGGAAGATTTGGGGAACATACAAAGCACCTTACATAATAGTGAGAGTCCAACACATTTTTTTTAATTCCACCCAGGGCATGAGGGTATTATTCCCTCCTAAATGCTGTGTTTTCACTTGATCTGATGCAGCACAGAGACCTATGAGGCCAGAGGCTAATCAGGCAGAACTGGGCCTCCATTCCCTTCTAAAAAGGAATGGCAGATCGCCCTGTTTCCATTCTCTGTCCAGCTGTCTGAGCACTGAATTATCAGCAGGGAGGGGAAAGGTGGGGAGAGAGCTGAGCCTCTACCAGAACTTCAGACCTATTAATAGCTTACTAACATGTCCAAAGGCACAGGGCTGTTGTCTGTAAACTTGGTAACCTATGGCCCAAGACAAGCAATTTAGGAGTAGAGTGTATTTCAAACCAAAGGTTAAAGACTGGAACCCACTATGAATAATGAAATATGGGACCAAACTGAAGCAACTACAGGTAAAGTGACTCTTCTCAAGATGCAGGGAGAGGCTAGCACTGTGGCATAGCTGGTAAAGCTGCCACCTGCAGTGCCAGCATCCCATATGGGCACTGGTTCAAGTCCCGGCTGCTCCACTTCCGATCCAGTTTTCTGCTATGGCCTAGGGAAAGTAGTACAAGATAGCCCCAAGTCCTTGAGCCCCTGCAATTGCATGGGAGACCTGGAAGAAGCTCCTGGCTCTGAATCAGTACAGCTCTGGCTGTTGTGGCCAATTGAGAAGTGAAAGAGCAGATGGGGGCCGGCGCCGTGGCTCACTAGGCTAATCCTCCACCTTGCGGCGCTGGCACACCAGGTTAGTCCCAGTTGGGGCGCCGGATTCTGTCCCGGTTGCCCCTCTTCCAGGCCAGCTCTCTGCTGTGGCCAGGGAGTGCAGTGGAGGATGGTCCAAGTACTTGGGCCCTGCACCCCATGGGAGACCAGGAAAAGCACCTGGCTCCTGCCTTTGGATCAGTGCAGTGCGCCGGCCGCAGCACGCCAGCCATGGCAGCCATTGGAGGGTGAACCAACGGCAAAAGGAAGACCTTTCTCTCTGTCTCTCTCTCTCACTATCCACTCTGCCTGTCAAAAAAAAAAAAAAAAAAAAAAGAGCGGATGGAAGACCTCTCTCTGCCTCTCCTTCTCTCTATGTAACTCTGACTTTCAAATAAATAAATCTTAAAAAAAAAAAAAAAAAAAAAGATGCAGGGAAGGAAATACCAGAAATCCCTCATCCTCCTAACCCTGCTAACTTTGTTACAATAAAATTCAGATGGAGATCTGCCTTTTTCAGGGGTTTTGATTTGACTTTGCAAATAACTTCAGATACCCACTCAACTCATGAGTGAATATGTCCCCCTTGGACAAGTCACTGCTCTCTACACTTGCTTCTATATCTGAAACTCATGGGCTGGTGTTGTGGTATAATGGGTTAAGCCACCGCCTGTAAAGCTGGCATCCCATGTGGGATGTTCTACTGTTCCCAGCTGTTCTACTTTTGATACAGCTCCCTGCTAATGTACCTGCGAAAGCAGTGGAAGATGACCCAAGTACATGGGCCCCTGAACCCATGTAGGAGAAAAGAAAGGAAAAGAGTGGATACTCACTTATATTTCCTGCCTTTTTCAATCTTAGCACTACCATCAGAGGACAAGCAAGAATCATAAAGTTATTAGGTAGCAAATACAAGGTTTTAATACAATTTTATACTTGTGTGTATAAGTATGAAATTGTCTTGTGTGTATGGTCTTTTCCCTACTACATCAGCAAACTCCATAAGGAAATCTCAAATTATGACTTCAAGAAAGCTAAGAAAACTGTTAGACTGCTTTATGGTACCAGGAAGGGATTTAAGTTCTTATCAGTACTTTGGGGCTCTGTGTGGTACACACACACACACACAGATGCACACAGTAGAATTTAACTATTACACAGGATTGCATTTATATTACTATATCTTAAAGAAAAAAATGTGTTCTTTAAACCACAGAAGCTGAGAAAAAGCAGAGTTACAGACATGGCAGCAGTACCCATCATTTATTCATTCCACAAAAATCAACTGAGCACCTGCTGTATACAAGCACAATTCAAAGCCCAGGAAATACAATGATCCCAACACCCTCAAGGGGAGAGGAAGCCAACAAAATTCCAATATTCTATTTGTTTTCCCATTACCTTTCCATCCCTAATGTGAAACAAATTCATCAGGCTATTGTTGCTTTTCCATCAACAGGGTTCTTAGTTGCAAGAACAACTTGGTTTGCAAGTTTATGAAACAAAACTGATTCTGGCTCATTTAAGGAGAAAAATAACTTAACAAAAATGTAACTCAGACTTACCTGGAGAAGTGGAAAACCAGGGATGGTTCCCAAGAACAATGACTAAAACCAGATAACAGAATTAGTCTGATCAGCACACTTTTGCTTCCACTGCCAACCTCCATTATCCCTAGCCAGCATAATATCGCTGTCATTGTTGTCCCAGGAATTTGATTTTGCTACATGAACCACCACCACCATTTGTCTGTATCACAACCTCTTCAGAGTCAAAAATCCACGGTCCATGAATCAAACCAAAAGAACCTAGGTCAGGCTACAAAAGAGGCTGAAAGTAAATATTTGGCTTTTTAGTTAAGGAGGTTCTTAAATACAGGAAAGAGTAATAAGTATTCATTTTAGCTATTTTGGCTATACAGAAAAACACTAGATTCATCTGGCTAATGCCCCTAATTCAGACTCCATGATCACTTTATGATTAGGAAGTAGTATTCCATGGTGCCACCCAAAGGTAGAAAATGCACTGGTTGAATTAACACAGATATTCCACTGTATATGACAGTTCCATCTCTTGAGGTAAATATAAAACTCAGCACTGTAATTTCATCATATCAGCCTCAAGAACTTGGTTAACATGAGTCTGCTCAAAGAGATCGAGTATTCTCAGTGAACTAACAAACTCTGAGCCTCCAAAAAGTTAACCAATGACAAACATTCATTGCACTCTTCATATGTGCCAAATACTATTCTAAGCACTTAATATGAATTAACTAATTTTTCATGACAACAACTTCATAAGCTAGATACAATTCCTGCTATTTAGCATAGAAAGTGATTGAGACACAGTGTGGTTAATTAAGTAAAGAAGCCTAGGAATAGGCAATTAGAAATAGGAAGAGGGGCTGGTGCTATGGCATAGTGGGTAAAGCCACAGTCTGCAGTGCCGGCATCCCATATGGGCACTGAGTCTGAGTCCCAGCTGCTCCTCTTCCGATCCAGCTCTCTGCTGTGGCCTGGGAAAGCAGTGGAAGATGGTCGAAGTGTTTGGACTCCTGAACCCTCGTGGGAGACTGGGAAGAAGCTCCTGGCTCCCAGCTTCAGATCGGCCCAGCTCTGGCCATTGTGACCATTTGCAGGGTGAGCCAGTAGATGGAAGACCTCTCTTTCTACCTTTGCCTCTGGCTCTATGTAACTCGGCTTTTCAAACAAATAAATAAATCTTAAAAAAAGAAAAAAGAAAAACGAAGAGCCCAGAATTTGAACGCAGATAGTGACTCCATACTTAGACTTGTGTCTACTCCCCAAAGTAAATCACCACCCACCAAGGTCTATTAGGTGGTGGCCTTCCTCACTGAAGGTTTCTGGTACGTCACAGACTAACAGGAAGACACAGTACTATATCCCCTATTCTAAGTTCAAATTCTTTTTTTTTTTTTAAAGATGCATTTATTTATTTTGAAAGTCAGAGTTAGAGAGAGATTGAGACAGAGAAAGAGAGAGAGAGACAGAAAAAGAGAGATATCTTCTATCGACTAGTTCACTCTCCAGATGGCCACAATAGCCAGCACTGGACCAGGCCAAAGCCAGGAGCCAGGAACTTTACCCAGGTCTCCTACATGGCTGCCAAGGCCTCAAACATTTGGACCATTTTCCACTGCCTTCCCCAGAGGATTACCAGGGCGCTGGATTGGAAGTGGAGCAGCCAGGACATGAACCAGGGCCCATATGGTATGCCAGCATCTCAGGTGTTGGCTTTACTGGCTACATCACAATGCCAGCCCTCATTCTAAGGTTAAGTGCTTAATTTAACTAGCCACAGATACAAAATCTTACTGGAAGACGGAGGACTGACTATATAAACATATAGACTGTCCATATAGCATCTAGGTGAGTCTTTGCTTGGCCCCCAAATTCTCCACCTGCAGCTGCTGACACTAACTGTCTACCAAGGTAGCCTTTAATTCAATTCTTAATATGCTATATAATGTTTTATGTATATTCAGGGATTATGCCTATATTCCAAGTCAGAAAGAATTTATATATACAATATATATTAACAGTGGTCTCCAAAGTGGGACGCATAAGACATTACAAGGAAGTACAATAAAGCTGGCGCCGCAGCTCACTAGGCTAATCCTCTGCCTGTGGTGCTGGCACCCCAGGTTCTAGTCCCGGTTGGGGCGCCGGATTCTGTTCAGGTTGCTCCTCTTCCAGTCCAGCTCTCTGCTGTGGCCCAGGAAGGCAGTGGAGGATGGCCCAAGTGCTTGGGCCCTGCACCCGCATGGGAGACTAGGAGAAAGCGCCTGGCTCCTGGCTTTGGATCAGCACAGCACGCCGGCCATGGCGGCCATCTGGAGGGTGAACCAACAGAAAAAGGAAGAACTTTCTGTCTCTCTCTCTCTCTCTCTAACTCTGCCTGTCAAAAAAATAAATAAATAAAAAATAAAAAAAGGAAGTACAATAAGAAAAATTAAAACCTTTATTTTATAATTGCTTTAAATTTTAAAATATAAAAATTAGATGTTTGGCTTATCAATTAAGCCACTAGTTGGGATACCCACAGTCCATATTAGGGTGACTGGATTCATATTCAGACTGCTTATTTCAGCTGCCTGCCAGTACAGACCCTGGGAGACAGCAGTGATAATTAAGTGGTTGGATCCCAGCTACCCATGGAGAGACGTAGATTGAATTCCTAGCTCCCAGCTTCAGCCTAGCACAGCCCAACCACTAAAGAGGAGTGTACCAGCAGATAGGCATGTTCTTTTTATCTCTCTCATTACCCCTCCCCCAAGAGCCAAGCAAGGCCTCACTTGGAGGCTTTATCTGTTTTTGTGTATGGAAAGTCCTCTCTCTTCCAATGAGATTTTATATATCTGGGTCTGTATATCATATAGTCCCTATCATTTACCTCATATATCCTGTAACATTTACCATATAGAAGTTATCCTGAGAATAGAGTGGGTACTCCACAGTGTGCAAGGAAGAACACCAGTGTCTTCAGTCAGTCATTTGCTTTCAGGGTCCTATGACATCCTCTAGTAAATACATGTCTGATTAAATGAATTATGGTTTCTATTTTTTCCTAATTTTTTTTTAGATTTATTTTATTTATTTGAAAGACAGAATTACAGAGAGAGGTAGAGACAGAGAAATAGGTCTTCCTTCTGCTGGTTCACTCCCCAGATGGCCACAATAGCTGGAGCTGTGCCAATCCGAAGCCAGGAGCCAGGAGCTTCTTCCGGGTCTCCCACATGGGTGTGGGGGCCCAAGGACTTGATCATCTTCTACTGCTTTCCCAGGCCATAGCAGAGAGCTGAATCGGAAGAGGAGCAGCCAGGACTAGATCTGGCGCCCATATGGGATGCCAGAGCTTCAGGCCAAGGCTCTAACCTGATGCACCACATGCTGGCCCCATATTTTTTCCTAATTAAACCAAACTTTACTATTTGGATAAATGATTCTAAAGGACGCTTGCAAATAATTAGACAAACAATTTTTAAATCCCCATAGAATGAAGATAATATTAAAGTTACAAACAAAAATACATAAAAATAAGTGGCAGAGCTGACCCTTCTATTTGTAGTATAAACTATTAGCTACATTACAGAATAAAACCAATCTAATTGATTCAAACAATAAATCAGAAAAATTCAAAATTATCAAGACTACTTAGAATATGGATTTACATTTATTATTATATTTTTAAAATTTATTTACTTGAAAGGCAGAGTTACAGAGAGAGAGGTCTTCCATCTGCTGGTTCACTCCCCAGATGGCTGCAATAGCCAGAGCTTTACCGATCTAAAGTCAGGAGCCAGCCAGGAGTACAGGGGTCCAAGAACTTGGGCCATCTTCTACTGCTTTCCCAGGTCCTAGCAGAGAGCTGGATCATAAATGGAGCAGCTGGGACCTGAATCAGCACCCATATTGGATACCGGCACTGCAGGTGGTGGCTTTAACCACTATGCCACAGCACCGGCCACTACATTGCTTATTAACAATGAGAGGCATCTTTATTGTAACTTGATATATTAAATCAGGATTCTGTGCTACTTTTCTAATCCAGCTTCCTGCTACAAGGCATCAGATGACGGCCCAAGTCCTTGGGTTCCTGCCATCTATTTGGGAGCTCCAAGTGAAGTTCCAGGAACTTGGCTTCAACCTAGTATAGTCCTCACTGTTGCAGGCCTTTGAGCAGTGAACTAGAGGATGCAAGGTCTCTTTCTTTGTCATTCTGCCTTTCAAATAAATTAATAAACCTTAAATAAGGGGCCAGTGCTGTGGTGTAGCAGGTAAAGCCGCAGCCTGCAGTGCGGGCATCCCATATGGGCGCCGGTTTCTGTCCTGGTTGCTCCACTTCCTATCCAGCTCTCTACTGTGGCCTGGGAAGGCAGTGGAGGATGGCTCAAGACCTTGGGCGCCTGCACGCACGTGGGAGACCCGAAGGAAGCTCCTGGCTCCTGGCTTTGGATCAGCGTAGCTCCAGCTGTTGCAGCCATCTGGGGAGTGAACAAGCGGATGGAAGACCTCTCTCTCTCTCTCTCTCTCTCTCTGCACCTCTCTGTAACTCTGCCTTTCAAATAAATAAAATAAATCATAAAGAGAGAGAGAGAGAAGTGGAATACCCAGGACTCAAACCAGTGCCCCAATATGGGATGCAGATCTCAAGCAGCAGCTTAACCTGCTGTGCCATGATGAAGGCCCCTCTATGAACTATGTGGAATATGTTCTCTTTGTACTAATATCACATTACATGAGAATTATGTTGTAGTAATTATCATGCACTTGCTGGCCGGCGCCATGGCTCACTTGGCTAATCCTCCACCTGTGGCACCGGCACCCCGGGTTCTAGTCCCAGTTGGGGTGCCGGATTCTGTCCTGGTTGCTCCTCTTCCAGTCCAGCTCTCTGCTGTGGCCCGGGAAGGCAGTGGAGGATGGCCCACGTGCTTGGGTCCCTACACCCACATGGGAGACCGGGAGGAAGTATCTGGCTCCTGGCTTCGGATCAGCGTAGTGCCAGCCATAGTGGCCATTAGGGGAGTGAACCAACGGACAGAAGACCTTTCTCTCTGTCACTGTCTATAACTCTCTCTCTGTCTCTCTCTCTCTCACTGTCTAACTGCCTGGCCAAAAAACAAAAAAATTATCATGCACTTGCTGTAACCCTAAGAATCTAATATATTAAAATTCTTTTAAAAAAGAGAAAAGAAAAATAATAAAACTGCATTTATTTGTAAGTGAGTGCTAGTAGAATATATATATATATATATATATAAGCATTGTTTAAGATTAAAAAATATTACAAATTAGGAAGCATGCAAAATTTTTCTATAAACTTAATACACAAGTTTTCTTCCATGAGCCAGTTATGGCTACTGGCTATATTGTGTAACATAGGGAATTGTCTTTTAAAGGCCATTAAAGGAAAATGATAAAAGAGAAAAAATAGCTTAAATTAGAATAAGATTTTATTTTTTAATAATAAATAGAAAAATGTTTTACGGGAAAGCTACTTAAGTATAACCACTGTTAAAGCAGCTATTTTAACTGGAATTTAAAAAGGATTCTGAGTAAGAATATATTAAATATTGAATATTAAAGAAGTAGCACTAGAGGACAGCGCTGTAGTATAGTAAGCTAAGCCTCCTGCAGCACTGGCAACCCATATGGTTTCCAGTTTAAGTCCTAGCTGCTCCTCTTCCAATCCAGCTCTCTGCTATGGCCTGGGAAAGCAGTAGAAGATGGCCCAAGTGCTTGGGCCCCTGCACCCATGGGGGAGATCTGGAAGAAGCTCCTGACTCCTGGCTTTGAATAGGCTCAGCTCTGGCCATTGCAGCCAACTGGGGAGTGAACTATCGGATGGAAGACCTCTCTGTTTGTGTCTTTCTCTCTCTCTCTCTCTCTCTGTAACTCTGTCTTTCAAATAAATATATCTTTTTTTTTTAAAGATTTATTTATTTTTTACTTGAAAGTCAGAGTTACATAGAAAGAGAAGAGAAGCAGAGAGAGACAGAGAGAGGTCTTCCATCCGATGGTTCACTCCCCAGATGGCCGCAACAGCCAGAACTGCGCTGATCCAAAGTCAGGAGCTTCTTCCAGGTCTCCTACATGGGTGCAGGGGCCCAAGAACTTGGGTCATCTTCTACTGCTTTCCCAGGCCATAGCAGAGAGCTGGATGGAAAGTGGAGCAGCCAGGACTCGAACCGGCGCCCATATGGGATGCCGGCACTTCAGGACAGGGCGTTAACCCGCTGCGCCACAGCGTCAGCCCCATAAATAAATCTTCTTAAAAAAAGAAAAGAAAATTAGGCAAAAAATTTGAATACTTCCAAAAATAATAAATACATTTAATATATTAATATTATTTTTAAAAAAAATTTATATATGAAATTCATCTTCTTTAAGGAATTATTTACTTATTTGAAAGGCAATTACAGAGAGAGAGAGAGAGAGAGAGAGAGTGATAGATAAATCAATTGATCTTCCATCCTCTCGTTTACTCCACAAATGACCAAAATGGTCAGGGCTGTGCCAGGTCCAAATCAGGAATGAGAAGCTTCATGGGTCTCCCATGTGGGTAGCAGGGGCTTAAGCACTTGGGCCATATTCTGCTGCTTTCCCAGGCGCATTAGCAGGGAGCTGAATTGGAAGTAGAACAGCTGGGATTTGAACCCCAGCATCCATATGAGATGTCAACATCGTAGGTGGCAACTTAACCCACTATGCCACAACACCATCCCCTACCTATTTATATACACATAACATATAATTTTCAGGTATATATGAAAAGATACTTTACTGTATTGGTAACTGAAGAAACACAAATTAAAACCACAATTTAATAATATCACACAGCCAAAGCTGTGGCGTAGAGGTTTGTTAAAGCCCTGGCCTGGAGCACCAGCATCCATATGGTCACCAGTTTGAGTCCCATCTGCTCCACTTCAGATCCAGCTCCCTGTTAACGGCCTAGGAAGGCAGCAGAACATGGCCCAAGTGCTTGGGCCCCTGAACCCACATGGGAGACACGGAAGAAGCTCCTGGCTCCTGGCTTCTAATCAGCTTAGCTCCGGCCATTGTGGCCATTTAGCAAGTGAACCAGCAGATGGAAAACCTCCTTCTCTGTCTCTTCCTGTCCCTGTCTGTAATTTTGCCTCTCAAATAAATAATCTTTTTTTAAAAAAAGAAAAGGTCAAATTTTATGTTATGTTAATTTTATCTCAATCTTTAAAAATTAATGGTTAGTGACCGCCTGGTGAACGGGCTGGTGTGTTAGGGCAGCTTTCACCCTCACCCAATTTACCATGCAGAACTCAACTCATAGTTTTATACACTCTAGCAAATAGAGATCTTGCAAATGCTCAGGATACAAATATATTTCATCATTCACATTAACCAATACATTGCAAAACAACTGCTTCCTGTTCTCTTTGAGTTCCTATTCAAAACAGAAAGACTCATGGCTTCTTTTAAAAAGGGAAATTTGGGGGCTGGCATGATAGCATAGAACGCAAAGGCATCCATTATGGATGCCAGTTCAAGACCCGGCTCCTCCACTTCTGATCCAGTTCCCTGCTGATGCACCTGGAAAAGCAGTGGAAGATGGCCCAAGTGCTTGGACCCCTGCACCCATGTTGGAGATATACTTACCTCCTTTTACCTGATTGGAAAGGAAACAAAAGCTCTACTACAAAAACCTAGACATGTAGGATAAAGGATTCAAGCACTATACCACCTCCATCAAATATCTATTAGATAGACTGTCTAGCAGACTCTTCCTCTCTACCTACCCCCTTGCCCAGTTTCCTCAACAATATCTTCTTCCTCAATTAGTTCTACTTTTGTTAGATTTATATATTGGACACATACTTCTTTTTACAAAAAAAAGTTGTTCAATTATACAGTGGGTATATATGAATTTAAACTATTTCCCTTCTCCCAAACCCTACCTTCAGAAAATACACCTTGATTTTCTTCCCTTAAAGAACCACTCCCTTCCCTGCTCTCAATCCACATAGTTCTAGGGAAGCTGACCATGAGCCCTGAGTTCCATAAATAGAATATAACTCTGTTAAACAATGAAAGGCCAGCATTCTCCTATCCACAGTGATTAAGTTAGGGTGGGCACACTGCCCAAGAAAAATCATATTCATGACTGCCAGAAAATCTGGGAAGGAATTACTAACTTTCAGCAGTGGTACAGTCACCACTATTTTATATTTCAATAAATGGTTAAGCTGTATATTCAAATCTGATATCTTTCTTTGCCACTAATTGGAAGGAATCTTCCTAAACAGTGATAATAAGAGTAAAGCACAGGCAAAAATGGAGACAGAGTGGTTCCTAACGATGCCATTAAACTCCCTGTACCTGGCTAGATCTAAAAGCACATCTACTTCAGGCTTTTTGGTTACTTCTGTCAATAAAGTCCCTCTCTTGCTTAATTCAGTGTGAGGTATAGTTCTATCACTTGCAAAAGAGTCACAACAAATGCAAAATTATTTCAAAAGCAAAACTGAAAACCAGGCATTTAATTAATCAACTTCAAACCTTTTTTTGAAGTTAGAAGAACTTTAAAAAAAAGTTCCCAAGAGGGAGGATAGGGTGGAAAGAATTATTATGTTCCTAAATTTGTATATATGAAATGCATAAGTTAATATACATTAAATAAATTTTTTTAAAACGTTCCCAGATGGGGCCGGCGCCGTGGAGCATTAGGTTAATCCTCCGCCTGCGGCGCCAGCATCCCATATGGGCACCAGTTCTAGTCCCGGCTTCTCCTCTTCCAGTCCAGCTCTCTGCTGTGGCCTGGGAAAGCAGTGAAGGATGGCCCAAGTGCTTGGGCCCCTGCACCTACATGGGAGACCAGGAAAGAGGCACCTGGCTCCTGGCTTCAGATCGGCATAGCTTAGGCCGTTGCAGCCATTTGGGAAGTGAACCATTGGATGGAAGACCTTTCATTCTCTCTCTCTCTCTCTCACTGTCTGTAACTCTACATGTCAAATTAAAAAAAAAAAAAAAAAAGTTCCCAGAAAACTCAGTGTTCTTATTTTCCATCACATTCTCAAATGTGCATATAGCATTTTATAGTTTCCAAATCACTTTCCCATTAATAGCCTCATCTGATCTTAAAAAACAAAAACAAGTCGATGAAATCAGCACTCACATGAAGACATTCAGAATCAAAGATGTGACCTGGATAAGTCATCCAAATTAAAATACGGCTTCTGTCTCCAAATTATATCTTTTCGCTACTCATTACTGCTTTGCACAGTTCGCAGCAAGCCATCCGTAGGGCTGGCAACTGGCTAGGTTCAGGACGGACTTGCTACCTGACTACACTGTTCCCTTGACCCCTATCAGCTTTGCCTAGTTTCATTCAGGTTTCCTCCTGCTCCCTCTCCTAACAGGCTGAGACACAGAAAAGACCATGGCACAGCATTCCACTATAAATACAAAAGGGTATGTCACTCAATGGACTGGCAGTCCTGAAAGTCAGTGGCCTTACTTTCAATCTAGTCCTTAGTATCTGAGGAAGAAGCAGTGTCTTAAGACACACTTATGGGGGCAGCGCTGTGGTATAGTGGGTAAGGCCACCGCCTGCAGTGCTGGCTTCCCATATGGGTGCTGGTTCAAGTCCTGGCTGCTCCTGTTCTGATCCAGCTCTCTGCCATGGCCTGAGAAAGCAGTAGAACATGGCCCAATTCCTTGGGCCCTTGTACCCACATGGGAGACTCAGAAGAAGCTCCTGGCTACTGGCTCTTGGTTTCATGTTGGCGCAGCTCCAGCCATAGCGGCCAATTGGGGAGTGAACCAGCAGGTGGAAGATTCTCTCTCTCTCTCTCTCTCTCTCTCTCTCTGTGTGTGTGTGTGTGTGTGTGTGTAACTCTTTCAAATAAATAAATAAATCTTTAAAAAAAGGACACATTTATGGTAAGATTCTTCACTTGATTCAACAGCAACCAAAACATAATCAAACCACCTGTTGTGTATCTACTGGGGATTTCAACACCTAAAAATTATTACTGAGTTAGAAAACTTCAACAGCGTATATTCAAGGATTTAAAAGTACATGAAATCGCATTATATTAGAAAATTAATTCAAAATGGATCAATGGCCTAAATATTTTTGCTAAAACCATAACTATAAAACCATAACTCTTAGAGGAAAACACAAGGGGTAAAACCTTGTGATCTTGGCTTTGACGATGCCTTATTAGACATGACACCAAAAACCTGAGCAATAAAAGAAAAAAAAAAGATAAACTGGGCTCCATAAGTGTAAAATTATTGTGTGTCCCAAAAAGGAAACCTGTTAAAGTGAAATGTACACTATGAGAAACGGTGACTTGATCAGTCCTCACCCTGACTGTTGATGAGCAACTTGATATGTTATCCCTCTTAGTATTTTTTTTTGTTTGTTCTACTTAATACTTTTGGTTGAATACTATAATCAATACACAATTATTCTTAAGTGCTGAAACTTAACTGAAAAGTGATCGCTGGTAAATGTAAGAGTGGGAAGAGAGGGAAGAGATGTGCAATTCGGGACATGCTCAAGCTGACTTACCTCAAACGGTAGAGTTAGAAACATACCAGGGGATTCCAATTCAATCCCATCAAGGTGGCATGTACCAATGCCATCTCACTAGTCCCAGTGATCAATTTCAGTTCACAATTGATCATAATGATAGGACTAAGAACCAAAGGGATCACAGAAACAAGAACAGTGTCTGCAAATACTAGCTGATAGAATAAAAAAGGGAGAGAACGATCCAACATGGGAAGTGAGATACACAGCAGACCCATAGAATGGCACATGTCCTAAACAGCACTCTGGCCTCAGAATCAGCCCTTAAGGCATGCGGATCTGGCTAAAAAGCCCATGAGAGTATTTCAGGCATGGAAAGCCAAGACACTCTGGGGGGAAAAAAAAACCTAAATGAAAGATCTCCTCGAGTGAGATCCCAGTGGAAAGAATGGGTCATCAAAGAAGTAGGTACCTTTCTCTGAAGGGAGGAGAGAACTTCCACTTTGACCATGGCCTTGTCTAAAAATTATCAGAGTCAGTGAACTCAGGGGGCTTCCATAGCCTTGGCAACTCATGACAAGAGCCTAGGGTGATTACTGATGCCATAAACAAGAGTGTCAATTTGTTAAGTCAACAACAGGAGTCACTGTGCACTTACTCCTCATGTAGGATCTTTGTCCTTAGTGTGCTGTACATTGAGATTTAATGCTATAACTAGTATTCAAACAGTATTTTTCACTTTATGTTTCTGTGTGGGAGCAAACTGTTGAAATCTTTACTTACTGTATGCTAAACTGATCTTCTGTATATAAAGAGAATCGAAAATGAATCTTGATGTGAATGGAAGGGGAGAGGGAGTGGGAAAGGGGAGGGTTGTGAGTGGGAGGGACGTTATGGGGGGGAAGCCATTGTAATCCATAAGCTGTATTTTGGAAATTTATATTCATTAATTAAAAGTTTAAAAAAAATTATTGTGTGTCAAAGAACATTATAAGGAAAGTGAAAACCTATAAATGGGAGAGAATACTTGCAAATTACAAATACATGAAGAATTTTAACATCTTAGCAACAAAGACAACCTAATTTTAAATAGGCAAAAGACCTCAATAGAAATTTCTTCAGAAGATATACAAATGGCCAACAAGCAAATGAAAAGATGCTTAACATCATTAGTCACTAGGGAAACATAAACCAAACCACAATGAGATGCTACTACACACCCACTAGGATGGCTATAATTATAAACAAACAAAAAAATAAAAATAACAAGTATTGGCAAAGATGTGCAGAAATCAGAACACTTCACGTTGCTGACGGATTGTAAAATGGGGTAGCCACTGTTGAAAACATTTGGGTGGTTCCTCAAAAAGTTACCATATGACTCCATAATTCCACTTCTGAGTATACAATCAAAAGAACTGAAAACAGATACTCAAACAAGTACAAGTACAAGCATGCCCATAACAGCAGTATTTACAACAGTTAAAATGTAGAAACAGCTCAAGTGCCCATCAATGGATGAATGTCTGAACACAATGTGGTATATATACTTGTGTGTGCGCACACACACACATGGACTTCAAAAATTTTTGCATCAGTTCAGAGCACCAGTTCAAGTCCTGGCTGCTCTGCTTCCAATCCAGCTCCCCTTAATGTACTTGGGAAAGCAGGTAAAGGGGGCCCAAGTACCCACATGGGAGACCCAAATGGGCTCCAGGATCTTGGCTTTGGCCTGAACCATCACTGGCCATTGGTGGAGTGAACCAGTGGATGGAAGATCCCAACTCTCTCTCTTTCTCTATCACTCTCCCTTTCAAACAAATAAATAAATAAATCTTTTTAAAAAAATGTATTACATCAAAATCAACTTATCTTTTATCCCGTTTTCCACAAACTATTTTAAGTACCCTCACAATTCAGCTATAAACAGAAATGCAGTTTTCTGATATATGCTACAACATGGATGAACCTTGAAATATTAAGTGAAATAAACCAGACACAAAAGGACAAATATTGCATGATTCCACTTTTCTGTACTGTGCATGAAGAACAGGCAAATTCACAGAGATAGAAAGTAGAGCAGAAGTTAACAAGGGCTTGGGGGAATAGGCAATTATTGCTTAACAGGTACAGAATTTCTGTTTGGGATGATGAAAAAGTTTTGGAATTAGTGGTGCTGGTTACACAACAATGAACATAACTACTGCCATTGAATGGTACACTTATAAATGACAAAATGGCAAACTGTGTTATATATTACCATAAAAATCATTTTAAAAATAAAGTACTAATACCCACTAAACGTAGATGAATCTCCAAAACATTATGCCAAATTAAAGAAATCATCCACAATGACTGGTGTTATGGTGTAGCAAGTAAATCCACTGCCTGCAATGCAGGCATCCCAGGAGGGCACTGATTGTTGTTCTGGCTGTTCCACTTCTGATCCAGCTCCCTGCTAATGTGTCTGGGAAAAGCAGCAGAAGATAGTCCAAGAGGGGCCAGCGCTGTGGCGCAGTAGGTTAACACCCTAGCCTGAAGCGCCAGCATCACATATGGGCGCTGGTTCTAGTCCCGGCTGCTCCACTTCCGATCCAGATTTCTGTTATGGCCTGAGAAAGCAGTGGAAGATGGCCCAAGTCCTTGGGCCCCTGCACCCACATGGGAGACCCGGAAGAAGCTCCTGGCTCCTGGCTTCGGATCAGCGCAGCTCCAGCCGTTGTGGCCAATTGGGGAGTGAACCATTGGATGGAAGACCTCTCTCTCTCTGCCTCTCCTTCTCTACTTTCTCTATCTGTGTAACTCTGACTTTCAAATAAATAAATAAATCTTAAAAAAAAAAAAAAAAAAAGATAGTCCAAGTGTTTGGGCCCCTGCCACCCACATGAGAGATCCAGATGAAACACTGGCTCCTTGCTTCAGCCTGTCCAGCCCTGGTCATTGTGGCCATCTGGCGAGTGAACCAGAGGATGGAAGATCTCTCTCTCTCTCTCTCTCTCTCTCTCTCTCATCTCTGCCTCTGCCTCTGCCTCTGCCTCTGCCTCTCTGTAACTCTGACTCAAATAATTAAATCTTTTTTAAAAAAAGTCAAATGCAAAAAGTCACATATGGTATGATTTATACAAAATATCCAGGATAAGTAAGTTCTGTTCATGACTGTCAGGGCAATAAAGAAATGAGAAACTGCTTAGAAGACAAGGGGTTTTCCTTTGGAGAGAGAAAAATGTTTGGGAACTAAATATGGTAGTTGTACAACACTGTAAATGTATTAAATGCCACTGAATGGTACCAATTTTAAACAGTTAATTTTATGTTACATGAATTTCACATCAACACTTTTTTTAGATTTATTTATTTGAACGTCAGAGTTACATAGAGAGAGATTCCATCCACTGATTCACTCCCCAGATGGCCTGTGATGGACCAGACAGAAACCAGGAGCCAGGAGCTCCATCTGGGTCTCCCACCTGGGTGGCAGGGACACAGATATTTGGGCCATCTTCTCCTTGATTTCCCAGGCCATTAGCAAGGAGCTGGATCAGAAGTGGAGCAGCCAGGACACAAACTAGCACCCATATGGGATGCTGGCCTTGCAGGCAGTGGCTTTACCTGCTACACCACAATACCAGCTCCAAAAAATTTTTTAAGTATAGAAAAATTCAAAGACTCATTTGGGCTTCAGGAATTAGTGACAAGAAGTAAGGCAAGGCAAGAAACTGTCAAGCTGATTCAGAGATGCCCAGTAACAGCAGCAAAAAGCAACTTGATACTGCAACAACCTAATGCCTCATTATACTGGGGTGCAGGTAAAACTACTGTTATTTGAGGACCCTAAATATAGTATATTAAATCAAAGAGAAGTTTATTTCTCTCTCATATAATAGTTTAGCAGTGGGGCCTAAGCAGCCACTTGCAATGCCAGCATCCCATATCGAAGTGTTGATTTGAGTCCCAACTTCTCCACTTCTGATTGAGCTCCCTGCTAATGCACCTGGGAAGGCAGAGGACAATAGCTCAAGTGCTCAGTCCCCTGCCACACACATGAGAGATCCAGATGGATTCCTGGTTCATGGTTTCAGTCTAGTCCAGCCCTGGCTTTTGAGGATATCTGAGGAGTGAACCAGTGGATGGAATATCTCTCTCTCTCTCTCTCTAACTCTTTCTCTCTCTCTCTTTCTATCTTTCTCCCTCCCTCCCTCCTTCTCCTTTTCCCCTTTCCCTTTCAAATAAACAAATAAATCTTCTTCTTTAAAAAATTATTTAGTAGTCAGCAGTCTAAAATTGAGAATAGAACTTTGCCATCCTCACTCAACAGGAGGCTTCCATCTCTGGGACCAAAAAAAGTGCTGTGGCTCTCACCATCTCCCAGATAGCAGAAAGCAGTACACAGTAAGGGACACATTACATATTCATTTTAAGGACGTGGTCTAGAGACAACACACACATTTCTACTTAGATCCCACTGGTTAGAACTCCAACACATAACCACACTTCCTTGCAGAGAGCCAGCAGCTACGCACTCTGCTAAAATCCGACATCCTATCACAAAGAAAGAATGAGACAGTCAATACTGGCAAAGACAACTAACAGTCTCTTTTGTAACAAAGAACTTATTCCCAGGCCCAGCTACCCTGAGGTTTGCAGTTATCATTCAGTGGAACCTACTGACTAGCATGGGGGAAAAAAAGGAAAGAAAGACAGTTGTGGATAAACGTCCCATGTTATTCTCACTACTCTAACACCAACATAGTCTATTTGTTTGCCTTTTGTGACTGTTTATAGTAGAAATAAAAGTTGCTCAAAAAAAAAAAACAGAAAAGAGGTGGGGCAATAGGTACGCAGTTAAGATACAGTTAGGACACCTGCATTCCCTGTCAGCTGGGATTAAGTACCATCCCTGCTTTTGAGTCTATCTTCCTGCTAATGCACACTGGGAGGCATCAAATGATGGGTCAAGTATCTAAGTCCCTTCCAGCCATGTCGGAGACCTGAGTTAAGGTCCAGAGTACTGACTGTTGTGGGCTCTCTCTCACTGGCTCCTTCTCTTTCTTTCCCTTTCAAACAAAATTTTTAAAACTACACTTAAAAAATAAAAACAAAACAATGAGATCTGTCTGAGCAACAAGAATACAGAAAAAAACAAAACAGAGTTCTTGCCTTCAAGAAACTTCAAATCTCTCATGACAATCATAGACTCACAAAGCAACCACAATAGAATGATATAATCAACAAGGAGACATATAAAGTGTAATAGTAGAGAATTAGAGTAGAATAGACTGGCTGTGGGCAGAGAAACTAAAGAAAGCTTTAAAAAGTGTTGACACTGAAGATGAGAACTGAAAGGTGAGAAAAAGATAGGAAGACATCAGAAGCAAAATGAAAGCATGAGTAAAAGCACAGAGAAGTGTTTGCTGAAAAAACAATAATGCAGATCCCAGATCATGGAATTCCAGGGACATCAGACTGAGAACCAAGTCTCAAAGCCTTAGCAAGACATATGAGGTTCTCTGTAACCAGGCATCCACTTGTTCCTTCAGCCTCATCATTCACATAGGTTGCCCCAAAATTCTTTCTTTTCATTGTGCTTCCCTTCCTATCCATGGCTGCTCAAACAGGCTGCGTCTTTTTCTCTGTCTCTCTCACCCTGGGAATCATGTCATCACTCTATACACATTTCTCTCAGGCCTATCTTGCCCTGGGGAAAGTTCGCATCCTATGTTGATTATTCCCTGGGAATGGCCCTGATCCCACTCTCATTTCACTCTGGGGACCACTCTGACCCATGCTTCACTATGCATCATTCTCTGGTTGTGTCACTGACTTTCTAACAGGACAGGATGACTTTTTCTCACCTCTTAATCTTGTACTTCTGTCAGGCTAGTGAGAATAATCTTGTCTTGAATACATCTATTTCTGCTCCCTCTGTCTGGGTTTTTTATAAGCCTAGTACTTTGCCAGGCATCTCACCGCAAAGTTATTGGTACCTGGGTCTTAGGCGGTAAATATACTACAACCACATTCTAGTCATTTAAGGGGTTGGATAGTGATCTTATTCTTCCTCTCCTTCTTCCTGACAGAGTCCGGGGATGACCTACCTCTATTAGGTTGGCATTTGAACTCATCTCATTTTACCCTGGAGACATCACTGACCTAAGTTTTATCTGACTTGGGGAACAGCTCTGGCCTTGACCTCCTCAGTCACTACACTACATCATAGAGAGAGTCACACCCCAGCATCCTCTGGGGATGGTCTGCACTCTGGCCTTGGCCAACACTAAGCCTGAGGAAAGGAAAGTGGTATGAAGCAACTGGCCTTAAGTAACCCTAATACTATCCTAAACTAGGGAAAGAAGATTTCCCTTAGGAGGGGCAGGGAGAGAGAAATTTCTAAGTCATCATAAAATTCCTCTTTCTGTATTAAAAAAAAAAAAAGGTAAATGTGTCTCAAATAGTATACCGGCAGATCCCACACAAAGGCCTTTTTCCAGGTGTATTCTAGGTTTTCAGATGCAGCAAAGTCACAAATATCAATATGTTCCCAAGTGAGTCCAACTCAGGATATTCAGACTTTGGTTTTCTTCTGGTTCCTAGGTCTGTGATTTATACATTCCATTTGGCAGCAAAGCAATAACATTTATATGCTGTCCTTTTATAACATTCTATTTGAACTTGACATTGTTTTAAGAGGGACTAACCTATGCTTTACAACTTTCTAACCATGCAGTCTTAGGCAGTAAACTTTCTCATTTGTAAAATGGGAAGAACAGTACTATCCCACAGGGTTATTGTGAATAAAAGTATATATATATATATATATATATATATATATATTATATATATATATAGTACCTAGAAATATATTTGGCATAAAATAGGTTTTCATTCATTTGTTAATTTATTCAAAAACACTTACTAATATATACTATGTCAGAATTGTAGGCACTGATGATTCAGCAATGAACAAAAACTGCTGCTCTAAAGGAACTATCAGGGAATAGACACAGGTAGACATCCTGACAAAGTATGTCCTGTGGCGATAAATGGGGAAAAAAAAGTTGCACGGGGCTGGCACTGTGGTGCAGCAAGTCAAGACACTGCTTGCAACACCAGCATCCCATATGTACTCAGGTTCGAGTTCCGGCTGCTCCATTTCTGATCCAGCTCCTGGTTCACATACCTGGGAAAGCAGCAGAAGATGGCCCACGTGTTTGGGCCCCTGCCACCCATGTGGAAGATCCAGAAAAAGCTCCTGGCTCCCAACTTTGGCCCAGTCCAGCACCAGCCACTGTAGCCATTTGGGGAGTGAACGAGTGGAGGGGAGATTTCTCTGTTTGTCTCTCCTTTACTCTCTAACTCTGCCTTTCAAGTAAATAAATCTTTTTTTTTTTTTTTTTAATGTTTCAGTGTGCTGTGGGGGAGAGGTAGCTTTTTCTAAATAGAATAATTGGAGAAAGCTTCACTGAGCAGACAACACTTGAATAAAAGATCTAAAGAAAATAAGGCAATGAGCCATGTGGAGATTTAAGGAAAGAAGGAAGAAAGGCCTGAGGCAGGAGTATATTCGTCACATCAAAAAACAAGAAGGGCGATGGAGCAGTGTGAACAGATGGAGAGGAGGTGAGGATAAGACAGGTAACTAGAAGCCAAGTCACCTATGAACTTGCAGACCACCTGAAGGACTTTACTTTTTCTCTCAGAGACAATGTGAAGCCATTGCACAATTCTGCACAGAAGAGCTCTAAGATTTAGGTTTACATTTTGTGAGGATTGCTCTGGCTTTGTTTAGAACAAACTGTCATCAGGCAACAGCAAAAGCAGGGAAACCAGTTAAGGGACTATTATCTCACCAGGCAAGAGACAGTGGTAACTGGGATCATGGTAGTAAGAGCAGAGGTGATGACAAGTGTCTGAATTTTCGTTATGTTTCAGAGGTAGAACAGAGTTTGCTGACAAATTCAATCGAAGTGTGCATTTAAGTTTAAAATGCCTGTTTGACACCCAAAATGTCAAGGGAGAGATTATATATACATATATAAAAGTCAAGGAAAAAGTCTCAGCTGCAAACACAAATTTGCGATCTGTCAATAGATAATATTTAAAAATATGAAAGTAGCCTATGAATGCTAGGAGATACTCAATAAATGAAGTCCTGAATGAATAGTAACTGCTATTATAATCCATTTTTTCTTAAGGTGTTATAGACTATTAAACTTCAGTGCTCAACTTCTTCTTCTTTTTTTTTTAAAGATTTATTTATTTACTTGAAGGTCAGAGTTACACAGAGAGAGAAGGAGAGGCAGAGAGAAAGGTCTTCCATCCACTGGTTCACTCCTCAATTGGCCGCAACGGCTGGAGCTATGCCAATCCGAAGCCAGGAGCCAGAAGCCTCTTGCGGGTCTCCCACATAGGTGCAGGGGCCCAAGGACCTGGGCAATCCTCCACTGCTTTCCCAGGCCATAACAGAGAGCTGGATAGGAAGCAGAGCAGCCGAGACTTGAAGCAGTACCCATATGGGATGCCAGCACGACAAGCAGCGGCTTAACCCGCTACGCCATGGCACTGGCCCCAGTGCTCAAGTTCTAAACTCATCCCACGCCTCAAGAAAATTTCACTTTCTTCTCTTGCACTCCTGCTCACTTCCTTCCTTTCAAATTTTAAAGAAAATATCAGATAAGCAAAAGCACTGTGGTGTAATTGGCAAAGACACCAATTTTAATGTTAGACTTGCATTTGAATCTTCTATCAGTTATTTACTAGATCCATGAGCTTTTAACCTGAATTTTATAAGCATATATGATTAGGCTAATAGTACCAACCTTACACGACAGTTATTTTATGAAGGGTAAGGCATCTGTTCATTCTCCTGTCCGTGAAGCTGAGCACTGTGTTCAGCACAAGGTTTACGGCAGGGATCAAACACAGGTACTGTCCCAGTAGAGCTCATAGCCAAGGGAACCATAATACTTCTAAAGGATCTAGAGAAAATTTTTAAATTAAAAAAAAAAACTAACTGAAATAAAATTTAAGTAAACACATAAAGAGCTTTACACAGGGGCCAGCACTATTGAAGAGTGGATTAAACCATGGCCTACAGCACCAGCACCCCACATGGGCACCAGTTTGAGTCCTGACTGCTCCACTTTCAATCCAGCTCCCTATTAATGCACCTGGGAAAACAGCGGAATATGGCTCAAATGCTTGGGCCCCTGCAACCACATGGGAGACCCATAGGAAGCCCCTGGCCATCACGGCCATTTGGGGAGTGAAAGAGCAGATAGAAGATCTCTCTCTCTCTCTCTCTTTCTCTCTCTCTGTGTGTGTGTGTGTGTGTCTCTGTCTCTGTCTTTCTCTCTCTTTCTGTAACTCTGACTTTCAAATAAATAAATCTTAAAAAAAAACACACACACTTTTCAGGAAGATGTGAACCATGTGCCAGATGCCCAAGAAGAGTGCCATCCGACAGCCCAGCAATTCCTCAGAAGGAGTTTGTCTAAAGGAAAAGCTCTTCTAGGCTCAGAGGCTGTAAAGAGTCCACAAACAGCAGCAGGTAGAACCTCAGAGGCACTGGTAAGAAGTCACAGAAAGATGGAAAAAATAAAGTGAAAGCCTATGCCACCAGAGCCAGCAGCCAAGCAGAAAGAAGGCAGATCAAGCAAAGACCAAGACCTGCAGCCCTCATGCCAGGAACTGTCATGTTTCCTCCAGGCTAGCACCAGTTCTAGAATTTTGCCTTTGTCCCTCTAGGCCATCCATCCCTGCCCCTTTCAAAGGCACATTTTAGAGTCTCATGTTGAGCTCCTAACAGAGTAGAGCACTGTGAAGTAGCAAGTGCACACCTGGGAGTTCCGCAGCCCTGACTGAAACTGGCTCCACAATTAACCAGCTGCATATAGAAAATGATGACAATACTCACTCCCAGGATTTGTGGCAAGCATTAGAAATTGATCTAACATCTCTATCTGTCCCTAGTAAAATGGCTGGCATGCAGAGGTTACTCAATAAATGGTGCTCTGATGACCTATTATTAAGGACAAGGTCTCCCTTGTCTACCCAACACTAATGACTCTAGACTTCAGCAGAGTAGCCCAGTTCAGGGCTCCCACAGTAACATGGAATATTCAGAGACACGGCAACCTCACTGGCCACATTTCTCCATCTCTGCTCTCCTCAACCTGTATCTGCTCCAGTCTCCATTCCACAGCATTAACTGTGAAAAAAACATAATCTTTGAACTTGCTTCCTTGTCTCCTCTTCAAAATACCACCCTCTTTCCTTCTTTCCCTTACCATTGTATTTCTCAGAAGAAAAATCTTCCATTGCTTCCAGCTCCTCACTTCATACTTTCTCCTAAGCCATAGCAGTCTAGCTTCCAGCCCCACTCTGCCACTGAAACTGTTGTCACCGAGGTCATCAGAGACTTTGAGTTAGGGCTACTATTGCCTTCTTTTAGAAACTCTCCTAATTCTTGGCTTCCCAAACAGTACTTTCTCCTACCTCTCTGATTGCTCCTCCTCAGGCTCCCTAACTTTGCTGTCTATATATATCAGAGTTCCATGGACTCAACTCCCTTCCTTTCCCCATTTTATAGATTTTACTAAGGTAACCTCATCTACTTCTATAATTTTCACTACCACTTAGATGTCACCATTCATGTATCTGTATCACTATCTCTCAGGAGCTCCAAAACAAGCATCTTCTCCCTCAAGTACCAAATAAACTTTCTCATGAATGTCACCCATAATAACCTCAAAACCAAAACTAACTTTCCCAAACCAGCATGTGCGCACACATGTTCTTTCTCTCTCTCCCTCTCCCTCGATGTGTACGTGTGTGTGTGAGAGAGAGAGAGAGAGAGAGAGAGAGAGAGAGACTCTACGTTTCAAATATATAATCTTTAAAAAAACAAATAAAGGGGGCCAACACTGTGGCGCAATAGGCTAAGCCTCCACCTGCAGCACCAACATCCCATATGGGTGCCAGTTCGTGTCCCAGCTGCTCTTCTTCCAATTCAACTCTCTGCTTACGGCCTGAGAAAGCAGTGGAAGATGGCCCAAGTGCCTGGGACCTGCACCCATGTGGCAGACCCAGAAAAATCTCCTGGCTTCAGATCAGCCCAGTTCCAGCAACTGCAGCCATCTGGGGAGTGAACCAGCAGATGGAAGACCTTTCTCTGATTCTCCCTCTCTATGTAACTCTCTCTCTCAAATAAATAAATAAAATCTTTTAAAAAATAAAATAAAACACCACTCCTACGACAGCACTCCCTATCTTAAATATCCATAGTAATATTCTCAGTTACAATAGGATTTAAGTTCTTTGTCCTAAAATACAATCTCACGCTGCTTCCTACAACCAACTCCAGTTTGAGGAACAATTCACCAATCTCAGAATATGCCATGCACATCTAAACTCAAACTGCCCAGAATTAAAGATCAGTTAACAGATCAAACTTAAAGATCCAGTGTAAACAGCTTTGATGCCCTCCCTGCCCCTTTCTTGCAAAGCAGTAAGACTCCCTTCTTCTATCTGCCAGTACACTTTTGTGTTCCTCTATTGTAGCACTGCGGGGCTGTTATTGCATTTACTTGCTCACGTGCTTATCTTCTCAGTCATCTGTGAGTTGCTCATGGACAGGGACTATATCATTCAGAACTTTATACTCAGCCATTTGCCCAGCTTCTCAAGATGAGCAACCAAACTATACATCCTAACAGGAAACACTTGCCCTGTATCAGAAGGACTAACTCTAATAGCAACAGGGAGTCTCAACTTCTCCTCTTGCAAATGCTTCCAGATGCTGCTTGGGCTCTGACCCGAGAGGAGCCACTCCTGACCTGTCTCCTGGGGTCCCTCTCCCTGGAGCAGTCTGTTTAGTAGAGAGAGGAGAGCTTCCTTAAGATTAAAATTCTCTGGAAAATGATTTCTAAAATGGCTTGAGATTACCAGGAAGACTGGCAACTGCCAGACCCACTGCAGGAAGGAATTTGTGAAATAACTCTAAGACCTTTATACACCTTCAAAAGCAATCAGGATGATTACTGCAATAGCTTGTGGCTGATCTTCTTGCCGTCAATTCACCCCTTGGGAAACTGCCCTGCACTCACCATTTACAAGTTGTTTCACTAGGCACAAATCTATGATTGCTTCTCAATGCCTGAAAGTGTATAGCATGGCGATAAAAAGCAAAGGCTCGGGAAATATATCACTTGGGCCTGAATCCCAGCTCTACCACTTGGTAATCATGTAAGTTTGAGCAAGCTATTTTAGTTTTCTGGACCTCAGTTTTCTTGTCTGTAAAATGGTGAAATAACAATACCTACTCTCATCAGGTTGGTATAAAGATTAAACAAGGGGCCAGCTTTGTGGCGTAGTGAGTAAAGTAATCACCTGAAATACCCGCATCCAATATGGGCAGTAGTTTATGTCCCAGCTGCTCCACTTCCAATCCAGCTTTCTGCTAGTGGCCTAGGAAAAGCAGCAGCAGATGACCCAAGTGTTTGGGCCCCTGCCACCCACATGGGAGATCCAGATGAAGCTCCTGGTTCCAGGCTTCAGTCTGGCCCAGCATTGGCCATTGTGGCCATCTGAGGAGTGAAACAGCAGATGGAAGATCTTTGTCTCTCCCTCTATGTAACTCTGACTTTAAAATAAATAAATAAATATTTAAAAAATAAAATAAAAGATTGATCAAGTGGGCAGGTGTTTGGCACAGTGGTTAATATACTACTTAGGATGCTTGCATCTCAAATCAGAGTGCTCCAGTATGAGACCCTGCTCCACTTCTGATTCCAGTTTCCTGCTAATACACATCCAGACAGGCAGCAGTAACGGCTCAAGTATTCGGCTCCCTGCCACGCATGTGGGAGATTTGGACGGAGTCCAAGACTCATGGCTTCAGCCTGGCCCAGCTCCGGATGCTGCAAGCATTTGTGGAGTGAACCAGAGAGTAGAAGATCTCTCTATCTATCTATATCGACTTTCCATAAATAAAAAATTAAAAGGCTAAATGATTAAATAAGCTAATACAAAATAAGCTAATAATAAGGATGATTAGGCTTGGTATTAAAAATGCTAAGAATAGCAGCTGACACATAGTAAGAACTTGTAAATCACATGTAAACATACTTAGCTGTTGAGTCCCTCCATCACTCATAGTTTTACTCTTTAATTTTTATCTTTCTGAGAGGGAGAAATAAAGAGAGAGCACACTGCCACCCCTAGTTCACTCCCAAAATACCTGATGGCCACGTCTGGGCTGGACCAAAACTGGGAGCCGGAACCCCAGTCTCCCATGTGGGTGGCAGGAAACCAGTTAGCTCCCACAGGTCTACTCACTTATGCTCCTTTGACTCTACTCACAATATCAATTGCCATCTGCCCAACACCTCCCTCTGTTCTTGGTTGCAGTTCTCCCCCCAGCAATCCTACCTTCAGCTGCCAGGTAAACAGCCCCCTCAGCAGTGTCCCATGGATACCACCTTCTCTTGAGCATTTCATTCTCCATGATCACTCCTATCTGCATTCAGGTCATTTTCACAATCCATATGCCCCCTGAACTTCTGTAGTACATAAACACTAAACAGAGTTTCAGGTACTGGTTAAGTCTCATTGTCTCCAAGAAGTCTACTAGATAATAGTGACTCATATAGAGTTCGTCTTCTCTTGACCACTAAAGTCTCACACTGCAACATACACTTCCACACTCACATCATATAATCATTTCCAATAGATTAAACTCTGTGAGGCAGTGTCTTGGTTTTCCATCACTACATCCTCATCACTTTAATCCAGTGATGGAGGGGCCAGCGCTCTGGTGCAGCGGGTTAAAACCCTGGCCTGAAGTGCCAGAATCACATATGGGTGCCAGTTCTAGTCCCAGCTGCTCCACTTCTGATCCAGCTCTCTGCTATCACCTGGGAAAGCAGTAGAAGATGGCCCCAGTCCTTGGGCCCTGCACCCACATGGGAGACCCAGAAGAAGTTCCTGGCTCCTGGTTTCAGATCAGCGCAGCTCTAGCCATTGAGGCCACCTGGGAAGTGAACCAGCAGATGGAAGACCTCTCTCTCTGTCTCTACCTCTCTCTGTAACTCTTTCAAATAAATAAAAAAAAATAAAACAAAATAGTGATGGAACAGGGCTGTCACTGTGGCATAATGAGTAAAGCGACAAGCCTACAGTGCCAGAATCCTATATGGGCACCGATTTGTGTCCTGACTGCTCCAGTTGCAATCCAGCTCCCTGCTAATGCACCTGGGAAAGCAGCAGCAGATGGTCCTAGTGCTTGGGCCCCTGTACCCACATGGGAGACCCAGATGAAGCTCCTGGCTCCTGAATTCAACTTGATCAAGCTCTGGCCATTGTGGCCATTTGGGGAGTGAACTAGCAGGTGGAAGATCTCTCTCTGCCTCACCTCACTCTCTATAACCCTGCCTTACAAACAAATAAATATAGTTGGCACATAAATTTATTTCATTTTATTTACCATTCTCCTTTCCCCATGAGCTACAAATACATGTAGAAAGAACAACAGTCTGGAAATTCAGAGTCTAATTAACTAAGATGTTAGTTAACTGCTTCTCCTCTCTGAATTTCAATTTCCTCATGTACAACTCACAAGACTGCTGGTCCAGGATAAATTAATAAAATGTGCTTCAGTGACTAAAACGCACTATACACAGATGGAAGGGATTTTTGCCATTCTACCTCTCTGGTTTTTATAATCAGCCTTAAACCACCCTGAGAAGTGTCTTGAAGCTCAAGGGAGAAGACTAATCTCTCAAAAGTCTACAAACTTGGGCCAGCGTTGTGGCATAGCCCATAAAGCTATCGCCTGCAGTGCCAGCATCCCATATGGGCGCCAGTTCAAGTTCCAGATGCTCCACTTCCGATCCAGCCCTCTGCTATGGCCTGGGAAAGCAGTAGAAGATGGCCCACATCCGTAGGCCCCTGCACCCATGTGGGAGACCTGGAAGAAGCTCCTGGCTCCTGGCTTCAGATCAGTGCCTCTCTGGCTGTTGTGACCAACTGGGGAGTGAACCAGCAGACAGAAGGTCTCTCTCTCTCTCTCTCTCTCTTTGCCTCTCCTTCTCTCTCTGTGTACTCTGACTTTCAAATAAATAATTTTTTTTTAAATCTACAAGCTATAAAAGGAGGGAGGATTTATTTTCTGTCACTAGGAGAAGGAGCCAGTTCCACCAAGGAGCTGAGGTAATACACTTCCAAGTGGCTTTGCTCCAGGAGTCCCTAGCTAATTAAGGCCTTACTCCCCGGCCCTGTTTGCCTGTGACCTCCACAAAGGCCAGAGAACACCAAATGCTCCACAGCAACTCCACTCTTAGCCAAAGTGACATAAGGTATTGCTTGCCAAGGATCAGCCAAAGCTATTACGAAGAGGTTCCTGTCATTGGCATTCCTTAAAACAGGGCCAAAAACAATAAGTCCTTTGCTCCTTGTCATGAGGTTATCAGCTTAGGATTCCAAGGATTCAACCCGAAGCACAGCTTCCAGGACCCTGGGCCTGTGACACATGAGATATGAAGTTTGACCAGCCAGGCCACTTAGACAAATGATGGGAGCCCCCTTAGGCAATGAAATAAGGGGTAAGAGAAGGGAACTGGTTCTCGTGAGATCTGGTACAGTGTCTAATCTTAGACGCTCAAAAGGCAAATTTTTAGGCTCTTCTTCAGGCTGCATAGGCCCCAGGAACTTAAACCACTTCCTCTGTTCACTGAAGCAGAACTCTCACTCCATCCCTTAGGGCTCCCCACCCTAACTTTGGCTACAGAGTAGACAGTCCATTCATCTCTGGCTTCAAATGATACCTCAATGTGAGACATGCATCCCGATTAGCATCCTAACCACTGGTCCAAATGTCTGCCTCTCCATGAACTGTTTGAAGTCCCCTCTTATGATCATCGTTACCGTTTAGGAGACAATTCACCTGTAATTCAGTAAAGTTAGTCAGTGTTCACCCTACCACCTGCATGCCAAACTCTTTCAATCTTCAGCAAGCACACATAAATATTCTATGAAAATGTGAGAGGCAGCAATAATTAAGAGTCACTCAGTGGGAAATCCCTGTATGCCTGTTCAGCTCTAGTATCTGTGGTGGGGGTGGTGGGATTGGGGAAAAAGGGTAAGACTCACTCCAGAGACTTAGTTGAAAATGTACCCTCAGCCTAGAATCTAAGTCTCCAAACCACCAGTCTCAATTGATTCTAAAAATAATAATAGTAAGAAAGTAAAAGACATTTGTGATGAAAGCCAACCATAAAAGGGGAAAATTCTTACATAGGTGGCAGAGCTTAACTACCTACTCCTGACTCGGAAATAATGCAATCTATCTTTTTATCAACACTAAGATTAACTTCCTTCACAACCCTTCATGTTTTGAGTGATTTTTGTCTACAAACAAAGTGCATTTATTGAGAAGTAATTCAACATTTTCAGCTGTGTTTACTATCACTACTTCTTTTCAAAATGTCAGTGCAGGTTTTAACCAACCACACAGAATTATCAAAGCTTCAAACCATTGTTATGGGGACTGGCACTATGGTGTAGCAGGTAGAGCTGCTGCCTGCGATGCCAGCATCCCATATGGGCGCCAGTTCAAGTGCCAGCTGCTCTACTTCCAATCCTGCTCTCTTCTACGGCCTGGGAAAGTAGTATAAGATGGCCCAAGTACTTAGGCCCCTGCACCCACATAGGAGACCTGGAGAAAGCTCCTGGCTCCTGACTTCAGATCAGCCCAGCTCTCACTGTTGCAGCCATTTGGGAAGTGAACCAGCAGAGGGAAGATTTCTCTCTCTCTTTTTTTTTTTTTTTTAAATTTTTTTGACAGGTAGAGTGGACAGTGAGAGAGAGAGACAGAGAGAAAGGTCTTCCTTTGCCGTTGGTTCACCCTCCAATGGCCGCCGCGGCCAGCGCGCTGCGGCCGGCGCACTGCGCTGATCCGATGGCAGGAGCCAGGAGCCAGGTGCTTTTCCTGGTCTCCCATGGGGTGCAGGGCCCAAGCACCCGGGCCATCCTCCACTGCACTCCCTGGCCACAGCAGAGAGCTGGCCTGGAAGAGGGGCAACCGGGACAGAATCCGGCGCCCCGACCGGGACTAGAACCCGGGGTGCCGGCGCCGCAAGGCGGAGGATTAGCCTAGTGAGCCGCGGCGCCGGCCAGATTTCTCTCTCTTCTCTGCCTCTGCCTCCCTCTAACTCTGCCTTTCAAATAAATAAAATAAATTTAAAAAAAAATGTTATGAGCTAATATTGCTAGTAATCAGGAAAGTAAAATCAAACACATAGACATTAAAGCACTAGACCTTGTGACCAGTTGCTTATTTTGGCTCTATTCTTGTGTCCAAGGTCATTCACTAACTGGACAGGTTTATGTCCTATTATGCTATCAACTCTAGTCAAAGAACCAATTAGCATAGCAAACTGGTGTTCACCCAGAACACTGGCATAATTGAAATCAAAAGCAAAGACACTTTTATTGTAGGTAAATGTGCAAGTTCAATTAGGCTTGTTAAAATGTTAAAAAGTGAGCAAAGCCACTGCCTATGAAGGATATGGGCATGATTCATGTCCCTGCTGCTCCATTTCTGATCCAGCTCCCTGCTCACACTCCTGGAAAAGCAGCATAAGATGCCCAAGTACTTGGAACCCTGCATCCTCATGGGAGATCCAGAAGAAATTCCTGGCTCCTGGCTTCAGTCTGAAACAGTCCTGGCTGTTGCAGCCATTTGGTGAATAAACCAACAGTTACAAGATTCATTCTCTCTCTCTCTCTCTCTCTCTCTTTCTCCCTCCCTCCCTCCCTTTTTCCCTTCCTCCCTCTCATCCTCTCTCTAACTGCCTTTCAAATAAATAAACAAGTTTTTTTAAAGCAACTTAAATTCACTTATTCAAAAACAAATATTTGAGGGAGGTATTCAACAGGGCAATTAAGATCATCAGAGTGCATGGTTTGAGTTCTAGCTCTGCTTCCAATTCCAGCTTCCTGTAAATGCATACCCTGGAAGACAGTACTAATGGTTCAAGTAGTTGAGTTCCTGCCAGTCACAGGAAAGACCCAGACTAAGTTCTTGGCTTCTGGCTTTGATCTGGCCCAATCCAGGCCCTTGCAGCCATTTGAGAGAGTGAACTGGCAGAGGAATGATACCTCTCTCTTTCTCTCTCTCTCTCTCTCTCCCTGTCACTTTGCTTTTCAAATAAGTAAATCTTTTTTTTTTTAAATAACAAAAAAGTAAAAGCACAAATATTTATCAAGCATCCCCATCCATTCATGTTAGCTAGGCGCTAGTGACAAAAATAAGTAAGATATAACAGTCCATGGCTTCAGGGGATTCACACAAACCCCTTTATTGTTTTTGTGGATCCTAAGATTCCAGAGACCACAGACCACCAAAATGAGCAGAATGCTAGAAGGGATGACATTTTTACTCTGTCACAAACATAATATGTCAAAAGAAGTACCTCTCAAATCCACAGTTCTAACCTGGAGATAATGTTGGAAAATCAAGGAGGGTTTCAGAGATGAAGGTCTTCAAATTATTCAACATACTTTTACTGGATTTGTATTTTGTTCTTGGATACTGCACTGGACAAGGAGTCAGCAAACTGTGACCCTTAAGCCAAATCCAGTCCAACATTTGTTCTTCTAAGAAAAAGTTTTATTGGGGGGCCAGTGTTGTGGCATAATAAGTTAAGTTACTACCTGCAATGTTGGCATCCCATATGGGTGCTGGTTCGAGTCCCAGCTGCTCCACTTCAAATCCAGCCCCCTGCTAATGTGCCTGGGAAAGCAGCAGAAGATGGCCCAAGTCTTTGGGTACCTGCAGCCATGTGGGAGACCCTGATAAAGCTCCTGGCTCCAGGCTCCTAGCTTCATTGCAGTCATTTGGAGAGTGAACCAACAGATAGAATATCTATCTATCTCTCTTTCCCTCCCTCTATAATTCTACCATTCAAATAAATAAATAAATCTTTTTAAAAATTTATTGGAACACAGGCCGGCGCCGCGGCTCACTAGGCTAATCCTCCGCCTAGCGGCGCCCGCACACCGGGTTCTAGTCCCGGTCGGGCGCCGGATTCTGTCCCGGTTGCCCCTCTTCCAGGCCAGCCCTCTGCTGTGGCCAGGGAGTGCAGTGGAGGATGGCCCAGGTGCTTGGGCCCTGCACCCCATGGGAGACCAGGAAAAGCACCTGGCTCCTGGCTCCTGCCATCGGATCAGCGCGGTGCGCCGGCCGCGGCGGCCATTGGAGGGTGAACCAACAGCAAAGGAAGACCTTTCTCTCTGTCTCTCTCTCTCACTGTCCACTCTGCCTGTCAAAAAAAAAAAAAAAATTATTGGAACACATTCACCCATGTTCTTTACATTTATCTAGTTACTATCCTGCTATAACCTGCCACATGGCCCATAAATCTAAGATATTTACTATCTGGCCCTTCACAGGAAATGTTTGCTGAACTCTACACTAGACCTTGGAGATGCAGAAATCTATCTGTATCTTGATAGGGGTGGTAGCTGCATAGATACACACGTTGGTACAAATCCATCAAGCATTTGATTAATTTTATTGTATGTATGTCATAACTCAATATATTCTTAATGAATAAAGAGTTATCAGTCCCTGCACTCTAGTAATTCAAACTCTGGTGGAAAGACATTCAAGTAAACAATTATAGTACAATAATGATAAGAATCATAATGAAGGGCTAGGCTAACTAAAGTAATTACAAAAGAAAATGAATAACCTAGATAGGTCACATCTATGACACATGGGTGCAGGAACCTAATTACTTGACCCCTTCACACCTGTCTCCCTGGGTCTGCACTAGCCTGAAGCTGGAGTCAGAATCCGGCGCCCCAACCGGGTCTAAGACCTGGGGTGTGGCGCCGCAGGAGGAGGATTAGCCAAGTGAGCCACGGAGCTGGCCATCTGACTTTCAGATAAATAAATTAATCTTTAAAAAACATAAATAAGTAAACATGGATTTAAGAGAAGTCGAATAACATGTTCAATATCACAAAGCTAGTAGGAAGTAGAATCAAAATTTGAGACTGAACTCAATGTTCTTAACTTTATGCTATACTTGTAACCCAAAACCAAAAAATCCAAAAGACAAAACATTACAAAATCTGAAACCTGAGGCTGGTGTTGTGGTATACCAGGGGAAGCCACCACCTGTGATGCCAGCATCCCCAGTGGGCACTAGATTGAGTCCCAGCTGTTCCACTTCTGATCCAGCTTCCAGCTAATGCCTTGGAAAGGCAGTGGATGATGGCCCAAGTGCTTGGGCACCTGCACCCACGTAGAAGCTTCTCCTAGCTCCTGGCTTCAGCCCAACCCAGCTCCAGTCTTTGTAGCCATTTGGGGAGTGAACCAGTAGACGGAGGATCTCTCTCTCTCTCTCTCTCTCTTGGTCTCTCTCTATATATATAACCCTGCCTTTCAAATAAATAAATAAATCTTTAAAAAATATTCTGAAACTTTTTGAATGCTGATGACATACCTGATCTCATGTGACTAGTCACAATCAAAATGCAGGTACACTAAAAATATTGTATAAAATTACCTTCAGATTATGTGTATAAGGTATATATGAAACATAAATGAATTTTGTGTCTAGACTTGGGTCCCATCCCCAAGATATTTCATCATGTATTTGCAAATATTCCAAAATAAAAAAAAAAATCCAAAATCTGAAACACTGTCAAGCAAGTATTCTATATACATTTCTATCTTAACAATTCACATTATTAACTATCAGTGGTACACTTAGTTATAACTCAAAATTCCTGCTACTTCCTAATAATAAGTTCCATGGGACCCCAGGTCTTACCAAAGTTGATTATTTTACAAGTTTAGAGCTTAACTTAGTATTGTACATAATTGTCTAGAAAAGTGAAAGTCCTGAGGGTGGAGTCCAATCCCATTGCTCAAACAAGGCCTTCCAGAAGCAAAATCAGGAAACCACTACCTCTAGTTGACCTAGCTGATAATGAAAAAAGCCACGCTAGAAAACACATTTAAATACAATATCCTATTGAGCTTACTACATCCATCAGATTCTCATTACCAGGCTGGGATTACCCATTCAGTCCAAGAGACTGGCCAGGAAAAGCCAGAGTCTCTGTCAGTGTTGCTGGCATGCAGCTCTAAGGGAGGTGATGGAGAAAATTTTAGAGACTTCTAAGGTGTCAAATACCCTCAGCAACCTCTTTCACAAACTTAAAGTCTCCTGGATGTCTAACCCTGTAAGAGGACTATCGGAATGATCACAGAAATCATAGCTTTAGCAGAACCAGATAGACCTCCTCAGATCACCACCTGGAATGGGCCCCTGTTTTCAGATTGTAAATTGTTTCTTACTAACCTTATTTTACACAGATAATGCAAGTGAGGTCCAGAGAGGGTAAGTGACATGGCTCAGTGTGGGGAGCAACTCGGACTAGACTAAGTTACTGGAATTAAGACTTATTCTATGCATCTGCTTTCCCACAATATGGCGCTGAGAAGGGAGTAACAACTTCTACGCAGCTGCCTCTCGCCAGCTTGAGTGACAACCTGCAGGAGCTGATCCTGCTCCTGATTGGAGGAGAGCAGCGTACTCGGCGTGTGGGTAGCAGAGTTGGGATTGGTGGAGGAGGACTATAAAGGAAGAGAGAGACAACATGCACCAGGAACATCTAAGGGGAACATCTATCTGAAGGAACACCTGTGCAGCCCCCGAGAGAGCCGGCCGGCGGTATGCCACTCCCCCGCGGAAGTGGGGAAAGTGGCTAGAGGGAACCGCCCTTCCACGGAGGTGGAAGGGATGGTAGCCAACCCGGGAAGAACCAGCAGCAAACCCGGGGAGGGCCGAGCAGACAAAAGAACAGCGCAGGGTCCTGTGTCGTTCCTCCACCAAGAGGGGGAGTGACAGCTCAGGTCAGATATCTAAGAGGGAGGAAGAATAAAAGAATAACCTCAAGTGTCGCTCCCCCTCTTCGTGGAGGAACGACACTAAACCCTGCCTAGGCTTCATATCCGAGTCACGGCACCATTATGTCGCTCCCCCTCTTCGTGGAGGAACAACACTAAACCCTGCGCTGTTCTTTTGTCTGCTCGGCCCTCCCCGTGTTTGCTGCTGGTTCTTCCCGGGTTGGCTACCGTCCCTTCCACCTCCGTGGAAGGGCGGTTCCCCCTGCCACTTTCCCCACTTCCGCAGGGGAGCGGCACACCGCTGGCCGGCTCTCTCGGGGGCTGCTCAGGTGTTCCTTCAGATAGATGTTCCTGGTGCATGGTGTCTCTCTCCTCCTTTATAGTCCTCTTCCACCAATCCCAACTCTGCTACCCACATGCCGAGTACGCTGCTCTCCTCCAATCAGGAGCAGGTCCTGCTGTTTATTGGTTGAACTGGAGGCAGCTGTGTAGAAGCTGTTTACTCCTCTCCCAGCGCCATATTGTGGGAGAGCAGATGCATAGAATAAGTCTTAATTCGAGTAACAGTCTAGTCCCAGTTGCTCCCCACACTCAAGGAGTAGCATTCTTGATGAAAAGGTAAAACTCACAAAACTTTAAGAACACATGGTCAGGTGGGAAGAGAGATTCCAACAAGGAGTTACAGTTATGGAAAGGAAGAACAAGACTTGAGGCCTCAGTAAAAGTCCCCACCCAACACTCACCTTACAAAATAAAAGGGCCCCTCCTTGCTTTTACAGCTCCCTTAATACTTACTACCCTGTAACACCTGTTTACATATCTCCCCCACACAACAGTTCTTCAATGTTATGTGCCTTATATTATTCTTATCTATATTATCAGCACCCAGCCTAGATAACTACACCTCCTGCTGACTTTGAAAAAACTCAGACTAACTTCACTCCCAAAATACTAAAAACAAGGCATATGTACCTTGTCAGGTGTCTGCCAAACCAAGATGCCAAATTCTCAAGAGTCTTGATAAGGCTAACAGTGACTGTTCATCTGTAAGACACTGGTAACCTCAATCATCTCAGAGGCTGTGTTAATAATTAAATGTGTTTCATCATGAGCAAGCCAGATAGGATAAAGGATTGTAAATCAGGTCTTTTGTTGGGTTTGTCCCCCACCTTGAATTGATTGATATTTCCTCCCCAAGATTGTGCTTAAAAACCTCATTGCCACCAGGCCTTTGGGTCTTCTTCCCTTGGAATCCCCCACTTTGCTACTCCAGCAGGAGGTTTCCAACTTGAATAAATCCTACTTTACTTTCAAAAAAATAATAATTAAATGGTTGTGTCTTAAAAATTAAAGGTGTAGGGCTGGCATTATGGCCTGGCAATTTAAGCCACTACCAACCTATAACACCAGCATCCCGTATCAGAATGCCAGTTCAAGCCTCAGCTACTCTGCTTCCAATCCAGCTTCCTGCTAATATGCCTGGAAAAGCAGCACAAGATAGCCCAAGTACTTGAGCCCCTGACACCATTAGGAAACCTGAACAGAGTTCTTGGCTTTTGACTTCAGCCTGGTCCAGCTCCGACTGTTAGTCATTTGGGGAGTAAACCAGCAGATGGAAGATATCTCAAATCTTAAACAAAAAAAAAAAAAAAAAAAAAGGAAACTCACAAGAACACTCCTAGATAGGGACCACTGAAGGTTACATCTCAATATAACAAGAATACTTGAGGCAGGGCCGGCGCTGTGGCTCACTTGGTTGATCCTCCCCCTGCAGCACTAGCATCCCATATGGGCGCCGGGTTCTAGTCCCAGTTGCTCCTCTTCCAGTCTAGCTCTCTGCTGTGGCCCGGGAAGGCAGTGGAGGATGGCCCAAGTGCTTGGGTGCCTGCACCCACATGGGAGACCAGGAGGAAGCACCTGGCTCCTGGCTTCGGATCGGCATAGCTCCGGCTGTAGTGACCATTTTGGGGACGTGAACCAACGGAAGGAAGACCTTTCTCTCTGTCTCTCTCTCTCACTCTCTAACTCTATCTGTCAAAAAAAAAAAAAAAATACTTGAGGGATGGCACTGTGGCGTAGCAGGTTAAACCACCACCTGCAGTGCCAGCATCCCATGTGGGTGCCAATTCAAGTCCTGGCTGCTCCACTTCCAATCCAGCTCTCTGGTATGGCCTGGGAAAGCAGTAGAAGATGGCCCAAGCCTTGGGCCCCTGCACCCATGGGGGAGACCCAGAAGAAGCTCCTGGCTCAGCTCCAGCCATTGCAGCCAGCTGGGTGGTGAACTAGTGGATGGAAGACATTCTCTCTCTCTCTCTCTCTCTCTCTCTCTCTCTTTCTCTCTCTGCTTCTCTTTCTCACTTTGTATAACTCTGACTTTCAAATAAATTAAAAAAAAAAAAAACAAGAATACTTCATGGGGCTGGCATTCTGGCACAGCAGGTTATGCTACTGCCTATAATGCTGACATACCATATCAGCACCAGTTCTGGCTGTCCCACTTCTGATTCAGATCCCTGCTGATGTACCTTGGGAAAGGAGTGGAGGATGACCCAAGTGCTTGGGCCCCTGCACCCATGTGGGAGACCTGGATAAATTTTCAAGCTCCTAACTTCAGCCTGGCACAACCTTGGCCATTGTGGTCATTTGGGGAAATAACCAGTGGATATTGCTCATGCACTCACCCATGCTCTCTCTCTCTCTTTTTCCCTGTCTCTCTCTAACTCTACTTTTTAAAATAAATAAATAAATATTTTTTAAAATTAAATTAAAAATACTCCATCTGCTTTGCTAGCCCTAGAGGCGTGAAGGCACAGAGACAGCAAGTACCTGTTCAGCAGCAGGTCTGAACATTCAGAGTTCCCTCCTTCTCCCGCCATAGTAGAGTCTGGCCATCAAGATGACATGAAAGGAATGTAGCACAGTAGGTTAAGCCTCTGCCTGTGGCACTGGCATCCCATATGGATGCTGGCTCAAGTTCCAGCTGTTCACTTCTGATCCAGCTCCCCGCTGATGGCCTGGGAAAGCAGTAAAAGATGGCCCAAGTGCTTGGACCCCTGCACCAATGTAGGAGACCTGGAAGAGGTTCCTGGGTCTTGGCTTCAGATTGGCCTGGCTCTGCCTATTGTGGTCATTTGGGAAGTGAACCAGCAGATGGAAGACCTTTCTCTCTGTCTTTCCCTCTCTCTGTCTGTAACTCTACCTCTAAATAAAATCTAAAAACAAAACAAAAAGTTGACATGAAAAACACAAGAAGGATGCCAATGAAACCCTCAAAACTTTTCAATGGCTGAAGGCAATGTTCCAAACTATATAGCATCTCTACTTAGGACCTAAGTTGTAACAGCAAAGTGAACACCCGCCCTTGTATTTCCTATAGTGCCCATTGAAAGGGAAAGGAAGTGTTTCTTCCTTTTAGCACCGCTTGTCTGGAAAAGTTGATCTCCTGAGAAATGCCCGGGCACATATCTGGCAAATAGGATCTAGCAAAAGCTTGAACCCCACAAAAGCATCTCAATCATTCCACCTTGCTGGGCTCCAGTGCTGAAAATAGCCCCAAATGAAAAACAAGCTGTGTGAACTACTTATCCAGTTTCACAGCAAAGGCAGGCCTTAGCTGGATGAAGAGGACAAACCCCTCACTCCTTAACAAGCAAGGCTACAGGCCTCACCTGTTTCTAGTCCCATAGCAACTGGCAAAGCTCTGGCACCTCACAAGCCTCATCTTTCCAAAACAGCAATTAAACATGTGCAGAACAAGGAAGGGCCTTCTTCAGTCAGCCCAGCACTGCTTGGTAGGGTGGTAGGAAGAGAGATTTCCAAGTCTGAAGATGAAATGAAACGTCCCAAAGCAGCCCACATGCCAGAAGAAGCATTGTGCAGCTACGCTTCATATTCTGCCAATGAACTTAATGGGCTCCTCCATCTAGACCCTGCAATAATGTGCATTTATTTTATTTTATTTATTTATTTGAGAGAGAGTTACAGGCAAAGAAAGGGAAAGATAGAGAGATCTTCCATCCGCTTGTTAACTCCCCAAATGGCCGCAACAACTGGACCAGGACAATCCGAAGCCAGGAGCTTCTTCCAGGATTCCACATGGGTACAGGGGGCTAAGCACTTGGGCCATCTTCCACTGTTTTCTCAGGCCACCAGAAGAGAGCTGGATCAGAAGAGGAGTAGCCAGGACACAAACTAGTGATATGGGATGCTGGCACCACAGGCGGAGATTTAGCCCACTGCACCACGGTACAAATATCTACAATGTGTAGATTTTTTTTTTTTTTTTTTTGACAGAATGGACAGTGAGAGAGAGAGACAGAGAGGAGGGTCTTCCTTTGCCATTGGTTCACCCTCCAATGGCCGCCACGGCTGGCGCGCTGTGGCCGGCGCACTGCGCTGATCCGAAGGCAGGAGCCAAGTGCTTCTCCTGGTCTCCCATGGGGTGCAGGGCCCAAGCACTTGGGCCATCCTCCACTGCCTTCCCGGGCCACAGCAGAGAGCTGGCCTGGAAGAGGGGCAACCAGAAAAGAATCCGACGCCCCGACCGGGACTAGAACCCCGGGTGCCGGCGCTACTAGGTGGACGATTAGCCCATTGAGCCGCAGCACCGGCCATGTGTAGATTTTTTTAAGAAATGTCTCCTTTGTGTTTCCTTTTTAAGAGTTATTTATTTATGTATTTATTTGAAAGGCAGAGTGACAGAAAAAGGGAATAACAGGAACAAAGAGATATCGCCCATCCACTTGTTCATTCCTCAAATGCCCACAAGAGGCAGGTTTAGGCCACAGTGAAGCCAGGAGCCAGGAATTCCACTGGGTCTCCCACATGGGTAGCAGGGTCTCAGTGCTTGAATTATCATCTGCTGCCTCCCAGGTGCTTTAACAGGACGTTGGATCAGAAGAAAAGGCTGAGGCAGGACTTGATGCCAGGCACCCTGATATGGGATGTGGGTGTCCCAGCAGCAGCTTAACCTGCTGTGCCACAATGCTCACCCCTACAACATCTATTTAAAGTCAGGCTTACCTAACCCCAAATCAGAATCAATTAGTCTGCAGTCTCAGACACTAAGTCCATCCCTGTCTATCATATACCTTGACCCAGGCCATTAGAGTCAATTGTTTCCAGATGGGCCTCGGTTTCATAATGCCCACATTTCCAATTTTGTCCAGTGCAGGGCCAGACTTATAACAAACGCTCAAAAGCCAGTTAGATGGCAAAAGTAAGGAGGTACAGAAACAGGACAGGAAGAAGAAGTCAAGAATGTGTCCTGCCTTCGTCTTCCTGGAGGGCTTCATCCAGTGCATGCCCTTTGGTCCTGCACTCAGGCTGGGTTTCACAGACTTCGTTTCTCATTACCAAGCTCATGGTCATCTCTCCCTCTTCAGACCACACACAATCCTCTCTGAAGTAGTCCCTGAATCATCCTGGATGCCATCCTAGATGCTTGTTTCACCTGCTGGGAATGTTTGGAAACTTCTTGAGTATATGAGCTAAGTTTCTCTTCATTTAGCACAAAACACAACACCAGCCACAAGGAAGTCAATCAACAGCTATCTACAGAGTGCAAAACAATCAGCTTTCCTTTGCTTCCAAATGCTTATCTATGAAAATGGTATCTGCCATGGGTACCTCTCACCTGATTGCTCCTACAGACTGGGGTTATTTCTCTTATTCTATATCCCCAGCTGGTTCTCAGGTAATTCTCCAGGAAGAATTCAGGCCAAATGATTTGGCACCTATATTTGGCTTACAGCTATATGATACTGAGGTGTCATCAGAATAGAGATTACAACTCATCCTACAACCCACACCAATTCTTTTTTTAAAAGATTTATTTATTTTATTTGAAAGTCAGAGTTACACAGAGAGAGAAGGAGAGGCAGAGAAAGAGAGAGAGAGACAAGTCTTCCATACACTGGTTCACTCCCCAATTCACTGCAATGGCTGGAGCTATGCTGATCCCAAGCCAGGAGCCAGGAGCCAGGAGCCTCTTCTGGGTCTCCCACATGACCCAAACCAATTCTCAGCCATGAGCCAAAGCTGAACAGTGTTATATATTCCAATAAACCACTGGTGCGCTCATGCCTAAGATCATGCTCAAGCTTACTTCTAAAACTGGAATGGGCCCCTTTGTGGGCTAAAGTCCTGGAGGAAGACATCTAATCAGAAAAGAAAATAGATTATAATTTTCTGAACTGTGGTAAAACCAGTATTTCTCATTAAACCCAAGTTATCTTTGTTTTTATTGAGTTATAATTCACATAGTAGGGTTTGGATGCGGTTTAATCCCCAAAGGTTCACTACTAGAAGCTTGTTCCTCAGTGTGGTGGGTTTGAGATGGTGCAATCTTTAAGTGTTGGGATCTAGTGGAAGGTAATTAGGTCCTGAGGGCTCCACCCTCAAGAATGGTCTCAAAGAGTTGGTTGGATCTCACAGCACTGAATGAGAGAAAAGTATTTGGCAACTATACATCTGACAAGGGACTCAACTCAACAGCACGCAAACAAATCATCTGATTAAAAAATAGCAACAGACATTTTCCAAAAGAAGACACACAAATGTCCCCCAAGTATATTAAAAAAAAATCTGGGGCCAATGCTGTGGCATAGCACTAAAGCCACCGACTGCACTGCATCCCATGTGGGCACCAATTCAAGCCCCGACTGCTCCACTTCCGATCCAGCTCTCTGCCATGGCCTGGGAAAGCAGCAGAAGATGATCCAAGTCCTTGGGTCCCTGCACCTGCATGGAAAGACCTGGAGGAAGCTGCTGGCTCCTGGCTTCGGATCGGCACAGCTCTGGCTGTTGCAGCCAACTGAGGAGTGAACCAGTGGATGGAAGACCTCTCTCTTTCTCTCTGCCTCTCCTCTAAGTGTGTAATTATGACTTTCAAATAAATAAATAAATCTTTTTTAAAAAATTCAACACCACTAATCATCAGAGAAATAAAAGTCAAAAGCATCCAAGATATCACCTCACTCCAAATAGAATGGCTGCTATAAAACAGGCAAATGGGACACACAACGAGCCGCATCTCATATCAAAGTGCCTGGGTTAAGGTCTGACTCCACTTTCCATTCCCAGTTCCTGCTAATACTCACCCTGGGAGGCAGCAGATGATGGCACAAGTATTTGGGTCCCTGTGGGACCCCTGTGGGAGATCTAGACTGTTTCAGGCTACTGACTGACCTGCCCAGCCATGACTGTTGCAGGTATTCGGGAAATGAACAAGAAGACAGAAGATTGATCTCTCTCCCTCATCCCCGGCTTTTAAAATAAATTAAAATAAATTAAAAAATGTTTTAAGCCAGCGCCGTGGCTCACTAGGCTAATCCTCCGCCTTGCGGCGCCGGCACACCGGGTTCTAGTCCTGGTCTGGGCGCCGGATTCTTTTCTGGTTGCCCCTCTTCCAGGCCAGCTCTCTGCTGTGGCCAGGGAGGGCAGTGGAGGATGGCCCAGGTGCTTGGGCCCTGCACCCCATGGGAGACCAGGATAAGTACCTGGCTCCTGCCATCGGATCAGCGCAGTGCGCCGGCCACAGCGCACCAGCCGCAGCGGCCACTGGAGGGTGAACCAACGGCAAAGGAAGACCTTTCTCTCTGTCTCTCTCTCTCACTGTCCACTCTGCCTGTCAAAAAAAAAAAAAAAAGATAAAAAAAGTTTTAAATGAAAACAGAACTTACCAGCAATAGTGTGTACATATCCAAAGGAAATAAAACACTATGTCAAACAGACATTTACACACTTATACTCCTGTATTTATTGCAGACTATTCACAGTAGCTCAAAAATGGAAATAAGTTAAACGTCCATCAATTGATGACTGGGTAAAGAAAACGTATGCACACATTGGAATACCTTCCAGCCATAAAAATAGGTGAAATTCTGTCAATGTGACAACATGGATGGAACTGGAGGTCATTACGTTAAGTAAACTAAGTCAGGCCCATAAAGACAAATACTGCATGATCTCATTCATCAGCAAAACCTAAAAATGTTGATCTCATAAAAGTTGAGAGTAGAATAGTGGTTACCAGAGAGTGGGAGAATAGCAGGGAGGGTGGGTGAAATGGGGAAGGTTGGTCAACAGGTACTAAGTTGTAGGTAGAAGGAAGAAATCTGGTATGCCATTGTACAGTAAGATGACTACAGATAATAATAATGTACTATATTTTAAGATGTATTTATATCTTTGAAAGGTGGAGTTACATAAACAGAGGGAAAGTCACAGTCAGAGAGAGAGATCATCCATCAGCCGGCTCACTTCCCAAATGTCTGCAACAGCTGGAGCTGGGCTGATCCAAAGCCAGGAGCCAGGAGCTTCTTCTGGGACTCCCATGTGAGTGCAGGGCCCAAGTACCTGGGCCATCTTCTTCTGCTTTCCCAGACCCATTAGCAGAGAGCTGGACTGGAAGTGGAGCAGCCCATCCGGGACTCAAACCAGCATCCATATGGGATGGTGGCAGCTTTATCCTCTACACCACAGCACTGGCCCCTGCTGTTTTCAGTATTTAGTGAATGAACAGTAAATGAAATATCCTCTCTCTCTTTCTGCTTTTCAAATAAATAATTTTAAGGGGCCAGCACTGTGGCGTAGCGGGTAAAGCCGCTGCCTGCAGTGCCGGCATCCCATATGGGCACCAGTTCAAGACTCAGCTGTTCTACTTCCAATCCAGCTCTCTGCTATGGCCTGGGAAAGCAGTAGAAGATGGCCTCTTGGGACCCTTGGGCCCTTGCACCTGCGTGGGAGACCCGAAAGAAGCTCCTGGCTTTGGATCGGCACAATTCCAGGCATTGCAGCCAATTAGGGTGTGAACCCGTGGATAGAAGACCTCTCTCTCTCTCTCTCTCTCTCTCTCTCTCTCTCTCTCTGCCTCTCCTTCTCTGTGTAACTCTGACTTTCAAATAAATAAATAAATCTTTAAAAAAATAATTTTAAGATTTGAGATATATGCTTAAACCCATTTTTCTCTAACAACCTCAAGACTGAAACAGAATGTCAAAAAATAAATAAAAAAGAATGGCTGATGGCAACATAGTAAAAGGAAAAATTCAAAAGTCACTGCTATTTCCCCATCTGGCTTTCTCTTTCTGTTTCTCTAAAAAGGCTGCCTTACCACTCTGCAGACATCAAAACCTGCCATTTTAAGGCCGGCGCCGTGGCTCAATAGGCTAATCCTCCACCTTGCTGCGCCGGCACACCGGGTTCTAGTCCCGGTCAGGGCGCCGGATTCTGTCCCGGTTGCCCCTCTTCCAGGCCAGCTCTCTGCTATGGCCAGGGAGTGCAGTGGAGGATGGCCCAGGTGCTTGGGCCCTGCACCCCATGGGAGACCAGGAAAAGCACCTGGATCCTGGCTCCTGCCATCGGATCAGCGCGGTGCGCCGGCTGCAGCGGCGGCCATTGGAGGGTGAACCAACGGCAAAAGGAAGACCTTTCTCTCTGTCTGTCTCTCTCACTGTCCACTCTGCCTGTCAAAAAAAAAAAAAAAAACCTGCCATTTTAGCAATGAGTTAGTAATGCTCCTTTGGTAGGATCTTCTGGCCATTTCCTGTGTTCCAGGTAGTCTTAGTTACACAGTGAGAAAGCAGGCTCTCTTTTAAATAGAATCCATGAGGTAGGATCCATGAGGTCCATGGGTCTCACCATGCTTCCCATACAGCATAGGCCAGGCCATGGGTAGAGAAGCAGCAGTTTGGGTGATGCTAGCAGAAATCTGGAGGCTAAGTGACGGAAGAGGCCAGAAATACAACCATAGCATAGTGGTTTGAATCTGATTATTTTTCTTTTGGGAACGACTGAATGTTCAGGAAAAATAGAGAAGTATTTAACAAAAACCTTTAGAGCAGTATCTGGTTTCTGAAATAACTAAAATCTCTCAGTAGCAGTGGGTTCTTATCTGTCCAGGAGCAACAATTTTGAAGCCAAAGTCCTTGAGAAAAATAAGAAGGATTTTACACTGAAAGTTTGACATTGAAACCATCCTCCAGCTGGCCACAAGCTATTTTACTTGTCCTCAGCAGGCACTGGAAACATGAAGACTAGGGACTCTGGGTACAGCTTTCAAGTCCAGCCCCTAACAGTCAACAGACTCCAAGGCAGCAAGGCATCTCTGGTGCTTGAAAGTCAAGACACAAGGAGTAGTAACCTGAAAAGGACAGGGATGCAACCCAGCTCTTCCTGTCCTTCGGGCACCCTATACTTAAATTAAAATTGACACACAAAAAAAGTCTTCTTTTAAAGGGCCATTAAATATGTTCTTACAATAGCCCAAAGTCTCAAAGTCTCAAAGAGACTAATCTCAAAGAGATTAATGATTTACCTAAGGTAATGAGACAAACAAGCAACAGCAAAGCCAAATTTCAAACTCTGGTCTAACTTCTTCCAAAGCTCTGAACACTCCTACAGCACAAAACTGTCCAATACCACACCTCTTGCTCTGTTTCCTGGATTTCCATGAGACAGTCCTCTGACCATTCAGAACAATCCAGTGCTTCTTAGTCCACTGTTAGTCCTAGCAGTCACAGGGACAAAGCCTCTCACACGCAATAGCATGATAGAAAACTGACACCACTGAGAGGTACCTGAGATTGCTGAGTTACTCTGCCATTCCCTGGTCACCAACCAAGCCTCCTGAAAACTCACAAGACACAAAGGAGATGTTCTACCTTAATGATCCTTGAAGGCAAGATGGGGTGGGGGGGCATGAAGACACACAAATATGGAAGGTACTGCAGGCAAAACACTAAACCAGAAATCAGTAGACCTGAGATCTAATCTTAGACCTAATTAGATACATGACCTCACTAGGTTATTGTGACAATTAAAGCAAAACTCCCCTGTCTTCTTTCTATCTCTTCTTTCCTTAACTCTCTTCCATTCCCTTCTCCCCAGCCCACATATGAGATTTCCCCTGTGCTAATGCTTAGTTCCCAAAGGAGGGCATCTAGGACATGCCAGGGTACTTACTGATTCTACTCCTAGATAGTACCAGACCCATTTAACCCTCAAACCCACTCTAACTAATGCAATGTCTGATCACTCCACTCAGGACCATGTTCTTTGCTCACTTCTTGCCACATGGCTTCAACTGACAAGCAAGAAGCTTTATTCTACCTGAAAGCCAAATAATTTTTCCCTGAGGCTTACTTATTCTACCAAGAAACCAAACCAGAAGATAAATCTCCAAAGTCTAAAATGCTGTTCCGGGTCCGGCGCTGCGGTGTAGCAGGTAAAGCCACCGCATGCAGTGCCAGAATCCCATATGGGCACAAGTTTGAGTCCTAGCTGCTCCACTTCCAATCCAGCTCCCTTCTATGGCCTAGGAAAGGCAGTGGAAGATGGCACAAGTCCCTGGGCCCCTGGAACCACATGGGAGACCCAGAAGTTCCTGGCTTCAGATCAGCTCAGCTCTGGCCATTGAGGCCATTTGGGGAGTGAACCAGCAGATGGAAGACCTCTCTCTCTGCCTCTGCCTCTCTGTAACTCTGCCTTTCAAATAAATAAAGAAATCTTAAAAATAAAGTAAGGCCGGCGCCACGGCTCACTAGGCTAATCCTCCGCCTTGTGGCGCCGGCACACCGGGTTCTAGTCCCAGTCTGGGCGCCAGATTCTGTCCCGGTTGCCCCTCTTCCAGGCCAGCTCTCTGCTGTGGCCAGGGAGTGCAGTGGAGGATGGCCCAAGTGCTTGGGCCCTGCATCCCATGGGAGACCAGGATATGTACCTGGCTCCTGCCACCAGATCAGCGTGGTGCGCCGGCCACGGTGGCCATTGGAGAGTGAACCAATGGCAAAGGAAGACCTTTCTCTCTGTCTCTCTCTCTCACTGTCCACTCTGCCTGTCAAAAAAATAATAATAATAAAAGTAAAATAGGGGCCGGCGCTGTGGCGCAGCAGGTTAACACCCTGGCCTGAAGTGCTGGCATCCCATATGGGCACTGGTTCAAGACCTGGCTGCTCCACTTCTTACCCAGCTCTCGGCTATGGCCTAGGAAAGCAGTGGAAGACAGCCCAAGTCCTTGGGCCCCTGCACCTGCACGGGAGACCTAGAAGAGGCTCCTGGCTTTGGACTGGCACAGCTCCTGCCATTGCGGCCAATTAGGGAGTAAACCAGTGAATGGAAGACCTCTCTCTCTCTCTTTCTCTTCTCTCTCTCTCTCTCTCTCTCTGCCTCTCCTCTCTTTGTGTAACTCCAACTTTCAAATAAATAAATAATTCTTTAAAGAAAAATAAATAAAATAAAATGCTGTTCAGAGTGCTTTAAAATCATAAGGTAGGGGTCCAAACTGGGGCATAGCAGGTAAAGCTGCCACCTGCAGTGCTGGCATCCCATATGGGCGTTGGTTCGAGTCCCAGCTGCTCCGAGTCCAAGCTGCTCCTCTTCTGATCTACCTCTGCTATGGCCTGGGAAAGCAGTAGAAGATGGCCCAAGTGCTTTGGCCCCTGCACCTTTGTGGGAGACCCAGAAGAAGCTCCTGGCTCCTGGATTTGGATAGGTCCAGCTCCATCCATTGTGGCCATTTGGGAGTGAATCAGAAGATGGAAGACATCTCTCTCTCTCTCTCTCTCTCTCTCTTTCTCTGTCACTCCTTATCTGTAACTCTACCTTTCAAATAAATAGATAACTATTTAAAAAATAAACCTCTGAAAAATAAGGTAAAAGGATGAGGTTTTGGGAACCCTGTCTGAGAAGCAGATAAACCCCACTGGCCTTTGTGCATTTATGACAAGGGCAGGTGAACCTGCTGCAACTTCAACAGTTCTGAAAATGCCTGAGTACAAGGACCTCAGCCTACTAGAATTACTCAGGCATGAGAGGAAAATTGAGTTTTCACTAGTAAAGGTCAACTCATAAATACCTGATTAACCCAAATGAACACACTCCACTCCACCTCCTATGAGAATTTACAACTGATCCGGAACAGAAGTCAAGCTGAGAGCCTGTTTTCAAAGCAATAACTGACAATTACTGAGGTGTTTGAGGGGTAAGGAGTAGGCAGCAATGGCTGGCTGTAAAAGAATAATCCAAATTAGCTAAGTCCAGACTCTCCAGTGGAAGCTGCTTCTTCTGCAACAACCTCTGCATAAACCCATAGGGCAAATGTGACCTCGCCTACAAAGTGAAGAGCCAGTCCTTCCACCATTTCCATGGGAAATAAAGAAAAGCAAAGCACACCAATTCCAAGACTCTTGCTTAATCCCACAGAGTTCCTTTTGTGGTGATACTGTGTCAATAATTCCAATGTGGGACCAGCACTGTGGCACAGCAGATAAAGCTGCCGCCTGCAGTGCCAGCATCCCACAGGGGTACTGGTTCAAGTTCCGGCTGTGCTACTTCCAATCTAGCTCTCTGCTATGGCCTGGGAAAGCAGCAGCAGATGGCCCAACTCCTTGGGTCTCCCTCCCATGTGGGAGACCTGGAGGAGGCTCCTGGCTCCTGGCTTCGGATCAGCACAGCTCTGGCTGTTGCAGCCAACTGGGGAGTGAACCAGTGGATGGAAGACCTCTCTCTCTCTGCCTCTTCTTCTCTCTCTGTGTAACTCTTTCAAATAAATAAATAAATCTTTTTTAAAAATTCCAATTTGATACATAAAGAAGACATTTCAGAGCAAACCTGTGAAGCCATGGTCTAGTCTGCCCTGCACAACTCTGCTTCTTCCTTTGTGTGTCCATTATACTTTTTTTTAATTTTAAGATTTTTATTTGAAAAGCAGTTACAGACAGGCAGAGAGAGAGAGAGAGAGGTCTTCCATCTGCTGGTTCATTCCCCAAATGCCTGCAACAGTCAGAGTTGGGCCAATCTGAAACCAGGAGCCTGGAGTTTTTTCAGGGTCTCCTACATGAGTGCAGGGGCCCAAGGACTTGGGCCATTTCTTGCTGCTTTCCCAGGCACATTAGCAGGGAGCTAGATCAGAAATGAAGCAGCCAGAACTCAAACCCACGGCCATAATGGGATCCCGGTACTGCAGGCAACAGCTTTACCCGCTACACCAAGCACCAACCCCTCCACTGCACTTTTCAAACTAGAAATGGCAAATGAAAAGAATTATCTTTTGCTAAGCACTTATTATATGCTAGACCTTGAAAAAGGCTTTTAAATTTTTATTTTTATTTTTTCAAACTCTTCCAATAACCCTATGTGATAGCTTATCCTACTCCAATTTTATAAAGAAGAAACAATTTTTTTTTTTTTTTTTTTTGACAGGCAGAGTGGACAGTGAGAGAGAGAGAGACAGAGAGAAAGGTCTTCCTTTGCCGTTGGTTCACCCTCCAATGGCCGCCACGGCCGGCGTGCTGCGGCCGGCGCACCGCGCTGATCCGATGGCAGGAGCCAGGAGCCAGGTGCTTTTCCTGGTCTCCCATGGGGTGCAGGGCCCAAGCACTTGGGCCATCCTCCACTGCACTCCCGGGCCACAGCAGAGAGCTGGTCTGGAAGAGGGGCAACCAGAAAAGAATCCGGCACCCCGACCAGGACTAGAACCCGGTGTGCCGGCGCCGCTAGGCGGAGGATTAGCCTAGTGAGCCGCGGCGCCGGCCAAGAAGAAACAATTTACTCATGGAAGGTGCTGGTAAAGCACAGAACCCAAATAGGAACCCAGCCTGTCTGGTCAAAAAAATAATTTATCCTTCAACAAACATACCAGGCACCACTCCTGGGTAAATACATAGCAATGTATGAGATAGACAAAAACCCCTGTCTTTATGGAGTTTTCATTCCAAACCAAGATACTTCCATAGACAGATATTGGTATTTCTTTCTTCTCCAGCAGGCAGGATTCAATAAATGTGTGCTGAGCCTCAGAAGAAATTCTTGCAGCTAGTGCTCACGAAGCATCCAACAATTGGCCCATTAGTTCTGCATCCTTCTTCCCATCTGTGTCAAGTAATATTTTAAACTACGGCATAACGAATTGGTTCCAGTATGACAATAAGAGTTCACAAAAACATTTTCACATACATTATCTTTAAAAAAAAGATTTATTTATTTATTTGAAAGGCAAAGAGAGAGAAGGAGAGAAAGATCTTTCATCAACTGGTTCACTCCTCAAATGGCTGCAATAGACCCATCTGGGTCAGGCTGAAACTAGAAGGCAGAAATTCCATACTGGTCTCCCACATGGGTGACAGGGGTCCAAGCACTTGAGCCATCTTCCACTGCTTTCCCAGGCACATTAGCAGGGAGTTGGATGAGAAGCAGAACAGCCAGGACTCAAACCAACAATTCAATATGAGATGCTAGATCTCAAGCAACAGTTTAATCTGCTGTGCCACAAAAGCCTGCCCCTCACATATATTATCGTATTTAACTCTCATAACATCAAACAAGGTAAGTATTATTCTTACTTACGAGATAGAGAACTAGATGCCCAGAAAGCTAGTTACTACTCCTAAGGACACAACTGAGTAGAAAAAGAGAGCTACAGCACAATTCCACTAGCCCCAGAATGTATTCACCTCCCCTGGCACTACAAACATTTCATAATCAATTCTTCACAGAGAAACCGAAACAAGTATGTGTCAATCATTCTGACTGATCAAGTTATTTTAGATTTCCCATTGTATCAAACAAATCACTATTTCATCCTATTGTGGAATTTACTTTATTACTATTTTATCACTTTTCCCATAAAAGGTATTTTAACTGCATTTCATTATGTTCTTTTAAAAAAAAGATGTATTTATTTATTTGAAATACAGAGTTACAGAAAGGTGGGGGGGAGGGGAGAGGGGAGAGGGGAGAGGGGAGAGGGGAGAGAGAGAGAGAGAGAGAGAGAGGTGTTCCATCCACTGGCTCACCATTCCCCAAATGGCTGCAATGGCCAGAGCTGCACTGATCCAAAGCCAGGAGCCAGGGGCTTCCCCTGGGTCTCCCATGTGGGTACAGGGGCCTAAGGACTTGAGCCATCCTCCACTGCTTTCCCAGGCCATAGCAGAGAGCTGGATTGGAAGTAGAACAGCCAGGACTCGAACCAATGCTCATAAGGGATGTCTACACTGCAGGCAGTGGCTTTACCCACTAAGCCACTGTGTTGGCCCCTCATTATATTAAATTTGTCATTTATTCCCAAAGCAAAAAAAAATTTTCATATTAAACATTAAACATACAAGCTCATATGCAAATAAAAAGGCCTGAAAATACTTTTTTCAATGAAAAAAAAATTCGGCTTTCAAATTATACATGCTTGCCTTCCCCAGGAAAGCCCTTCTCCTATAAAAATGACACACAGCAGCAGATAGAGGTTGCAGAAAGTATAAGCTCCATATGCAGAGTTAATAACTCAGTGGGCTCCTAGAAAAACAAAACAAACAGATACTGCAGTAAACAGCAACCCAGGTCAGGCTGAGGGTTTTGTCACACCACTCCATTCCAGGTAACATTGAGCCTAGCTCTGCTGATTGCAAAGAAACTACAAGCAAGAAATCTAAAGCCAGATGTGAAAGAAAATTACTTAGGGAAGAAATGTCTTCTCCTGGGAAACCAAAAGGCATCTTGCCTCAAGGGCCCACTGTCACCCGTGCAACCAGCACACTCGGCAAATCAGGAAGACGCAGTCCCAGCTCTACGCAGGGAGCTGGCCAAGACTCTGCCCCCAACCATTATCTTTGCCCGTCTGTCATGCACTTGAAATTCCAACACTACAGCTTCGTTCAGTTCTTTAATAAGTATACCCTGAGTACCACACCTTGAAAGAGCAGAAGTAGTCAGATGAGGAAGGTAGATCCATGCCTCACTGACCTGAGTATCAAACCAGTTAGACAGAAGGACAGAGTACTCTGAAAAACAAGGACAAGAAAAGAATTCTGGATGAGGGGACTGGAGAAGACTTTCTAGAAGTGGGAAGTTGGCTAGAGTTCACAAGATAAAAATCACATGAAATCATCTGTGCTACCTTAGGAAAGTAACCAGGGTCTTGGGAGAGATCTGGATTTGAATTCAGATTCAGTTGCTCATAGGCTGTAATGACAGCTCTGAATCTACATGTACATGTGTTTCCTCACCTGCAAAATAGGTATTATGATGCACATCTAAAAAGACAGCTGTGTAAAACATTGGCCCTGACCTGTCACACAGTGGGACTCCCTAAATATCCTTTCCTTACCAGGGAAGAACACCCAGGGCAATAGAAATGACTTGCCACCTAACAGAATTAGGCTGCATGTGGGCTAATGGAACAAAAAAATCAATCTAAAGAAGCGCCTTAAGATCCTGGAGAGTATCAAATCCAGGCCATATCCAAGTCTCAGCCCACATTTCTTCCACCATGAGATGTCTGGCAGCACATTTTACATAAGTATCACATCATTGTGCATTTAGAGGATGAGGAAATGGAAACCCACCCCTCGGCCAGGAAAGACAAGCCTGTGCCGACTTCCAGGACTCCAGAAGGCTGGAGCAGGACCTGATGCAAGGAAAAGTATTGAGTCCAGCTGCCAACACATTTTAATTAGTCCAACCTTAAAAGTCTATAACCACAGGAGATTAAAAGGAGCCCCCGGGAAAAGCCTCTGCCCTTCACACAGTTCAGACAATTAGACCTGCTCAAGTGCCCTAAATTTTATCACTAAATTCTTTGGGGAATCAGGCTCTCCAGGCTCTAACTTCTGGCTTAGCACAGACACAGGCTCAGCTCAGGAAGAGCAGCTAGCTGTGGGCCACAAGAGAGGCAGCATCAAGTATGCCCTGAGGCCCTGACACCCTTTCTGCAGACTTAAACAGATCTTATAGAATTACCTGCTTGCAGGGCTCTGACCCCCAACTGAGGGTCCTACTTACCCAATTTGCACTAAAAAAAAAGCTAGCAAAGGTGAGTTCTTATCCTCAGCTCAGAAATTATCTCCACATAGTAATACTTGCATTTTATTATTTAATCAAGCCAGATATTCTACAAAGAAAGCCATGAAGATTGAAGAGAACTAAGCTAAGAAGACAGAAGAAAAGTTTCAAGAAAAATATATGGGGAGAAAATGCTTAAAAACAGAAGCTACAAAACAATAGGCAACTATGTTATTAGTTAGAAAACCTTTTTGTATTCTTCCCCCATGTGACTATACATTATGCCCAACAGCCAGTTTCAGGCCTGCTCCCATGACAGAGAGCTGACAACAGCCACAGCTCTGCTACCTGACAATATACCTGTCTGAGCAGCCTACTCCTGCCTCCTGCCCCTGCCCACTGCACCCTGCCCCCACCAAGGGCTGAAATATGTGTACTTAAAAACCAAAGAGACAACGCCAGGAGGACTCCAAGTGCTAGCTTTGACTAGCAGCTCAACTCCAGTTCCTCTGTCCCAAGCTCAACTCTAGAAGGAGGAGCACCCTATCCCCTACCCCATAGAGCATAACCTGAATTCAGCTATCACTCTGCCCCCACACCTTGAGGCAATGTGACAGAAAACAATATGACAGCTGGCAGAAGTTCTGGAGAAAAAAGAATATTAGTCATAGTCTCTCAGGCCAGGAGTAGTAGCTGATACAGTATGGTGTTCCATCATAACTCCATATCCCACTAGAAAATTAGAGATAGAAAATTGGAGATGTGTGACTATGAAAAACTTGGGCATGTTCCCAGACCAGAAAGCTCAGACTGAAGTTAAATGAGTAGCCTAAGACAGCCAATAAAGTAAAGAAAGATCACCTATAAAAAACTGTGAATTGAGGCCAATGGTGTGGCATAGCAGGTTAAGCCAGTGTCTGCAGCTCCAGCATCCCATACGGGCACCAGTTCAAGTCCCAGTTACTCCACTTCCAATCCAGCTCCCTGCTAATGTGCCTGGGAAAGCAACAGAAGATAGCCCAAGTACTTGGGCCCCTGCCACCCACAAGGGAGACCTGGAAGAAGCTCCTGATTCCTGGCTTCAGCCTGGCCCCGTTCTGGCTGTTGTGGCTACTTGGGGAGTGAACCAACAGTTGGAAGATCCCTCTCTTTGTCTCTCCCTCTCTCTAATTCTGACTTCAAAATAAATAACTAAATAAATCTTTTTAAAAAACAGACCAAAAAAAAAAAAAAAACCTGTGAGTTTAAGTCTACTCTTATTTGACTAAAATACTCATGATATTCATTGGCTCTAATTCCTGGAATAATATCCTCACCCTGGCACAGCACTTAGTTTTACAATGTACCTTTATTTCCATTGCCTTCATGAAGTAGAGATTAATATTCTCTTTTTATAAATATGGAAATTGAGGCTCAGAAATTAAAAGCAACTTGTTCAAAATCCCACAAACAAAAAGTGACAAAACTTAGAGTTGAACTCAGGTTTGTCTGTCCCCAAGACTGATTTTTTAGAGTGATAGCCCAGCTTTGTTAGGAAGCTTCATAGCTAAAATCCAAAAAGATTTGGATTCTCAGACTTTGCTTCCACCATGGAGTTACTCTGTAACCCTAAGCAAATCATTTCATTTCTGTGGGTCACCAAAAACTCATCTTTAAAAAGGAGTGATTAGGGGTGAGCATTGTGGGCAAAGCAGATAAAGCCACTGCCTGCAATGCAGGCATCCTGCACCAGTTTGTATCCCAACTGCTCCAGTTCTGATCCAGCTCCCTAATAATGGCCTGGGAAAAGCAGTGAAAGATGGCCCAAGGACCTGTGCCCCTGTATCCACGTGGGAGATTTGGGAAGTTCCTGGCTGTTAGTTTCTGCCTGGCCCATTCCTGACTACTGTGGCCAACTGGGGAGTGAACCAATGAATGGAAGATTGATCTCTCTATCTCACCCTCTCTCTGTAATAAATAAATAAATAAATAAATAAATCTTTAAAAAGGAGTGATGTGAGACAAGCACAGAAGAACTACTGGGCTCCTGGAATACCATGGGGGTATAGTTCTTACCCGTCACTTTAAATAGTCACCTATCCCACCACTCATCCCCTTTTAGCACTTACCCTCCTCTGACTGCCATATATTTTCTGTTAATGACACTACCAGTCTCATTACCCATACTCAAAACATTGATGTATCTCTGATTCTTTGATTTCCTTCCCTCTCTACACTTAAACTTAAGTCCTATTAATCCCATCTCCACAATACAGCCCCTGATCTCCTCTGTTCATGAACAATGGCAGGTTCCCTGCTTACAATTTCATTTTCACCAATGCATTGTGCATGTTCTGTGAGAGGAATCTTTCTAAAGCAAAATTCAGGTCATGTCTTCCTTGCACAAAACCTGCAAGGACTACTTACTATCTACAGACTGAAGTCTAAACTCTAACCTGACATTTGAGGCCTTCATGATCTTGTCTCAGTTAATCTGTTTGACCTTATTTTATAGTACTCTCATGCACTAGTACCATATCCAGGAAATTTCACTCCATACCTCTACTCTTGATATTTTCTCTGACTAGACTACTTCCTTCAACCTCCCTACTATTTCTGCCTGAACTACCTGAAGATCCACTAAGTAGCTAGCTCCTTCACAAAATTTTTCTGATCTCTCCAGGCTGAGGTGATCTCATATCCCAACAGGAACAACAGTATTCATTAAAGCACAATGGAGCCTAGATTGCCTTGTGTAATAAGCTATAAAATGGGAGAGTTGAGGTGAGCAATTGGCACAACAGTTAAAACACCCACATCTTATATAGGAGTGCCTGGATTTGAGTCCTGGCTGTGCCCCTGATTTCAGCTTCCTACTAATGTGTGCCATGGGAGGCAGCAGGTGATGGCTCTTGTAATTGGGTCCCTGCCACCTAGTGGGCCACCTGGATTGAATTCCAGTCTCCTGCCTTCAGCCTGGCCCAGACCCAGCTATTGTAGGTATTTGGGGAATAGATCAGCAAGTAAGCTCGCTCTCTCTCGCTCTCTCTCTCTCTCTCTCTCTCTCTCTCTCCTCCTCTCCCTCTCCCTTTCCCTGCCTTTCAAAAAAAAAAAAAAATATATATATATATATACACTTTTTTTTAATGGGTAAGTGTTTGACATAGCAGTTAAGATGCCTACACCCCATATTGGATTGCCTGAGTTGGAGTTCTTATTTCAGCTTCCTGTTATGTGCACCCTAGAGGCAGCAGATGATGACTTGAGTAGTTGAGTGCCTGCTACTATGTGAAAGACATAGATTGATTTTCAGGCTCCTGGCTTTGATCTTGCCTAGCCCCAGTAATTGTGAGCACTTGGGGAGTGAACCAGCAGAGAAGAGATCTCTCTGTATCTTTCTGTTTCTCTCTTTGTTTCCTTGCCTTTCAAACAAACAAAATATGTTTCTCAAATGAGATAGTGCTTGAATATGATATACAGACACACATGAAAAAAAACTACAAGATTTATTTATTTATTTGGAAGTCAGAGTTACAAAGGGAGAAGGAGAAAGACAGAGAGAGATCTTCCATTTGCTGGTTCACTCCCCAAATGACTGCAACAGCTGGGGCTGGGCCAGGCTAAAGCCAGGAGTCAAAAGCTTCTTCCAGGTCTCCCACATGGGTGGCAGGGGCCCAAGTACTTGGGCCACCTTCCACTGCTTTTCCCAGGGTATTAGCAGGGAGCTGGATCAGAAGTGGAGCAGCCAAGACTCGAACTGGCACCCATATGTGATGCTGGCATCACAGGTGTCAGCTTTACCCACTACACAACAAAGCCGGCCCCAGGAAAATTTATAAAGTAGCAGAACCATTCCAAGGATTAAATAATATCATGTATGCAGTTAACGTTGTGGCACAGAGGGTAAAGCCACTGCCTGTGAGACCAGCATGCCATATGGACACTGGTTCAAGTCCCGGCTGCTCCACTTCCAATCCAGTTCCCTGCTAGAGTGACTGGGAGAGCAGTGGAAGAGAGCCCAACTGCTTGGGCCCCTGCAACCATTTAAGAGATCCGGAAGAAGCTCCTGACTCCTGCTTTCAGCCTGGTCCAGCCCCAGCCATAGCAGCCATTTGAGGAGAGAACCAGCAGACAGAAAATTGATCTCTCCCTCTCGCTCTCTCTCTCTCTTCCTTTCTCTGTGTCACTCTGACTTTCAAATAAATAAATAAATCTTTATTAAAATAATATAACATAGGGCTGGCACTGTGGCGTAGTGGGTAAAGCTGCTGCCTACAGTACCAGCATCCCATGTGGGCGCCAATTCAAGTCCTAGCTGTTCCACTTCCAATTCAGCTCTCAGCTATGGCCTGGGAAATCAGTAGAAGATGGCCCAAGCCTTGGGCCCCTGCACCTGGGTGGGAGACCCAGAAAAAGCTCCTGGCTCTTGGCTTCAGATTGGTGCAGCTCCGGCCATTACAGCCAACTGGGGAGTGAGCCAGTGGGTGGAAAACCTCTCTCTCTCTCTCTCTCTCTCTCTCCGCCTCTCTTTCTCTCTGTGTGTAACTCTGACTTTCAAGTAAGTAAATAAATCTTTAAAAATAATACGAATAATATCACATGTAGGAAAGTAACTAGCCCCATCCTGATACAGAACAGATACTCAATAGATAGGAGTTATTATAAAAATAGGTATATATCTTAACTTTCACGTAATACTGAGCCCTTCTACCAAGGAGGGATTATTCAATAACCTGTAACAAATATGTTAGACGCTGATTAAAGAGATGAAGAACTCTACATAGGTACAGCCCTTGTCATAAGGCTTATATAAAGAACAACTCACCCAGGATGCTATTTTTGGGAGATACAAACTGAATATACACCACTCTGCAGCTAGTACAGTGCAACCCACTCAAACTCCTAAGTGAAATACAGCCCTCTTTACTTCCTTCCTACTCCTCAAATCCTTATTGTAGTTTCTTTCAGGCTATTTAGGTGACAGAATACACAAATCCAACTAACAGTCCTATAAACTGAAAAACTGTTATCAAAATGCATATCTTGGGGCAAGTGCTGTGGCATAGGAGGTTAAGCCTCTGTCTTCAACATCAGCATGCCCTATAGGCACCGGTTTGTATCCCAACTGCTCCACTTCCAATCCATTTCTCTGCTAATGTGCCTGGGAAAGCAACAGAAGATAGCACAAGTACTTGGGCCCCAGCACTCATGTGGGAGACCCGGAAGAAACTCCTGCTTCAGCCTGGCCCAGCCTAGACCTTGTGCCTTGTGGCCATTTGGGGAGTGAACCAGCAGATAGAAGATCCAATTCTCTCTCTCTCTCTCTCTCTCTCCCTCCCTCCCTCCCTCCCTCCCTCCCTGTCTCACTCTGGCTCTGGCTCTGGTTCTGGCTCTCCTTCTCTGTAACTCTGACTTTCAAATAAATAAACAAATCTTTTAAAAAAAATTTATATCTCTACTTAAGTTCAAATAGCTCTTTCTCTTCCTCCCTAGAAGTTATTAAGCAAAAATAGAAACAGTTTTGATCTTGGGTAAGATAAAGCTAAATTCAAATCCAGGATCAGTCATCTTGAGAAAATTACCTTAAATCCTCAGAGTTAAAAGTTTTCCTCCAGTGTTGTGGTATAGTGGGTTAAGCCAGCACCTGCATGCTATATGGGCACCTGTTCAAGTCCTGGCTGCTGCACTTCCAATCCAGCTCTCTGCTATGGCCTGGAAAAGCAACAGAAGATGGCCCAAGTGCCTGGGCCCCTGCACCTACGTGGGAGATCCAGAAGAAGCTCCAGGTTTTGGCCCAGCCCAACCCTAGCCATTGTGGTTATTTGGGAAGTGAACTAGTAGATGGAGATATCTGTGTGTGTGTGTTTCTCCCTCTCTTTCTGTAACTTCCAGACTTTCAAATAAATAAATAAATCTTTAAAAGAAAAAAGAATCCTCATCTACAAAATGAAAACAATATCTACCCTCAAGCATTGTACAGATGTAAAGCACCTGCCTGGGTACTCAATAAATAGTAGCTATCATTATAATTCTTATCACTGAAGTTATTTGAGTTGCCTTAATTACATATTTATCTCTTCAGAGATATGAAGTACAAGTTCAAGCAACCTTTCCTCTTCCCAGCAAAAGTTTATTGAAACAAATTTGCCCACTCAGCAACATACAAACACAAAGCATACACTGTTTTCTAACTCGTGTGTATATTAAACTTGAAGGGCACCGCGTCTCCCCTGGCCACTATGCTTCAGAAGCAGACTCTGGGAAACAGAGACACATTTGTTTCAGCACACACTGTGGTGACGAGAGTTCTGAGAGCTTCCTGAGAGGCCCGAGATAACCCAGAGAGGCCAAGCAGGAGCAGAGCTACTGAATCACACTGAGAAAATCAGAGGCACCTGAGACTTGGAAGCCTGCCTGCCTGCCTGCCTGCCTGCCAGTGGAATTTCTGGTCATTGCCTAGGCCAGGGCTCAACACAAAGCAGCAGCTCTATAAATATGACCAACAGGAAAGGGACAGGTCTGTCCTAGCTGCCCCGACACACACAGCATAGTTAAGTCTCGTACACCTTTTGCCTCCAATGATTTCTTCCAGGAGGCCCCTGTCAAGCGCCTTGAAGAAAACTGGTGTGATGTCTACTCAGACTGGAGTTCTTTGAGGTCCAGAGAGTTCTCCACATCAGAGATAACACTTTCAAAGTCAGCAGTCTTCACAGGGTTATCCCACTTCCCTGCTGTACAACAAGCCCAACAGTTCCCTACTCCATCCCTCAAGGCAGGCTAAGAAAAGCATTTAATGTTCATTCTGTTCATTCAGATGCCTCAAGTTTGACATGAGGTAAACATATGTGGGCCATGGACCCAAAGACAGGGAGCAGAAGAACCCAAGCAAACCTTGCCCACAGGACTCATTACCTCTGCAAGAGCATAGAGTTACTCCACTCCTACTGCAGCCACCTGCTCAAGGTAGCCATGGCAACAGCAAACAAAAACCTAAAGCCAAAGACAAGGGCCAAACCATCCCCCAGTGTGATTGATATAAGTCACTGAGCATGATTTTAATAGGTTCTCAATAGGGACTGGCATTTTGGCATAGTAGGTTAAGCTTCCACCTGTGATGCCAGCATCCCATATAGGCACTGGTTCAAGTCTCGGCTGCTCCACTTCCTAATCCAGCTCCCTGATAATGTCCCTGGGAAGGCAGCAGAAGATGACCCAAGTGTTTGGGCCCATGTACCCCTCTCCCTCCCCTTCCCTCTCTCCCTCTCCCTCTTATTCTCTCACCCTCTTGTTTCTTCTTTCTCGCTCCCTTTCTCTCTCCCCCCCCCCTCCTCTCTCTGTAGCTCTGTCTTTAAAATAAAAAATAAATCTTAAAAAAATACATTCTTGGGGGCCAGCACCGTGGTTCACTTGGTTAATCCTCCATCTGTGGCGCCAGCATACCATATGGGCACCGATTCTAGTCCCAGTTGCTCCTCTTCCAGTCCAGCCCTCTGCTGTTGCCCAGGAAGGCAGTGGAGGATGGTCTGGGTACTTGGGCCCCTGCACCCACACGGGAGACAGGGAGGAAGCACCTGACTCCTGGCTTTGGATTGGCATAGCTCTGGCCGTGGCTGCCATTTTGGGGGTGAACCAATTTCTCTCTGTCTCTCTCTCTCACTGTCTGTAACTCTATCTGTCAAATAAATTTTAAAAAATTAAAAATTAAAAAATACATTCTCAAGGCCCGTGCTGTGGAGCAGCGGGTTAATGCCCTGGCCTGAAGTGCCAGCATCCCATATGGGCGCCGGTTTGAAACCCGGCTGCTCCACTTCCAATCTAGCTCTCTACTATGGCCTGGGAAAGCAGTACAAGATGGGACTCCCGCATGGGAGACCCAGAAGAAGCTGCTGGCTCCTGGTTCCTGGCTCCTAACTCCTGGCTCCTGGCTCCTGGCTCCTGGCTCCTGGCTCCTGGCTTCGGATTGGTGCAGCTCCGGCCATTGCGGCCAATTGAAGAGTGAACCATTGGATGGAAGACCTCTCTCTCCCTGCCTCTTCTCTCTCTGTATAACTCTGACTTTCAAATAAATAAATAAATCTTTAAAAAAATACATTCCCGGCCGGCGCTGCAGCTCACTAGGCTAATCCTCTGCCTTGCGGCGCCGGCACACCAGGTTCTAGTCCCGGTCAGGGCGCCGGATTCTGTCCCGGTTGCCCCTCTTCCAGGCCAGCTCTCTGCTGTGGCCAGGGAGTGCAGTGGAGGATGGCCCAAGTGCTTGGGCCCTGCACCCCATGGGAGACCAGGAGAAGCACCTGGCTCCTGCCTTTGGATAGGTGCGCCGGCCGTGGCGGCCATTGGAGGGTGAACCAATGGCAAAGGAAGACCTTTCTCTCTGTCTCTCTCTCTCACTGTCCACTCTGCCTGTCAAAAAAAAAAAAAAAAAAAAAAAAAAAAAAACATTCCCAATAAATAAGTATGAGATACTATTACCATGTCAGGTAGAAAAATTATGCCCATAAAACTGAGAAAACCCACCACATGAACACTTACTCTTAATAATAAGGCACTATTGTCTAAGCTTTTCATAGGAACTGATGTCAACCTACTTGGCACCTTCCTTCCCTACCTACTCAATCCAAGGATCAATTCATTGCTATTCATTCATTTATTCAGCCAGTATCTATTGGGCACATGCTTTCCGAACAGCACTGGGACAGATACTGAAGACAGTACAAATCAGACACGGCTCTTGCCACAAGAGACGAAACTGTGAAGGAAAACAAGAATAAAACCAGGGGGGAAAAAAGGCTTTACACTATACAGCACATTCATATACATTGACTTTATTTTCCAAGTGAAAGAACTGCAGTTTGAGTCAGCTGATCTGCAAGGACTCAAGCCAGTGCCCAGTGCTCTTGATACGCTATCACGCTGCCTCTCACTCTAAGAGGCATCAAGTAGGGTGTGAAGTACACAGAGAGTATTGCAGATAGTAAGTGCTACCAGAGTTTGGTCAGAAATGAGAAGTAGCTTGTGGCTAGCATTAGGGAAGACCTCATAAACAATTGGGAGATCAAGTAGGAAGAAAGGAGGACAGCAAATGGCATTCTGTGAGGAAAGTAAAAAACTCAGAGCAAAAGAGAAGCAGGATAAATAATGGTGTGTTCTAAAGACAAGAACAGGGGCCAGCATTGTGGCATGTTGGGTAATGCCACCATCTGCAATGCCTGCATGCCATATGGGCACTGGTTCATGTCCCATGTGCTCCATTTCCAGTCCAGCACCCTGCTAATACACCTAGGAAAAGCAACAGAAGATGGCCCAAGTGCTTAGGACCTGCCACCCATGTGGGAGACCTGGATAAGGCTACTGGCTCCTGACTTCAGCCTGGCTCAGTCCTGGCCATTGCAGCTATCTGGGGACTGAATCACTGGATGGAAGTCACCTATCTCTCCACTTTGCCCTGTCTCTCCATCTCTCTCTGTAACTCTGATTTTTTTCAAATAAATAAATCCTTAAAAAAAAAGCCTGGCTGGGCCAAGTACACAGGGAGGGGAATAGAAAGAGATGAATTGAACAAAGTCGTCTGGGCCTAGGACCCTGGGCAGGGGAAAAAAATACCACCACCCACAGAAAGATCAACACAAAGCAAAGGTATAGTGTTACTGGATCATTTCAGGTTTTTCCTTGCATGGCCTTTCATACCAAAAAAAAAAAAAAAATCTACTGCACTCTAATAAACATGACAGGGCCATAGCCAGCTCTATTCAAATCTTGTCTGCCCTAGCAAGATGTGCCAACAGAAGCAAGGTGCTGTTAAATTCTCAGTGCCAGAATGTTTCCTCTTGCCACTTTCCAGTGGCCACGAGTAACCCCACAAGGCTTTAGATACATTTACCCTGCCTGTGGAGGCCCCAACTCTTGAATGCAACCCAGTTGAGCCAAGTGGTGAGGAGACATGCAGCACAAAACTCTGACCCAACCTTTGGAAACCTACTCTGCACAACTCAACAGAGATCTCTCATTGCTCTTATCTAATATTGCTGAGAGTATTAACAAATGCAGATATTCGTCACCATACGCAACAGGTATCACCAGGCTTCTTTTTCTGTGCCTTTTATAAAAGCTCTCTAGCTAGGTGGGTCCTCAGAAGCAGCACTTGACACTGAGTTTGTATATGCCTAATCCTGTCCAGCCTAGTTTCAGTGAACATAATATAAGATTGTAATAATATTAATATTGTTCTCCTTTGTATAGGTCCCAGACCTCCTAAATACCCATAGTAGCTTCATGAGATAGAAAGCCTGCACAACAGAGTGGGAACAACATGAGAATGAGAATCAAAGAAAACTGGATTCTAGCCATAGCTGAGCAAAGCCTTGGGCAAGTCTGTTCTTCTCATACAATAGCTTAACATGCTAGAATGCTAAGTCCTAGCACCTTACAACAATGGCCAAAAAAAAAGTCACAATAAGTTTCATCTATCAATGTGTGAGTCCCAGTTTAAAGCTATTCTCAGAAGTTGGAGTAGTAAAGGCTCCAAGTGTCTGTACAATACGCTCCAGAATCAAAGATATCAAACAAGGAGTTGGGAGGCAGTACTGAATTCTAGAATAAAAAGTTAGCTTATGTTGGTGTCCGCACTGTGGCATAGCAGGTAAATCTAGTGCCAGCATCCCATATGGGGGCTGGCAAGTCCCAGCTGCTCCACTTCAGTCCAGCTCTCTGCTATGGTCTGGGAAAGCAGTAGCAGATGGCCCAAGTCCTTAGGCCCCTGCACCCATGTGGGAGACCCAGAAGAAGCTCCTGGCTCCCAGCCTTTGCAGCCATCTGAGGAGTGAACCAGCAGATGGAAGACTTTTCTGTCTCTCCCTCTCTCTTTCTGTAACTCTACCTCTCAAATAAATAAATAAATCTTAAAAAAAAAAAAAAAAAAAAAAAGTTTGCTTGTTATTGGGCCTGAAGAGCAGAGAAAGATGGGCCAGGTCAAAACAATGAAATCAGGTATGCATCACAAGGCACACACCAAAAGGAATATAAAAAGACCACAAAAGACTCTAAGAGGTAAACAAAGGACATCAAGGGAAAGCTAAAAGACCACAGCACCTGGAAGCCAGTGTCCCCAAGAACACTAGAGTGATGTCAGAGGCATCCTTTAAGGTGGCCCCCAGTGATCCTTGCCCTCCTGGTACCCACACCATTGTGTAATCCCCTCACCTTGAGAACAGACTGGACTTACTGACTGCTTCTAACACAGAGAATATGGAAGGAGTGATGTCATATTAACTCCAAGATCAGAGATGAAAGACTGTTGCCCATCCTGGGCACTTTCTCTTGGGTCACTTGTTCTGGTGGAAGCCAGCTGTCATGTCATGAGGCAGCACACCAGAGAGGCCCACGTGGCATGGGACCAAAGTCTGCCAACAGTCATGTAAATTAGCCAGAAAGCAAATAATCTCCCCCATTGAACCTTCAGCCCCAGTCAACTGCTTGACTTCAACTTTACAAGAGACCTTGAGCCTGATGCACTATGCTAAGCTGCACCCAGATTCCTGACCCACAGAAACTGATAATAACTGCTTGCTGATTTAATTAAATTTGGGCATAATTTGTTATGCACTAATAAATAACCAATATAGATGGGGGCCAGGCCCATCTGCTCAACCATTTCAAGACTGCAGGTGTGTCTAGAGAAGTAGTTATACCCAGAAAAAAGGAAGGGAGCATGTGTTGGAAGTAAGATCAAATACCAGCATCCATTCTTTATTATTATTTTTTTTTAATTTGACAAGTAGAGTTATAGACAGTGAGAGAGAGAGACAGAGAAAGGTCTTCCTTCCGTTGGTTAACTTCCCAAATGGCCGCCACGGCCATTTGAGCTAAGCCAATCCGAAGCCAGGTGCTTGTTCCTGGTCTCCCATGTGGGTGCAGGAGCCCAAGCACTTGGGCCATCCTCCACTGCCCTCCCAGGCCACAGCAGAGAGCTGGACTGGAAGAGGAGCAACCGGGACTAGAACCTGGCATCCATATGGGATACTGGCATCGCAGGCAGAGGATTAACCAAGTGAGCCACGGCGCCGGCCCCAGCATCCATTCTTTATTAACAGTTTCCGCATGCCCTATAATAATCCTCCATCTAGTAGGCTTAGAGTAGGCCACATCTAGCCTGTACATGTTGGATGGGGGTATACCTGAAATAAGGCAATGGAACTACAGCAGACTGACACATGCAACTACCATTAGAGAGGTGCTACCATAAGCAGTCAGACTCTGGATGAGGTTTTTTCAGGCCTGCAAAATCAAAGTCTAGGGGCTGATGCTGTGGTGCAGTGGGTATAGCTGTCACTTGCAGTGCAGGCATCCAATATGGGCGCCAGTTCAAATCCCAGCTGCTCCACTTCAAATCCAGCTCTCTGCTATGCCCTAGGAAAGCAGTAGAAAATGCCCCAAGTGCTTGGACCCCTGCACCTATGTGGGAGACCCAGAAGAAGCTCCTGGCTCCTGGCTTCAGATTGGCTCAGCTCGGGCCGTTGTGGCCATCTGGGGAGTGAACCAGTGGGTGAAAGACCTCTCTCTCTATCTCTCCTTCTCTATGTAACTCTGACTTTCAAATAAATAAATAAATCTTTTTTAAAAAAATCAAAGTCTAAGAGGACTCAACTACTACTAATTATACAGCATTTTACAGTTCATAAAACCCTTTTCATATGTTATCTCATTTTAGCCTCATCATAGAGCCATTCATTAAGACTATTCCATTTCTACAAATGAAAAAAAGTAAGGCTAAAAGAGATGAGGTGACCCACCCTCCACTAGATTCACACTAGTAAGGAAAGGAGCTAGAATTCTAAACCTCCTCTGTGGGGCCAGCACTGTGGCATAGCAGGCTAAGCTGCTACCTACAATGCCAGCATCCCATACAGGCAATAGTTTTAGTCTTGGCTGCTCCACTTCTTTTTTTTTTTTTCCAAAGATTTATTTTATTTATTTGAAAGACAGTTACAGCAGTTAGAGAGAGAGGCAGAGCCAGAGAGAGAGAGAGCTCCTCCACCCATTGGTTCACTCCCCAAATGACCGCAATAGCCAGAGCTGAGCCAATCCAAAGCCAGGAGCCGGGAGCTTCCCCCAGGCTCCCACATGGGAACAGGGGCCCAAGGATTTGAGCCGTACTCCATTGCTTTCCCAGGGCATAAACCAGCAGATGAAAGACCTTTCTCTCTGTCTCTCCCTCTCTCTATGACTCTACCACTCAAATAAATAAATTTAAAAAAAAAATAAGAAATTCTAAAAAAAGTACTTTCTAAGTGAAGCTTCTTTTTTTCTTTTTTTTTTTTTTAAAGATTCATTTATTTATTTGAAAGTCAGCTACAGAGAGAGAGGGAAAGAGAGAGAGAGATTAATCTTCCATCCACTGGCTCCCTCCCCAAATGGCCACAATTACTAAGGCTAAGCCAGGCCGACGCCAGGAAATAGGAGCTTCTTACAGGTCTCCCACATGAGTAGCAGGGGCCCAGGCACTTGGGCCATTAGCAGGAGGCTGGATCAGAAGTAGAAAGCCAGGACACAAACCAGCACCCATATGGGATGACAGCATTCCAGGCAATGGCTTTATCCACTACACCACAATGCCCACCCTGAAGCTTATTTCTTTAACTTTACCTAATGCTTTCCAAAGGAAAAAAAAAAAAAAACTTTTAACATTCATGGGGGTCGGCACCATGGTGCCCAGATAAAGCCACAGTCTGCAATGATGGAATCCCATGTGGGCGCTGGTTCAAGTCCCGACTGCTCCTCTTCTGATCCACTCCCTGGAAAAGCAGTGGAAGATGCCTCAAGTGCTCAGACCCCTGCACCTACATTGGAGACCCAGAAGAAGCTCCTGGCTCCTGGCTTCGGATTGGCCCAGCTCTGGCCATTGCTGCCATTTGGGGAGTAAATGGATGGAAGACCCCTCTCTCTCTCTCTCTCTCTCTGCCTCTGCCTCTGCCTCTGCCTCTCTGTAACTCTGCCTTTCAAATAAATAAATAAATCTTAAAAAAAAAAAAAAATTCAAGGGCCGGCACCATGGCTCACTTGGTTAATCCTCTCCGCCTGCGGCACTGGCATTCCACATGGGCACCAGGTTCTGGTCCTGGTTGCTCCTCTTCCAGTCCAGCTCTCTGCTGTGGCCTGGGAAGGCAGTGGAGGATGGCCCAAGTGCTTGGGACCCTGCAACCACGTGGGAGACCAGAAGGAAGCACCTGGCTCCTGGCTTCGGATCGGCATAGCTCTGGCCATGGTGGCCATTTGGGGGTTAAACCAACAGAAAGAAAACCTTTCACTCTGTCTCTCTTTCTCTAACTCTGTCAGATTAAAAAAAAAAAAAAATCAGTCAGGTACCCAGCAAACTACAGTACAATTAGAGAACCAGATAATAAATCCCCTTCATTTCAGGTTTAAAAACTTTAAAGCATATGAAGGCTACTACATGCACAGCCTTGTGCTAGGAGTTGGAGTAAAGAGTTGAGTATTTGCTGTCTTAATCCAGTAGGGTTTATGGTACACACAGTAAGAAAAGGAGGCACATAAACAGGCAACTCTGATAGTATGTATAGTGTTAACACCATAACCCCTATAAGCTCCAGAGCAACACAACTTTGTTACGGGTGACCAGACTATTCAAATACTTTTATTAACACAGCTATGGTCAGACCACTGAGGCTATAGTGCCAGATCAACGACATGTTCTCTCTCTTTGGGACACATCAACAGGTGTAGAAATAGCGTGGACTTAGTACACAGACCCCCAAAGTTATAGTTCTTACTCTGCCAATTTTTAGCTATGTGACCTAGAACAGAAAATTCTCAACTACAAATTTTTTATCTTTTGTAAATGGGCAAAGTAAGGAAAAAAGTAAGAGAATTAAAAAGGATAAAGAGATCTGAACTTAGATGAAACAATAATAAAAGAGTCCTTGGTGGCCGGCGCTGTGGCTCAATAGGCTAATCTTCCGCCTTGCAGCGCCAGAACACAGGGTTCTAGTCCCGGTCGGGGCGCTGGATTCTGTCCCGGTTGCCCCTCTTCCAGGCCAGCTCTCTGCTGTGGCCCGGGAGGGCAGTGGAAGATGGCCCAAGTGCTTGGGCCCTGTACCCCATGGGAGACCAGGAGAAGCACCTGGCTCCTGCCTTCAGATCAGCACAGTGTGCCGGCCACAGCGCGCCAGCTGCGGCAACCATTGGAGGGTGAACCAACAGCAAAGGAAGACCTTTCTCTCTCTCTCTCTCACTGTCCACTCTGCCTGTCCAAAAAAAAAAAAAAAAAAAAGGGTCCTTGGTGAGCAGCAACACTTTCAAGGACTGAGGCTGAGGAAAGGCCTGCAATCAATGGGAACCAAGACATGGGGGACAGATTGAAAGGAAGAGAGAAAACAGAACCCATTCAAGGAGGCCCTGATTCCAGCTCTTCCAAAAATCTTTAACAGAAGTTAGGCTGGGCACAACAAATAAAAGGATAAAGGACACCCCCTCCTCCCTCCCTCTGCAAAGATCTTACACTTGTGAGAGAGCAAACATTGATACAATGTATATGTGTTCCACTAGAAACTTATACAAAGTGTCCAGGAGGTAATAAAGAAAGCCCTGTATTGTTATTATTTTACTTCTTAAATTGTGTTGGGTTGCATGGGAAGTCAATGCATTATTCTTTATACTTTGTTGTATATCTTCCTATTTCATGATTATTTTTTTATCAGCAACAACAAAAAAAAGAAAGCCCTGGTGAAGGCCCAGTTTGGTATCTTTTTCTCTCCCTAAAAGCCTGACAGCCAGAGCTACTGGGTTTCCTGAAGATCATTTCCCACAGAGGAAAATGTACCACAGCAAGCTCATGAGGGCACTCAGAGATGTATCGCAAAAGCCACACAGCAGGAAACCAAAAGGGCCCCTTGGAGACCCTTTTGGGTCTTCTTATTCACTCCCCTGAATAAGAATGCCTCCCTTCCTTGCCAAAGCACGGGAGTGTTTATGAAGGCCCCCCCATACCTATGAGGCCTCTGGGTAGACTTCAAGTAGCCTGTGAATTTAGATAGAAAAAAAGTTATATTCTAATTTTCAATATTCTCTTGCTGAAGGTTAGCATCTCTTTTAATTATATATGTAGACAACCAACCACAAAAGTAGTAGCAGTACTTGTGATTTTGTCACCAACAGAAATCATACTTTTATATCAATTACAATGTTTTTTTAAGGATTTATTTATTTATTTATTTAAGAGGTAGAACTACATACAGAGAGAGACAGAGACAGAGAGAAAGGTCTTCCATCCGCTGGCTCACTCCTCAAATGGTCACAATGGTCACAGCCGAGCCAATCTGCAGCCAGGAGCCAGTAGCTTCTTCTGGGTCTCTAATGTGGGTGCAGGGGCCCAACCACTCAGGCCATCTTCTACTGCTTTCCCAGGCCACAGCAGAGAGCTGGATGGGAAGAGGAGCAGCCGGGACTAGAACCGGTGCCCATATGAGGTGCCAGTGCCACAGATTACCTGCTATACCACAGTGCCAGCTCCAATTATACTGTTATAGATATCTCAAAATATTATTTATATTTACCATGACTTCAAAATTTAGTGATTATTAGAACCACTGCTACATCATACATGATTGCAAGCTTCCTTTTACAGATGCTGATGTGAGGCACCTGGCCAATAGTGAAGCATTTGCCTACTTAACATCCAGTCAAGAGTAACACCTCAGATTCTCACACTAGTAACCTGATACCCACAATGCTCCCTTTTCTCCAATCTCCCTCAGATTCTGATTCTCTTCTGCCTCAACCCAACTTCTTTCCAGGAAGCCCATCCCAGCTACCTTGGCTTACTCCAACACACACAGATCACTCTTTAAATTAAAAAAAAATTAAAAATTAAAAAAAAAAAACTGATTTATTTGGAAGTCAGAGTTACACAGGGAAAGGAAAAGACAGAGAGACAGAAAGAGAATCTTCCATCACTGTTCACTTCCCAGATGGCTGCATGGCTGGGTCTGGGCTAGGCTGAAACCAGGAGCCAGGGGCTTCTTCCAGGTCTCCCACATGGGTGGCAGGGGCTCAAACATTTGGGCCATCTTCCGCTGCTTTTCCCAGGGCCTTAACAGGGACCTGGATTGGAAGTAGAGCAGCCAGGACTCAAATCAGCACCCAGACGTCACAGGTGGTGGCTTAATCCACTACACCATAATGCCAGCCACACAGATCACTCTTAGGTTACAGAATCTATACTGCCTGATTTTTCACATCAACTAGACTTATGCACTATATTGTAATTAACATTCCCTAAATATATGAGAGAACTTCAAGAAGTTTGTGGAAAACAGAATTAAAAGACAAATTTGTTTTTGTGCAAAAAAAATTTTTTTAACTTATTTGAGAGGCAGAGAGACATGCACACTAACAAATAGAGATCTTCCTTCCACTGGCTCACTCCCAAATGCTCAAAACAGCTGGAACTGAGCCAGAGACAAAGCTGGGAGCCAGGAATTCAATCAAGATCTCCCACATGGGTGACAAGAACCCAATTACTTGAGCCATTACCACTACCTCCCAGAGTCCACATTAGCAGGAAGTTACAGTCAACAGCTGGGCCAGATACCAACCCAGGATGTGGAACCCAGGCATCCTAACTGGTATCTTAACATCCAGGCCAAAAGCCCTCCATGTGCAAAAAAAAAAAAAAAAAAAAAAAAAGAAGAAGAAGAAGAAAAAGAAGAAGAAGAAGTTTGAAATCCATGTACAGTTTTTTTCACATTTTCCACAAACTTTCCAAAGTCCCCATGAATATGGTCCTACTAGACTTAGACTTCTTTAGTAGTCTTAAATCCCCTCCATAGAGCAAAGCAAGTAGTAAACATTCATTATTCTGTCTTGTAAATTGAGCAACTGATTAAGTCAGGGTCCCTTACTCAAATGGCCTTGTCTAGTTTTACCAATAACCTACTGTGAAACCTCTATTTAACGCCTCTGTAGTATAAAAATAAGTCTCTTTGTCTGTAAAAATAAGTAGGTTGGGCTAACTACTGTTTCCATTTCTTCACTTTTGAATTAGGCAGCCACTTCTCATCTCCCCAAGATCTGAGATAAAGTATGGAGGAAACTGTAAAGCCTCCCCCAGCTCTCCCAGGCAGCTGGGTTAGTCACTTGCTCCCCTGGGCTTCCCACAGCTTTTGTATGTATATGTAATACCTCTATTTCAGCATCTATCACAGGATCTGGAAGGAGTATGCAGTTTAGTGGCTGAGGTAGAAGAATTAGACTGCCTTAATCCAAACACTGGCTCTCCTTACCATCTGTGTAATTTCAGGCAAGTTGTTTAACATCTCTGTGACTTAATTTCCCTGCCTATAAGGTTGATAATAATACCTACTACACAAGAAGGTTTTAAGAATAAATGAAATAAAATGGTTAGAATAGTTCCTGCCATATAGTATACACTAATTGTTGCCACAGGGCACCAGCACTTGAACTGTTTGGTAGCTCTTCACTTTCCGGTAAAGTTGTCCTATCCCTATCCTTCGCCTCTGAACTGGGATGTACCACATTCTGGGTAAAGGCAAGAGAGCTGAGCCCAAGCCAATACAGTGGCAGCAGTTGGACTGACCATTGCTACTGCAGGATTTGCAGGCTGTTATGTGTTGCAAGCCACAAAGCACATGGAGCCTCAAGTAAAACAAGTTTTTCAAATCTACCTAAACCTGCCTTCAGTGACGGCTATTACAGAGGTGGGTTTGAACATAAAGTGACAAAATGAGAAGTAGCATTAATACTAAGTGTAAGCCCTACTGCTCATAAAGGAAAAATAAGAGATATGCAACTACGAATGATGCTCTTAAATCACCCAAAGGAGGATCTCCTTATATAGCAGTCAAAATCAATGAAGCTAAAGATTTACTAGAAGGTCAAGCTAAAAAAAGAATTTTTTAAGGATTTATTTATTTTTATCTGAAAGAGTTACAGAGAGAGGGAGAGACAGAGACAGCAAGAGAGAGAGATCTTCCATTCGTTGGTTCACTCCCCAAATGGATGCCAACAGCCGGAGCTGAGCCAAGCTGAAGTTGGAAGCCAGGAGCTCTTCAGGGTCTCCCACGTGGATGCAGGGGCCCAAACATTTGGACCACTCTCTCCTGCTTTCCCAGGCACATTAGCAGAGAGCTGGATCAGAAGTGAAGCAGCCAGGACTTGAACCAGTGCCCAATCAGTACCCATAGAGGATGCTGGCATCACAGGCAAGGGCTTAACCTGCTGCACCATGATGCCAGACCCAACACATGAATCTTCAGTTCATGTTAGCATGTGTATATGAGCACCAATTTTTTATAATAAAATACCTCAGAGCCACAATTTTTAAAAGCCCATTGTTATTATTACTATTAATTAGTGCTACTGTGTTAATCTGCCCTATTAGACATGAGGTTACAACCTTAACTAGCTCTCTGTTCCCCTCTCATTCTCTGTCACAGCACCTTGTCTGTGTTTTCTTTCATGGCACTTGCCAGAAGGTAATATATTTGTTTGCTTATTTTCTGTCTCCCCAGTGAGACTTTAACTTCCATTAAGGGAGTTCTCTAAATCTCCACAGGAAACGTACATAGTGCCTGACCCAGAGCAGGCACTCAAATGCTTGTTGAATAAATAGCACATGAGCTACCACTACTCAGGGTTTGCTGAATCAATTAACCTAGCTAAGGTTGATTGTGAAAACTGAGGCCTCAGAGCAGATGTTGTCCTGGCTGCCCCAGGATTAGTGTGTCCCTTATCCCAGTCCCCAGTATTAGCTTCAGCCAAACCCCACCCACCTGCTCTTGGCCCCAGCCCAGTTCCGGGAGCCACCCTCAGCTAAAATTAGCATAGCTACCAAGATGGCCAGGCCATTTATAGCCCTGGAGGCAGCAGCAACTAGCTGGGTGGTCAGGAAGGGCCCTAGCCTGCCACTCCATCAGGGGTTGACTGAAAGTCAGTCTGTACCCTATACACTACGTGTCTATCCTCTGAGGCACCTCTTCAGCTACAGTCCCTGGTTGGAGACCTAATATCTCCAACACTGAAGACTCTAGACTCCACTGAGGTCCGTCACACTTTCTACAGAAACCTTTCTGAGTTTCTGGAGGCAAGGAGCCTAGCACCTAAGGGAGGTCCCAAGCATCAGTTTCAGGTCGGCTTCAGAAATGCAGGCCCTCCAATGGCACAGATCTTTACGAAGAAAGTAACTTGGCATGGCTGAGTGTGCAGGTATTAAAGAGTCAAAAGGCGAGAGGAATGGCCTCTCCACTGCCTGCGGAGAGAGCCTCCTAGCACAGCACCTGCCTTCACTGCAAGGTCAGACTTTTAGTCGTGTTCGGCATGTGCATGGGAAAGCCATAAACATGTTAATTAAATCTTGCTTCGAATCAAATCTTTTCATGAGCTAGAAAGGGACAGATGGGTCTTTACATGAGAAAGAGAAGTCAAAACCTCTGCACTCCTGCAAAAGACTCCAGAGGAGAAAAAGGCAGCCGTTCTCTTGGCTCTCAGTTCCAGAGTCAGCCAGGCCTGCCTAATCACCAGGAGGGAAGGCAGCCTTCTCTGGGCCCCACCTAGCCCTCCTTTAATGGGACGTGCGAAGATGGAAGAAGGCCAGCAGTTAGGCATCAGAAAGCCTGCCCATAAGATTGAGCACAGGAGCGGGTTTCCTCACCATAAAAACAGGGACAATACCACCTGTACTACATTCTAATGGAGCTATTGTGCAACTTCGTAGGAAAAACAGCTCTGAGGTTGTACAATATAAACTGTAGAGACATACAAACTGACGAGCCATGTAGAATCTCATTATAAAAAGTAACGCCATTAAGAATAAAAGAAGTGAAACTTCTCCTGAGTTCTAGGGATAGAGAGGTACCGGAAAGGCTGCTCGAGTTCCTGGTTGCACTGAGAGTTTCTCTCCGAAGCCTTTTTGCAGAGGCCAGTCTACCAGCCACCTCTTTGCAAAAACAAATCCATATGAGTCAGAGAAAAAGTCCCAGACTCAAGGAGACAACCTGCCAGAACAATAATACTGGGACCCCCCAAGTTCTCCCAAACCATACCCATTCACAGTACTCAGGGTCTGTCTCTCTGTGAGACTTGCCTTACCGGAATTCACTGTAACAACAGAAACCAATTTATGAGTAGAGGAGGAAAAGACCAAGAGAGTCCTCATCAGCATAGCCAGGCATTGAAATACTTGTATGCTGGATGGAGCTTGGTCTCCTTAAGCTCAAGGATGGTCCTGAAGGAAGCTGGAATACCTTTTATTTTAGGTATAAGCATGCACGCAAACACACACACACACACACACACACATCCTGACGGCCTAAAATTTAAGACTTCATGCCTTTGGCTTGTGTCTGAAATATAGAACATGTTGCCCCCAAATATTCATTCTATGTTACTCATATTTTAGAATAAAAAAATCAATTATCAATAAGAATATCCCTTGAACAACAGAGATGCCCCTGAGGCACACTTCACAATTCAGTCTTTCTATTCATAACCCGATGGGAACCAAGCTTTGAATTGGGCTTCAGGGGCTCAGGAGACTACCCTTAGAGAGACAGGATTCACATGCTAAAAGAACCTATCTTTAAAGCAACAGCCCTGGTACCATTCTGAATTCATTTGGAAACCAGCCCTTAGAGCAAGTAGAATCACACCCAGGCCAGGCAAGGAACTTATACTTGACCTGTATTTCCTTTTCCTACTTGTCTCATCAGGAACCCACTGAGCCCTCCCCTCCTTTGAGTTTACCTATCCTCAGACACAACTCAGCTATAAACTCCCCCCACCCCTGCAGACCACAGCTTTGGCCAAGATCATTATTATGATCCAAGGTGAGAGAAATGGGAAAAGAGAACTGATCTCCTTCTAAGCCTTACATAAAACAACAGGATTTTAAAAGTATAACTTTCTACTGTTGCCTGACGAGATCGCCCCAGAGCACTGGAAAAACCAGGATAGATCAAAAATAACATGGAATCCCTAACATCATCAGTCAGAAGAAATAGGTCAACAAGTGGTCCCAGAAATTATATCATGCCTATGTCAAGAACAGACCATTTAATTCCTTAGTGGTAAATAGGATTCCATCTAAGGAACTGCCTTGATATCTCAGATGGGCACAGCCGAGAGACGGATTCCTAAGGGGAGGGAGGGACTAGGGTTCCCACGGTTGTAGGAACAGAGGGCACACCTGAACACCAGGCTGTCAGGCAACAGAGGTGGCCAGCCCTGACTTTCCCTGCCCAACCCAAGTGGACTGCACGCTGCTGAAACTCGCTAACCACAGAAGTCTTTTCATCTGGCCAGGACATTCTTCCAGACAAGTAGTCCTGAGATGGGGCCTCTCTTGCCTTGCTGCCCTAAAAGGTCAAAGTGCCCCCAAAGACATCTTAAGGAGTGAGGGGAGTTGTGCAGGGGAGGTAACATCGGCCAAGACTCCAGAACATAAACAACTTCTTGGCCTACTGGGAACAGGCAGTGCCATGTGCAGATCCTCCACCAGTTTCACATGCACAAATCAAGATTTCAGCTTGCCCACTTCAGGCCACCCGGTGGTCGGGCCAGCCTTACCTGCTGCAGTGGACTCCTCAGAAGTGGCCCCCGAGCCGGCTCCTGCCGCTTTCTCGCTGTGACTGTGGCTGAGGCTCTGGCCCTGATGCACGAGGAACCCCCAGAGGAGCCAGAGGGCAAGACGGGCGCACACATCCATGGCTCTAGGTCTCAGTCAACATGCGCCTAATGTAGACACCTTGGGATCCCAAAGGCAGAGCCGGGAGTCTGGGAGTCCGGGAGAGCAGCCGATCCCCAGGCAAGATGCCCTCGCGGCGTCGCAGCTGTCCGGCCACCTGCGGGCCTGCCTCCTCCGGCAGCCAAAGGTCAAGGGCTCCAAGTTTGGAGAGAAGGGCCGGCGTCTTGGGGACAACCGTGGGTCCGCGGAGGCTGCGGCGGCCTGAGCGCTGGCCGCTTCCGGAGAGTTTGGGCAAGGTGGCTGCGGGGCCGCTGTCAGATCCGCAGCCTGCTACACCCCTGCAGGAGGGGGTGGGCGGGATCTCCCACGGTCACAGGAGTCGGGGGAGGGAGAGGAGAGAAGGGAGGAAGAGAAGAAGGGGGCACCTGACCTCGCCCCGCCGAGGAGCGGCGAGCAGAAGCTCGCGGAGGGCGTGCGACTCTCAGGCCCCCGCGGACGCGAGCGTCTCCAGGATCCTAAGGCCTCCTAGGCCGAGGTCAGCGCACGCGTCCGGCGCGGTGCCCAGGCTGCTGGCTGTGCCGTGGTCCAGAAGGCGGACGCGCACGGGCCAGGCCCGGGACAGCGGCTCCCGGCGGGCGGGCGGGCTGGCGGGCGGCGCGGGGCGGGCGGGGGCGTGCTCTCCCGCGGGCCCGCCCCACGCCGCCCGGCCCCCAGCGAAGCCCGGGCCCGCCCCAGAGCCCGGGCTTATCCCGGAATAACCTGTTGGGGACGGCCGTCCGGAGCCCCCCGTCCCCCTCGGGCTCTCCGGGAGCCCCCAGCCCGCGCTGGTCTTCGCCAGGACGCCCTTCCTGCGCCAAGGATCAGGCCCGGACCTCTCCTTTGCCCCCCCGAGTGTCCCGCGCACCAACCCGCCGGCTGACGGGCCCCTGACACGCAGTTGCTCAGGTAACCCAGGCCTGCGGCGGCCGCGGCAACAGCAGGTGCCCTGCCCTGCTCTGATCCCCGGGCCGCGGAACTCCACTCGCCTCAGCTCTGGGGAAAAAAAAAAAAACAGCCTGGACAGAGGCCTCCGGCACAACGACAGCCTCCGGAGGCGAACAACGGCCCAACCGGGTCGGCTCCGGGGGGAAGCTCCCAGCCCCCCGTCCCCCCCACGCCCGGTGCTTTTTCCTGACTCCGCCCTCCCGCCGCGCCTCACAACCAATCGGCTGAGGAACTCGCGCGCTTCGTCGCCCGTGCGCAGCGGCCCCTGGTGGGCACATCTGGGAACTGCAGACAGGAGTCGCTCCTGGGAGGCCCTGCCTCTTTGCGGACGGTTGGGGAGCCAAGTGAGGATCCGCCCTTGGGGCGAGGCTCACTGGGGCCTGCGCGTGTTTTCAAAGGAAATGGTGCCAGAAAGCAAAATGAAATGTGCACTCTAGGTAGAATTCCTCTGCAATCCCTTCTTAAGTCTGAGCCGAAGGCCGCCATCTGCCTTCCTGGTCCCCCCGGTCACGGCCGCCCCAGGCTGACTCTCCCTTCGTTATCACAGTACATTTTGCTACCTGCCGCTCAACTCTCCTTCCCCTGAGATTTCTGCAGGTTGAACCTGTGCCTGGTTCCTCTCTGCATCTCGCTCTCGAGGGAGGGGTCAGCGACTTGAGTAGGAGCACCCCACTAAAGAGAGCGCCCGCCCGAGCTCCCGCCACAAAGTCTGCACTTCCTGTTCTCTTCTCCAGCACACTGTCAGCAATCTTGAGTGAAACCTCCTGGGTGCCCTACCCTGTCCTTGGCACCAGAGACGGGGGACCTGTTCTGAACAAGCCCTTTGAAGACCGGGAACGCGGATTTGCCCAACAGCTGCCTGGCTTAAGGGTTAGCCTGTTGATATAAAAATACACGTCTAACGTCATCTACTACCGCTCTCCCCCTGCGTTAAGCTCCCCTCAAACTGACCTTCCTAAAGTTCCTCAAACACAGCAAACCCTAAGCCACCTCGAAGCCTGTGTATCTGCTATAGCTTCTGCCAGAAACCCTCTTCCCTGTCCCCAGCTCCTCACACTTCCAGAGCCGAGCCCTTACCAATTCCTACTCTGACCCCTGCCTCAGAATCAGCCGATAGCCAGAGCTACACCATAGAGATTCCTCCCTCTGCCCCTCCCCCAATATCTTGTGAGCCTGAACTTTCAGAGATCAGAGACTGTGACTTATTAACTGCCCCTTTGGAGGGACTCGCTAAAAAGCTGTGTAACATAAGTGAATTCATTTGATCGTTCAAAAAAAATTTTTTATGATTTATTTGTTTGTTTGAGAGGCAGAGTTATAGGCAGAGAGGGAGAAACAGAGAGAAAGGTCTTCCATCCACTGCTTCCCTCCCCAAATGGCCCCAACGGCCAGGCCAGCAGGAAGTGGGCTGATCCGAAGCCAGGAGCTTCTCCCAAGTGCCTGCAGGGGCCCAAGCACCTGGGCCATCTTCCACTGCTTTCCCAGGCCATTAGCAGGAAGCTGGATTGGAAGTGGAGCAGCCGGTGCCCATATGGGATGCCTGCACTGCAGTTGGAGGCTTAACCTACTATACCACAGCGAGGGCCCCCAAATTATTTTATATAAACATTTATTTATTGGGGTGGACAACTGGTGCAGTGGCTTAGATGCTGTTTGGGATTCACACATTCCATATCAGAAAGCCTGGGAGTCAAGTCAGAGCTGTGTTTCCAGTTCCAACTTCCTGCTAATACACAGCCTAGCAGGCAGCAAGTGATATTAGCTCAAGGACTTGGGTCCATGCCACCCACAACAGAGATCCGGATGGAACTCTAGACTTCAAGCTTCAGCCTGGCCCAGCCCCAGGTGTTGTGGGCACTTGGTGAGTGAACTAGCAAATGGAAAATAACTCTCTCTTTCTCTCTCTCTCCCTCCCTGTGTGTGTGTGTCCCTCTCTCCTTCAAATAATTTTTTTAATAAAAAAATTGTGTTATTATTTGAGAGACAAAGAACTTGCATCTGCTGCTTTACTCTCCAAATTCCTACAATGGCAGAGGTTGGGCCAGGCCAGAGCCAGGAGCCAGGGACTCAAGCCAGATCTCCCAGGTGGATGGGAGACTCCACTACTTGAGCCATCACTGCTGCCTCCCAAGGAGGGAGGATCACACCATCGGGGAGCTGGAGTGAGGAGCTGAATCAAGGAACCAAACCCAGAGGAAGGATGTGGCATTCCAACATTGCAACATGGGACGCGGGTGTTCTAACAGGCATCTTAGCCGCTAGGCCAAACACCCACTCCTCCAATATTTATTGAGTAACAAACGAGGTGCTGGAGAATGAGTCAGAACGGAAATCAAACACTCTAGATTCTATTAAACCAATGCTAAACCAGGGGTTTTGAACCAAAATAACAAAACGGGCAGGCAAATAATACAGCCGAGGGAAGTAGGTGGGAGCAATAGGGAGTGGTGGGGACTATGACTGCCAAGTGGGCTCAATATTCAGGTCTATCATCAAAAGAAGATGGCTATCTGTAATCCTCCACCTAGCGGTACCGGCACACCGGGTTCTAGTCCCAGTCAGGGCGCCAGATTCTGTCCCGGTTGCCCCTCTTCCAGGCCAGCTCTCTGCTGTGGCCAGGGAGTGCAGTGGAGGATGGCCCAAGTACTTGGGCCCTGCACCCCATGGGAGACCAGGAGAAGCACCTGGCTCCTGCCTTTGGATCAGCACGGTGCGCCGGCCGCAGCACACCAGCCATGGCGGCCATTGGAGGGTGAACCAACGGCAAAAGGAAGACCTTTCTCTCTCTCTCTCACTATCCACTCTGCCTGTCAAAAAAAAAAAAAAAAAAAGATGGCTATCTGGACTTGTACCTGACATCTCCTTTTTTAATATTAGCACTGATTTTAAAAATAGAAAACACTGTATAGGCCACATAAAACACATCTACAGCCCAAACTAATCACTCAAACTGCCAGTTTGTCATTACTGCCTAAGCCACCTGCCAGTGCTATCATTTAGCTAAGAGAACATGCAAAAAAAGAGCAAAGCATGATTAACACAACTTCCTTCAAATTCAATAACATCATTTCTCTTAGCCACAACTTGATTTCTTTGGGGGTCCGGGTGGAAAACGTATTTGGCATAAAAAAGCCTGGGTCTTTGATACTGTAAGCCAGAGTCTGTTGCGAATTCACACCAAGACTTTCAACCTCTTACTCCCTGTCTCATTTCCTGTGAGGCTAAAATGGTATCTAGGAACTAAAAATAGAATTACCATATGATCCAGAAATTCCACTTCTGCGTGTATACCCAGAAGAAATGAAGACAGGGTCTCAAATGTTTACACAGCCATGTTTATAGTAACATTACTCACAAGAGTCAAAAGGTAGAAGCAACCCAAGTGTTCATGATGGATGAATGAATAAACAAAATATTATATTTATATTATATATACACAAAGGGATATTAGGCAGTCTTAAAAAGGAAGAAAATTCTGACACATGATGCAACATGGATGAACTGTGACAACAAATTGCTAAGTGAAATAAACCAGCACAAAAGGAGAAACACTGTGATTCTACTTGCATGATGCACCTAGAGTAGTCAAATGCAGAGCGACAGGAGTAGAATGGGAGTTGCCAGCAGATGGGGAGAGGGGCGGGGGGCAAGTTGTTTAATAAGGATAGTTTCAGTTTTGAAAGATGGAAAGAGTTCTGGAGACTGCACAGCAACAATGTAAATGTACTTGACATAGCTGAACAGTACACTTAAAAATGATTATAGTGGTAAAATGTATGTATGTGTTACCACAATTAAAAATAAAGGATGTTTGGGGTAGATGTCTGGCACAGAGTTAAGATGCTGCTTCAGAGGACTGCATCCCATATCAAAGTGCCTGACGTGAGGCCTGGCTACTCCACTTCTCATCTACCTTCCTGCTAAAGTGTGCTCTGCATTAGCCTGCAATGCTGGCATCCCATATGGGCGCAAGTTTTGTCCTGGCTGCTCCACTTCCCATCCAGCTCCCTGGTATGTGCCTGGGAAAGCAACGGGGGACGACCAAAGTACTTGGACCCCTGCACCCACGTGGGAGACCTGAATGAAGCTTGAGGTTCCTGGCTTTGGACTGGATCCTGCCCTAGGCTATTTTGGCCATTTGGATAGAGAACCAGCAGATGGAAAATCTCGCTTTCTCTCTCTCTCTGTCTCTCCTTCTTTGTAACTCTGCCTGTCAAATAAAATAAACAAATATTTAAAAAAAAATAGTTATAATCAGCATTCCAGGAAGGCAGGAGATGATAACTCAAGAACTTGAGTCCCTGCCACCCACATGGGAGATCTTAACTGAATTCTGGTCTCCTGGCTTCAGCTTAGCCCAGCCCTGTTACAGGGATTTGGAGAGTGAACTAGCATATGGGAAAAATCTCTCACTCTCACTCTCTCGCTCTGCCTTCCAAAAAAAAAAAAAAAAGTATCTGGAAGCTAAAGCCATGGTCTGGACAACAAGAAAAACCTTCTGACTTGTCTGACCTCCAAGATATGACATTAGAGAAGTCAGTTCCCCTCTGATTTTCAATCTCCCCAGCTCTAGAATTGGCAGTAACCAGATTATTGATCCAGTTTGGCTTTAATATTCTACAAAATGGGGAAATCCTACAACCTCATGAATCTTTCTGAATCAGACCTGCAACTCTCACTTCAATAGAGTCTACGATGTGTCCTTGTGTGAATGTGACCTCTGCAGTAATCACATATAAAAATGTTTCCATCTCTCTATCTTTAAAAAAATTTGTAGGGGCCAGCTTGTGGCACAGGGGGTTTAAACTGTCTGCAACACTGTCACCAGAATCCCATAATGAGCGCTGGTTCGAGTCCTAGCTGCTCCACTTCCCATCCAGCTCCCTGCTAATGCACCTGGGAAAGCTGTGGAAGGAGTGCTTGGGCCCCTGTCACCCACATGGGAGACCAGGATGGAGTTCCAGACTGCTGTTTAATAGAAAAATGTGCAAGCGATATGAACAGTTTACAGGGAAGGAAATCCAAACTGCTATCAAGCATGAGAAGAGTTAGTTATTAGGGAAGTGCCATTGCAAAAGCCAACAAGGTGTCATTATATATCTGTTAGCTTGTCAAAAGTTAGAAAGCTGGGTGCCAGTGTTGTGGCATAGCAGGTAGCGCTGCCTACAACACTGGCATACATTTGGGTGCTGGTTCATGTCCCAGTTGCTCCACTTCAGATCCAGCTCAATGCTAATAGCCTGGGAAAAGCAGCAGAGGATGGCCCAAGGGTTTGGGCACTAGCTACTCCTGGCTTCGGCTTCAGCGTGGCCCAGCACTGGCCATTATGGCCAGCTGGAACATGAATCAGTGGATGGAAGTTCTGTCTCTCTCTTTCCCTCTGTAACTCTGCCTTTCAAATAAATAAATCTTTTTTTTAAATGAATGTATTTTTTTAAATTTTGCTTAAATCAAAAGACAGAGATCTTTAATTATTTGCTCACTTCTCAAACACTTGTAACAGCTGGGCTTGGGCCAGGCTGTCAGGAGACAAAAACTCAAACTGGGTCTCCCTGGTGGGTTGCAGGGATATAAGTACTTGAGCAATCACCTGCTGCCTCCCAGGGTGCACATTAACAGGGTGCTGGAATTGGAAGCAGAGCTAGGACTCAAACCTAGGCACTCCAATATGGAATGCAGGAATCCAAAGCAGAATCCTAAGTTAGTTATGTATTTGAAAGGCAGTGACAAAGATATTCCATCTGCTGGTTCACTCTCTACATGACTGCCACAGCTACAATTAGTCCATAACAAAGTTGGGAGCTAGGAACTCCATCTGGGTCTCCCACATGAGTGGCAGGGGCCTAAGCACTTAGGCCAGCATCCATGGCCTTCCCAGAAAACTGGATCAGAAACAAAGCAGCTGGGGCTTGAACTACCACTCTCATATGGGATGCTGCTTCACCTGCTGTACCACAACACAGGCCCCTCTGTCTTTTTAAAAAATTATTAGTGGCCGGCGCCGCGGCTCACTAGGCTAATCCTCCGCCTGTGGCGCCAGCACACCGGGTTCTAGTCCCGGGTTGGGGCGCCAGATTCTGTCCCGGTTGCCCCCCTTCCAGGCCAGCTCTCTGCTGTGGCCAGGGAGGATGGCCCAAGTGCTTGGGCCCTGCACCCCATGGGAGACCAGGAGAAGCACCTGGCTCCTGCCTTCGGATCAGTGCGGTGCGCTGGCCGCAGCATGCCGGCCGTGGCGGCCATTGGAGGGTGAACCAACGGCAAAAGGAAGACCTTTCTCTCTGTCTCTCTCTCTCACTGTCCATTCTGTCTGTCAAAAAAAAATTATTAGTAATATAAAAAGAACAGATTTCATGTATTTCAAAGATATAATTCTAAGAACATAATGATTCTTCTTCCTTTCTCTTTTTTTTCTCTTAATTTTTTAATAACATAGTTTCTTTTTTTTTTTTTTTTTAATTTAATTCCTGGTCTCCCATGGGGTACAGGGCTCAAGCACTTGGGCCATCCTCCACTGCACTCCCTGGCCACAGCAGGGAGCTGGCCTGGAAGGGGGGCAACCGGGACAGAATCCAGCGCCCCAACCCGGGACTAGAACCCGGTGTGCTGGCGCCGCAAGGCGGAGGATTAGCCTAGTGAGCCGCGGCACCTGCTGAATAACATAGTTTCAATTCACTTTATAATCACAGGCTTAATGTTCCACTAAATGTAGTGCTCAACTAGTAAAAAAGCAAAAAGACTACTGTTCCCCAGGAATACAGACAAGGGCTATAAACAATAATCAAATCATGTCGATTTCAGAGCAAGAACAACCCCTAAACTGACCAAACTTCCTGCACTGCTGCATCCCCGCTCCAGCACCTCTTGTCCGGCCATGCCCAAGAGAAAGGCTACAGGGGATGCTAAAGGAGATAAGGCCAAGGTGAAGGGCGAACCACAGAGAACATCCACAGAGGCCCCACAAGGGAAAAGCTGATGCTGCCAAGCGTGGGAATAACCCTACAGAAAACGGAGAAGGTGCAGGAGCCACAGTGAAGTGTGTGCATTTTTGATAACTGTGTACTTCTGGTGACAGTTTGGAATACTGCTTTTTGTCAAGTTTTATAAAAATGCAGAATTTTGTTTTACTTTTTTAAGCTATGTTGTTAGCACACAGAACATTTCATTGTTGTTTTGGGGGAAGAGGCTGGATTGACACGAGGGAAAAACACGTTCCCTTTGTTGTTTTTTGCTTGTTTTTTAAGATTTGTGTATTTCTTTGAGAGGCAGAGTTGCAGACAGAGAGAGAGCTCTTTCATCCACTGGTTCATTTCCCAAATGGCCACAACAACCAGAACTGGACTGATCCGAAGCCATGAGCCAGGAGCTCCCTCCAGGTCTCCCACATGGGCGCAGGAGCCCAAGCACTTGGGCCATGTTCTACTGTTTTCCTAGGCCATAGGCAGAGAGCTGGATTGGAAGAGGAGCAGCCTGGACTCCAATGGGCACCCATGTTGGATGCCAGTGCCTCAGGCAGAGGCTTAGCTCAGCCACAGCGCTGGCTTCCACACTCCCCCCACTCTTGTAGTTTTGAGACTACTTCTGGGTTTCCCAGAAGGGATTCCCTGCCTTTGACACATAGCCACCAGCGCACAAAACCTTGTGGTGTGGAAAAACTAAACTTCATTTTATGTCCTCTTCCTCCTCCCTGTCTGCCTTCAGCAAAGGCTTACCTCCCTCAAACCCAGAGACCCACTGGGACCTGATTCCCCCAAAATTTGTTTCCATCATTACAGGCAATCTGGACTTCACAATGACACCACTGAGATGGCATCCCTCAAAAGAGCACCAGTTCTTTTCTAGATCATGGGTCTTCAGATTGATCATTCTGCCATTTTCAAGTCATTTCCTGAAAAGCTGTTGAACAGCAGGCTGAATGTGAAATGTCAACCCCCACTCTAAACGTTCCCTTTTCAGAGTATCAGATGAAGACTTCTTTGGGTTTTCCAGTGGCTTTCTGATTTTGGTGGTACATTGAAGAAGGGAGTTGAACGTTGCTGTATACTGTTCACAATTTTCTGTCCACATCCTGCCTGAAATACCATGGTTGTTTATGAAGAGAATCTTTGATGAAGCTGGATACAGTTTGAAAAAAAAGATGTCAAATTCACATTTAGACACTCAAATATCTTTTTTGTGCCCTATGTATTAGCTACCACAAATCAGAGAAACTATTTGGTATTTGTCGTTTTCGGTCTGGTTTATTTCACTAAGCATCGTACTTAGTGCATCCATTTTGCTGCAAAAGACAGGATTTCATTCTTTTTATATCTGAGTGCTATTTCATTGTGTATATATACCACATTTCTTTATCCAGTCATCAGTTGATGGACATCTGGGTTCCCTGTCTTTTTAAAACCTATACATTAAGCCTTTATCATGTGCATCACTCTTAGGCCCTTGCTTATGTATTCTGAAGATAACAGTTAAACCAAAGTGGATTATTAACCAATTCTCATGCCTTCATTCCACTACTTGCAATAGCTTTTCCATCTAAGGTGACATTTCTTCCTCACAGCAATGCTGCTAGATGAGGCAGAGGCTATGCTCATCTTTTTTTTTTTTTTTTTTTTTTTTTTTAAGATTTATTTATTTATTTGAAAGGCAGAGTTACAGAGAAGCAGAGGTAGAGAAAGCAAGATCTTCCATCCTCTGGTTCACTCCCCAGATGGTCGCAAGGGCCGGAGCTGAGCCGATCCGAAGCCAGGAGCCAGGTGCCTCCTCCAGGTCTCCCACATGAGTGCGGGGGCCCCAGGAGCTGGGCCATCTTCCAGTGCTTTCCCAGGTCACAGCAGAGAGCTGGATCAGAAGTGGAGCAGCCGGGATTTGAACCAGTGCCCATATGGGATTCCCACACTGCAGGAGGCAGCTTCCCTCCCCCATGCCACAGCACCAGCCCCATATGCTCATTTTATAAATGAAAAAGAAGCTGAAGCTGAGGAAATGAAGAGTCGGAATGAAAGCAGATCCTGTTTCAAGGGTTATGATTTAAAAGAAAAGAGAAAGAAGACCCAGCTCAGAAGTCACTCTTCCTCTTGGCATCTTCCCTGACTCCTGTCTCAGCAGTCTGCCATGTCTCTGAGTGTACTTATAACTGAATTATTATTCTCTAATGAGGATCTATCTCCCCATTAGCTCTGAGCTCACCAAGAACTGCACCTTGTTCTCTTCTTTTTTGTTCTCATAGGCCAGATTGCCCAGTACAGGGGCCTCCTGTAATTCTCAAGGTCCACATCCATGGATGCAAACAACTACGGATTAAAACTATTTGGGAATAAAAAACTTGCAACTGGACTAGACATGCAGATTTTTTTTCTGGTTATTATTCCCTAAACAATGTAGTATAACAGCTATTTACATGGCATCTGCATTGCAGTAGGTACTAGAATATAGAGATGACTTAAAGGATACAGAGAATGTACGTAGGTAACATAAATACTACACCCCTTCACATAAGGAATTTGCAGAATTGGTATCCGTGGGAGGTCCTGGAAGCAACCCCCCACCAATACTGAAGGATGACTGCTTGTACCTGGCACTCAGTAAATGTTTTGTTAAGAAAATCATTGAGTGAATGATGTGTGTTCTGTACAGTGACCTAAATGCCCTTCTCCACATCACAAGCTTTCTAGTTGCCAATAGCTTTCTTTTAGAAAAGAAAAGGTTGGTAGGTAGGAGTTTGGGCTGCATTCTTGGAGGCGCCCCCTGGTGTCCAAAAGCTGAAAGTACTACTGTCGCTGAGAATGCTCGTGGTTTGGCATGAAATGGAATGGAGAGATCTTGACTTCCAGCAGTAACTCTCTCTGCCCAGGCTCATTTCACAGAGAATCACTCCCCCTTCCAGAATCAACTCTAGAGTCTTATTGCCAGTGTTCATTCATTCACTCATTCAACATCTACTGAGCATCTATTCAAAATAACCTAAAAAGCTCAGCTTTCAGGGGAAATATACATTTGAAAAGATAATCAGTTGTTATTGATAATGTCTCCTTTATTTTAGGATTTATTTAATGGGGCCAGCGTCGTTGTATAGTGGGATGGGCCACCGCCCAAAATGCTGGCACCCTATGTGGGCACCAGTTTGAGCCCCATCTGCTCTGCTTCCAATCCAGCTCCCTGCTAATATATCTAGGAAAAGCAGGGGAAGTTGGCCTGAATGTTTGGGTCCCTGCCACCAACATGGAACACTTGGATGAAGTTCTGGGCTTCTAGTTTTGGGACCATCTGCAGAGTGAATGAACAGATAGAAGATCAATCTCTCTCTCTCTCTTTCTGTAACTCTGCCTTTCAAATCAATAAATAAATCTAAAGCAAAACCAAACCAAAACAATAAAAGCAATAGTCCTCCATTAAACTAAAATGAAAAATTTCACCAAAAAATTTATTTGTTCGAAAGAATTAGAGATGTATAGTCCATCCACTGGTTCACTCCCTATATGGCCAGACAGACTGAGACTCAGACCACTGCCCATATGGGATGCCAGTGTCACAGATGGCAGCTTCACCTGCTGCTCCACAATGCCAGGCCCCATTGATAATGTCCTGAGAGGGTCTGCTTAGGGACAAGGGAGGGAGCACAGAGGATGGAGAGTAACTGCCGACAGCAGTCAGGGATGCTGTGCAAAGGCACACAGATCAGTATGGGGTGGGTGGGGAGCTCCGGAATCAGATTGCCTAGATTCACTGCCGGACTCTGCCATGTGAGTCTGGACTCAGTTTCTCCAAATGAAAAAGGGAAGATTCTGCAGGCTACCGTGAGGTAGTAACTGTGATGAAGGGGCGGGCCTTGTGATGCAGTGGTTTAAGCCACTGCCTGGATACCCAGATCCCCTATCAGAGTGCTTTGGATGGAGTACCGCCTCTGCCTCTGAGCCTGAGAGGCAGCAAATGAGGGCTTAAGCACTTGGGCCCCTCCCACCCCTGTGGAGTTCCTGGCTTCTGGCTTTAGCCTGGCCCTGGCTGTTTTGGGCATTTGAAGAGCGAATGGAGGGGGGGGTGGGGGCGGTGCTATGGCGTAGTGGGTTGGGCCTCTGCCTGCAGCACAGGCATCCCATGTGGGCACCAATTCATGTCCTGGCTGCTCTACTTTCAGCCCAGTACAGGTGCTTGGACCCTAGAGCCCATGTGGGAGGCTCGGAGGAGGAGGCTTCTGGCCCCTGGATTCAGATTGGCCCAGCTTTGCTGTTGCGGCAATCTGGGGCGTGAACCAGTGGATGGAAGACTTTCTCTCTCTCTTTCAAATAAAAATAAATAAAACTATAATTTAAAATAAATATAAGGGCTGGTATTGTGGAGAGGCAGGTTAAGCCACAGCCTGTGGAGCCAGCAATCAATATAAGCACTGATTTGAGTCCCAGCTACCCCACTCTGAACCAGCTCCTTGCTAATGTACCTGGGAATACAGTGGAAGATGGCCCAAGTGCTTGAGCCCTGCCACCCATGTAGGGGACCCAGATGGAGTTCTGGCTTTCTGGCATTGGCCTGGCCCAAAACTTGACCATTGTAGCCATTTAGGGAGCGAACCAGCAGATGGAATATCTCTGTGTACCTCTCCCTCTGTGTGTGTGTGTCTTCCTCTCTGTGTAACTCTGCCTTTCAAATAAATAAATCTTTTTTAAAAATGTAAGTGTACGGGCCTGCGCTGTGGAGCAGCAAGTTAAAACCCCAGCCTGAAGTGCTGGCATCCCACATGGGTGCCAATTCCAGTCCTGGCTACTCCACTTCCTATCCAGCTCCCTGTTAATGTGCCTGGGAAAGCAACAGAGGATGGCCCAAGTCCTTGGGCCCCTGCACCCACATGGGAGACCTATAAGAAACTCCTGGATCCTGGCTTCAGATAGGCCTACCTCCAGCCATTGCAGCCATTTGGGGAGTGAACCAGCAGATGGAAGACCTCTGTCTCTATCTATCTCTGTAACTCTGTCAAATAAATAAATCTTTTTTTAAAAAATATTAAGTGTAAAGAAATTAGAAGAGTGCCTAGTTAGATTAATAGAATCAATAAATGTCAGTTCCTATTTTTCTGCAAGGAATTTTAGAGCCATTACAGAATTACCCCAAGATTATATGTGTGTAATTTACAAGATCATTCAGCTGATGGTGTTAAGATGAATTGGGGGGCCTGCACTGTGGTGTAGCGGGTAAAGCCACTGCCTGCAGTACCGGCATCCCATATGGTTGCTGGTTCGAGTCCTGGCTTCTCCACTTCCAATCCAGCTGTCTGCTATGGCCTGGGAAAGCAGTAGAAGATGGCTCAACTCCTTGGGCCCCTGCCCACGTGTAGGAGACCCAGAGGAAGCTCCTGGCTCCTGGCTTCAGATCAGCACAGCTCCGGCCATTGCAACCAATTGGGGAGTGAACCAGCAGATGGAGCCCCCCCCCCCCACCTCTCCATCTCTCTCTGTGTAACTCTGACTTTCAAATAAATAAATAAATCTTTAATTAAAAAAAAAAAAAAAGAATGAATTGGAGAGGGAAGAAGCTAGAGGCAAGATGGCCAGACAAATGTATATGGAAAGCCGGCTCACTTCTTATTAATGATGTGACTTTCAGCAAGATCTGAAGGGTAATTACGAGCTGCCAGCGTGGTGGTTTATGAGTGCCAGCTGGTGTTTTGGCTGCTCCACTTCTAATCCAGCTCCCTGTTAATGGCCTGGGAAAGCAGTGGAAGATGGCCCAAGTCTTGAGCCCTTGCACCCACGTGAGAGATCTAGAAGAAGCTCCTGGCTCCTGGCTTCTGCCTGTCTTAGCCCTGGCCATTGTGGCCACTTGGATAGTGAACCATCAGTGAAAGACCTCTCTCTCTTCTTCTATCTCTCCCTCTCTCTCTGTACCTCTGACTTTCAAATAAATAAATAAATCTTAAAAAAAAAATGACTGCTCTAAATGATAACAATTTTTTTAAAAAAAGAGTAATAAAGAAGTCTATTTTGTTAATAGCAGTGGGACTAGAAAAAGATCTAGATATGAGAAGTGATTGATGCTTAATTAGATGGTCAGGTGAGGAAGTGAGACAGCTCAACATCAAATAATCACCATGATTTTGGAAGGTACTATTACATGCTAGGTATTATGTTAAACAACCATTCATTTAACAAGTATTTACTGACTGAAGTATTTACACACTAGTTCTACCCACTGAGAATACAGCACAGAATAAAATAAGCACAACTTTTTCCCTCATGGAGTTTACAGGTTATCTTATATAATTAATATCCACACCAATCTTCTGATATAACATGATTTAAATCCATCTTACAAAGAAGGAAATTGTCCTATTTGCGGGTATCCTTGATATGCCAGGCAGATAGGAATAGATTCATGAGCTAGAGACCAAGCCCTCCTTTCCCCTGCCTGATCTCACCTGCATATGCCCACCTGACAATCAGACCACATAACCACTCCCCTTTTGGAAGTGGGTAAAAGGCTTGAAGTGCCACTGCCCTGCCCCTGTTTTGCAGCCACTCCTGCAGCTTCCCCACCCAGCTCTAATCTGTAGACTCTCCCAAGTGGCCCTTGATCTACCCTCTGCCTGGTATGGAACTCCCAGTTCATCTTTCTGACCCCTCTCTCCATGAAATAAAACCCTCACGTTCCTGTGTATTTCTCTCACTTCCCCCCAAAATTCTGAGCCTTACCATGTTGGCTGTCTCGTATGGGCCAGTGCTTAAAATTCTTATCTAAGTAAACAGCAAGAACTTGAAATATTAATTTTAGCATATGCTCCACAATAACATTCTTATCTGCAAAGTACAAATAATATTGCCTGCCTCATAGAGTTGTTATGTTAATTGAGTTAATAAGTATAAGGCATATGTAAAATGTATCCAAGTTGTTTTGTTAAATTATTATTCAGTAACTTGTCCAGGGTCACACAGCAAGTGAAGGCAAAGATGGGAATTAGGAGGGGAAGGGAGGGAACAGGGAATACCGAATCATTTAGGCATCTATAGAGGTGAATTATTCTTGGAACACTGGAATGAAGAGGAGGAATTTCCCAGAGGGGATAATGCCAGAAGACCTGGGTGCCACCCAATTTAGGAGATTGTGAAGTTGCAGAGGTGCCCTGGAGGCAAATGGAACTCCCCTGGGTAGAAGGACTCTCCTGGAGGATAAGGCATGGGCATTGCCCAGCTGGTTCCTCAAAAGAGCCAAGAACTATGAGGGTCTGGCACTACGGCATAGAGGGTCAAGCCACTCTGCCAGCAGTACTGGCATCCCATTTGCGTGCCCCTTCAAATCTCAGCTGCTGCACTTTCAATCCAGCTCCCTGCAAATGCACCTGGGAAAGCATCGGAAGGTGGCCCAAGTCCTTGGGCCCCTGCACTCATGTGGGAGACCCAGAAGAAGCTCCTGGCTCCTGGCTTCAGATCGGCCCAGCTCTGGCTGATGCTGCCATTTGGAGAGTGAATCAGCAGATAGAAGATTCTCTCTCTCTCTCTCTCTGTCTCTCTCTCTCTCTCTGCCTCCCTCCTTCCCTCCCTTTCCTTCTCTCCCTCTCTCTCTCTTCTCTTTGTAACTCTGCCTTTCAAATAAATTAATATTAAAAAAAAAAAAAAAACAATGGATGGGAAGACAGGACTAGACCTTTGTTGAATTGGTCACTTCCATTGTTAGTTTTGTAGCTGTCTCCTGGCCTTTGAGAATAGCAATAAAGAGAAGCTTCAGGCAGATTGAGAGAAGGCCAAGGGATCAAAAAGAACACCAAGAAGGCCCTGGAGCCAGTGTAGAGACAAGAATCCAGAATTTCCTGCCTAGCTCGCCCATATCAAGGTTAGCCTGAAGGTGCAGAGCTCAGGACCCCTGTGGTTGCTTGTGAGCTCCAGGAGCGAGTTCAGTGAGGACTAAGCTGGGAAGAGCCATTTGGAAGCCACCAGGGGACAGGTGGGATCAGTTCGGGATCCTCTCCCAGAAGAACTGAATCAGTCTCAACATTTTGACTTGAGAAAATGGGAAAAATTGATCCAAGGGAAAAGCTTGAAAGCATCAATGAATGTTTGTTGCACCCCTGGGTAATTTGCTAGTCACTCATTTAATCTTTGCAATCCCACAAAGCATCCCATTTTCAAATGAAACCAAGACTGAAAAGTTGGTTGTTGTTTGCACTTGTAATACTATGTACTTTGGTCTATCTATCTTCCTTGCTAGTCTTATCAGGGTAGGGACTTCTCTATGTTGTATCCACTTCACCACTGGCATGTAGCACTATGCCCAGCACCAGGAATACTTTCAGTAATGAAGGAATGAATGTGAGAGTGTTAGCTAGGAAGTCAGAAATGAGCTTATGTGTGTGTGACAAAGGCCTAAGGAATTGACATCTAGGTCCAGCATCCGCATCTCAAAGTCATCCTGATAACCTTCTAGGTGCAGCCCAGTATCTGCACTTCAAACGTCCTGCCTAGTTCCTGATGACCTTCCAGGGGGTCCTGCCCCTTCTACCGGATAACCATCCTTCCATCCTTCCTCTAAGGTGGGGCAACGCCAGCCAGGCTTCCCCTGTCTGATAACTTCAGGGGGAAAACTCAGAAAGAAATGTTTCATATTTACATCCAACAAGTCCTTTGTTCGGGAGAAGGATGGGTGCAGGGGTCTAAGGACTTGGACCATCTTCTATTTCTTTCCCAGACCACAGCAGAGAGGTAGATTGGAAATGGAACAGCTGAGACTCGAACCAGCACCCACATGGGATGCTGGCACTGCAGGTGACGGTTTTACTCACTACGCCACAGCACCAGCCCCTGCGCATCTACCTCTAAAACTTGTCTGTGATCTCTATTTACCCCACCAAGTGCAGACATGCATTGTCTCACTTCTAAATGCCATAGCCAGTGACCTTGTCTTGCTGCACTTGTGAGCACACATGCACACCACCTACCAAGAACTCACCTATTCAGGAAAACCTACTGAGAGAGTACAAAAAAGAAAGAGCTCATCTGAGACTGTGCCTTTTCCCTACTGTCTTCAGTTCATCATTTCTTCCTCCAAGAACCCTTAAAAACAGCTCCATGGGGCGGCGCTGTGACCTGAAGCACTGGCATCCCATATGGGCACCGGTTCTAGTCCCGGCTGCTCCTCTTGCTTGTGATCCAGCTCTCCACTCCTGGCTTCGGATCGGCGCAGCACGAGCCATTGCGGCCGTCTGGAGAGTGGACCACTGGATGGAAAACATCTCTCTCTGTCTCTACCTTTCTCTGTAACTCTGTCTTTCAAATAAATAATAAAAAATAAATAAATAAAAATAAAAACAGTTGCACATATATGCCTGACTCCCTCTCCTCTGGCCTCACCAGCCCTTCCTGTATCTGTGCCACAAAAGCGGTTGCGAGTTACCTGGATTCTGATGATTCTACACATCTTGGTACCACATTAAAGCAACTTAATTCTGTTAGGCAGGAAGTTAGAAATTAGCCTGTGTGTGTAAGGGCCTAAGGAAACTGACAGCTGCAGTCCAGCATCTGCATCCAGCATCTACATTCCAATGTCCTGCCCAGACCCTGATAACCTTTCAGGTGGTCCTGCCCCTTCTACCTGGCCTGACAGACATCTTTCCTCTAAGGCCAGCACCCTAGAGAGAAGCCCCTTGGCTGATGCCAGCAAGGCTTCCCCTCTCTGACAACCTCAGTGGTAAACCTGGAGAGGAATTTTTCATATTTTCACCCAACAAACCCTTCTGCCAGGGCTCCCCATCCTTTGTCCTGGAGGAGAGAGGGAGAGGGTAAAGAGACTCCCTTAAAAACCAGGAGTCCAAAGACTGCGGGATCAGCCCTCTGCTCTCTGCTGAGCCGCCCACCTGGTCTGCCCAGATACATTCTCTCCATTCAACCATGTAACCTCACTCTCCCCCAGGCCGAGTGACTGGGCACTCTGTCCCTTCCATTCTGACGGATGCCCTATCCCTAATAAAACCTTATTACTTAACTCTCACACGCCTGAATTCTTTCTTGTGTGAAGACCAGAACCCCACGGCTTCCATGGCTCTTTTCCCTGGTGACAATTCCACAGATGTTTACGGAAGATGAATATGTGCTCGGGCCTGCCTGTGCCGGGCCTAGGGGGTGGATACAGAGATGAATCAGACACAGACTTATACTCTGGGGGAGACAGAGATGAGGCACAGGCACAAATCATGATGATGTAAGTGGCATTAAAGAACTATGAGCAATATGCTATATGCATAGACCTTAACTACTTAATTATCGTTCTGGGGAGTGTATCATACAAGGTCAGAGCTCACCTAATTCAACTCCTTGTTTTCTAGTGGAGGATTCTGAGACCCACAGACGGGTAGGGGCTAGCCTAAAATCTCATTAGTCTGTCTGAGCCAAGGTTAGACTTCAAGGTGTTCTGAAGCCCAGCCCTAGGCTCTCTGTTCCTCTTCCGGTAGCTCCAGATGCAACAGACCCATATCCTGCCAGACCATCAGATCTTGGAGTCAGGTTCTCCCTCCTGAACCAGATAGGGCTCTATACAAGCCCAAGACCCTCAGAGACTCCGGAAACGAAGTCTGACCCTCGACTGCCAATCTAGTCTTTTGCTTTACTGTACTTAATGCTCACCCTATTCTTACTACCACATCCCTGAGTTTATTTTGAAATTTCTTTTGCAAAAAAACAAATAAAAATGTTTTGGGGATGGATGTTTAGCCTGGCAGTAATGATGGCAGTTGGGATGCCTGTGTCCCAAATCAGAATGCCTTGATTTGCTTGTTACTGGGCTCTGACTCCTAACTCCAACTTCCTATGAATGCAAACCCTAGAAGGCACTGGTAATGCCTCAATTAATTGAGTTCATATCACCCACATGGGAGACTCAGATTGAATTCCTTGCTCTCAGCTTCTGTCTGCTCCAGCCCCAGCCTTTGTGGGCATTTGTGGAGGGAACCAGCAGATGAGAGTACTCTCCCTGACAGTCTCTCTGCCTTTCGAATATATTAATTAATTTTTAAAACCTAGCTCTTGGGGCTGGCACTATGGCATAGCAGGTAAAACCGCTGCCTACAATGCCAGCATTCCATATTGGCACTGGTTAGAGTTCCAGCTGCTCCACTTCTAATCCAGCTCTCTGTTTATGGCCTGGGAAAGCAGTGGAAGATGACCCAAGAGCTTGGGCCCCTGCACCCACATGGGAGACCCGGAGGAGGGTCCTGGTTCCTGGCTTCAGGTCAGCGCAGCTCTGGCCATTGTGGCCATATGGGGAGTGAACCAACAGATGGAAGACTTCTCGGCCTATGCCTCTCTGTAACTTTGCCTTTCAAATAAGTAAATGAATCTTTAAAAAAAAAATAAATAAAACCTAGCTCTTTATTCACATCAGTATATAGATCAGATAAAAGCAAACCTTCTCTGATTGAAAGGGATAGAGTCCAAAGCCCCATTATTTTCCTGCCCTCACATCCTGAGAAGGGAACCCTAGGAACACAGCTAAAATACCTATATTTTAGGACATAATTTTTGTGTAAAGATTTATTTATTGGGGCCGGTGCTGTGGCATGGTAGGCTAAGCCTCTGCCTGAAGCACCAGCATCCCATACAGGTACCAGTTCTAGTCCCAGCTGCTCCTCTTCCAATCCAGCTCTCTGCTATGGTCTGGGAAAGCAATGGAAGATGGCCCAAGTGCTTGGGCCCCTGCACCCACGGGGGAGACCTAAAAGAAGCTCCTGGCTCCTGGCCTAGGATCAGCCCAGCTCTGGCCTTTGTGACCATTTGGGGAGTGAATCAGCAGGTGGAAGACTCTTCTCTCTGTCTATCCCTTTTTCTGTCTGTAATTCTGCCTCTCAAATAAGTAAATAAAATTTTTTAAAAAATAAACTTTGAGGCTGACACTGTGGCATAGCAGGTAAAGCCGTGGCCTGCAGTGCTGGCATTCCATATCAGTGCCAGTTGGAGTCCTGGCTGCTCCACTTCCAATCCAGCTCTCTGCTATGGCCTGGTAAAGCAGAAGATGGCCCAAGTGCTTGGGCTCCTTCATCCACATTGGGAGACCTGGAAGAATCTCCTGGCTCCTGCCTTTAAATCAGCACAGCTCCAGCCGTTGTGGCCAATTGGGGAATGAACCAGAGGATGGAAGACCTCTCTCTCTCTGCCTCTCCTCTCTCTGTGTAACTCTTTCAAATAAATAAATCTTTTTAAAAAAATGTTTCTTTTTTACCTACTCAAAAATGTCATTACTAGACAATTTAAAATCACATATTCAGTTCACATTAAATTTATATTGGACAGCCCTGGAAGTTGTTATCAAATTCATGTGCATGGTGTTGTTTGTTGAGGAAGGAGAAGGGATGATGGCAGCCAGGTAGAGAGGGTGGTCCTTTAAGGGCAGACTGTGAAAGACTGAGTTGATTCCCCCAACAATCAATAAGAGCTGTGAGGGAACAGAATGTGCAAAGACCCAGAGAAGTAGGCAGGTAGGTTCTGTTTAGAAAACTCATGTTTACAGTTTTTGGTTTTTTTTTTTTGTTTGTTTGTTTTTTTAACGATTTACTTGGAAGGCAGAGTTACAGAGAGACAGAGAGGTCTTCCATGCCCTGGTTCCCTCCCCAAACGGCCATGACAGGCAGGGCTGGGCCAGCCCCAAGGCAGGAGCCAGGAACTTCCTTTGGGTCTCCCACGTGGGTGCAGGGACCCAAGCATCTGGACCACCCTCCGGTGCTTTCCCTGGCACATTAGCAGGGAGCTGGATCGCCTGCCTCAGAGGCTTAACCCGCTGCACTGCAAGCTGGCCCCTGTAGTACAGTTTTTTGTTTTTTTTAAGGCATTTGTTGAGGTTTAACTTGGAGCCACACGGTGACAGCAGGCCTTTCACACCCATTCTCATGCTGTCTGCCCAACAACCGGGTGGAGAAATTACTCGTTTGATCGAGGACAGAATTGAGGCTCAGCAAGGTTAAAGTATTTATTCCCGGGATCGTTCCTCCTCTTTCTTTCGAAACACTCTGGAAAACTGTCTTAAACACAGCACCCAGCTCGGAGGCACACGTGGTAGGAGCTCAGAAAGTTCGCGCTGAAACAGAGAACACGGATTTTCAAGGCAAGGCCTGCGAACAGAGGCGCCAGAGGGCGCCCATGAGTCCACCCGCCCGCGGGTCCTCGGGGCCCCGGCCGGACCTCGGGCCTGGGTGCGGCCTTGCAGCCCCCGGCAGCTACGCGCCCGGGCGAGAAGAGGGAGCTAGGGGAGCCCCACGTCCTCCGCCCGCCCCGCCCCCCAGCGCGGCCGCGGGGTGCGGAACCACGACGCGACATCCTGTTTTTGGGGCCCGCGGCTCCGCCTGCGCCTCTGCTGAGCTCGTCTGTCCCCAGGGTGCTGACGCCAGCTCCCCTTCCCCCAGTCTCCCCACCCTCCCCAGGGGTCTGGGGCCTTCCCACTGCTGAATCACCACCACCACCACCACCCGGCACTGCCCCGGGGCTCGGGGCTCGGGTGGGGACTGCCCCAGGCTGACCCACTTTCGCCATCCCCCGGCCTCGGCCAACGCTCGACCCCTGGACTTGGCTGAAGGCACCAGGCCGAGGGGCGCCTTTTCTCAGCATCTTCCCGCCGAGGTTGGTGGGGGCGCGGACCAATGGCTTTGCTGGGGCTGGGTAGCCAGCAGGAGGCGGGGAGACGCGTCCTCAAGAGGCCCCCGGGACGAGGGCTGCGGGGCGGCAGGCAGAGGGGCGCTCGGGCCCGGGCGGGGGGCGAGGCCGGGCAGAGCTGGGAGCAGTGGGGGGCACCGGCTGCGGACTTCCTGGTCGCGCCCCGCCCCGGCCCGCCCCCGCGCCCCGCCCCGGCCGCCCTGGCCGCCCCCCCACTTCCTCCGGCCTCCCGCTCTCACTTCCTTCTCGAGCCCGGAGCCGCTCCGCCGCCCCCAGCTCCCCCGCCGTGGGGAGGGCACCAGGTGAGGCCCGGCCCGGGCGGGCGGGCAGGGGTCCGGGGGAGGGGAGCCCGGCCAGCCCGGGACTGGGCGCAGGCGCCGGCGCAGGAAGTTTACTTGCGGGAGGCCGCGGGCGGGAGGCTCTCGGCTCCCTCGGAGTTGGGCGGGCGCGGCTGGCCGGCCGGGGCGGGGACGGGGCTGGGGCGAGCCGGTGGCGGCTCGGGGAGGGTGCGTTCCCCGTGGCTGTTCCCGCGCCTGCAAGCCGCGAGGGCCCCCGGAGGCTTGGCCAGAGCAGTGTCCGAAAGGGGAGAGCGCAGAGCCGGGAGCTGGGTCTGAGCGGCGGCGTGTCTGCAGAAGTGCTGGGCGGGTGGGGGTGGTATTTCAGAAGCGCGAGCCGAGAGAGCCCCCGGGCCGGGGATGGCGCTCCTGCTCCGGCGGTTGTGACAGAGGGGGCGGCGTCTGAGGCCTCTGCAGCCCCTCACGCTCTGGGCCCGGCAAGTGGACGCCAGTCAGCTTCACATTCCCAGGCTGCCGCCCCGGCTCCTCTGCTTAGCACTAAGCAGGACTTCACCAACCCCTCTCCTCTCTCTCTCTCTCTCTCTTTTTTTTTTTTTTTTGAGGCCCAACCTGTCCATGCCTGCGGCCAGGCAACAGGTATTTAGTGAGCAGACACCTGCTGTGCCGGGCCCTGCTCTTGGGGGGTAAACTGAGGCAAGAAAAGGCCCAGTCTTGCCGTCTGACTGGAAGTGGGAGGACCCCCATTCAGAGGTGATCCGAGATAGTGCCTGAGAAGTTAACAAGACTGGGGAGGTAGCAGGGGTCTGGACTGTGGGCAGTGATTGGGAGCTGCCTAGTCTTTGCCCCCAGTCTTGGTCCATGAGTCCTCCGTATTGTATTATACTTTCTTCCCCTGCCCGCCCTTTAGTTGTGTCACAAACCTTTGTCCCTTGTCCCTTCAAACATGATTCTACCAGGGCCCCAACTTGTCCTCGCGTCCCCAGCTCCTCTGTTCTTCTAGGGCCCCTGGCAGCCTCCCCACCATCTCTGCTTCCCAGCTCTGGGCTCCCAAACACATCCACCCTCTTGCTTCTTCCCTCTCCTCTCATTCTTCTTGATCCCTCAACCTGTCAGCCTCTCTCTCTCTCCTTCCCTTTCAGCCACTTATCTCAGGCGTTGGGGTCAGGAGCTGCTGTAGACTCAGTGAGTGTGAGAGCCTTCTCGAAGTTCCCAAGCTTGGAGGGTAATATGATTAAAGGGCAGAGACTGTGTGCGCATGTGCAAGTGTCTATGTCTCTCCATCTTTATCTCATGGAGACGAAATAACTGCCCTTGGCCTGAGAGGGCACAGAGCAGGGAAACCAGCAGAATGGAGGGAACCTGCGACGGGTGAGGTTGTGGTTGGGCTGGCGGAAGCAGTCTGAAGCCATCAGAGTGGGGTGTCACAGGAATAAGAATGGCGAAAGAAGCCATGGGAAATCAAAATCACCCAAGCCCTTGAGTGACTGACCCAGAGATCATGCCTGGAGGCTGACGGACAGTCTGAAGGTCCCTGACTCCCAGCACCCACTGTTTGCAGCACCACCTGGGTGTGATGGAAAGGAAGGAGGGGAGGTTGCAGCTGGTCTGACTTTAGTCTTACCTGTTAGAGTTTTGAATTAGGAAAAGAAGGATATGAAGCAAAAGCGTGTGCCCCCTTCTCGGCTGCCCTCTGGGTCCTGCCCAGGCTGGGTACTCACATGTCCTAGTCTGTACTGGACCTTGGTGACTAGGCAGAAGTCGCCTGGAGTTCTGCTGCTTGCTCTGCCTTTAGGCGGCTTTAATATTCCCCCTTTTACCTAGGACACTTCTGTCTCTCAGGAATTTCTCCCAAGTCTTAACTTCAGTTCATCCTGTCTCTGCAAGCTCTAGTCTCCATACTAGAGCTCCTCCCTCAAGCTTCAGGGATGCATGCTGAGGGTCTTGCTTCTCTCTGCATACAGTCTGCTATATTCATTCCTCTCCACTGAAAAAGATGGGGAGTGAAGCAAGTGCTACATTTTTGAGCTCTCCCAAACACAGCTAAATTCAAGGGCTAGCTCTGTTCCCCATCCTATCCTCTTCCCATCTCACAGTTGTCTTCCTATAAATTGTCTCTTCTCTCAGTCCTGCCCTTCTACACACCTGTCTCTCCTAGTCTCATTTCTGGGAGGTACAGAGGTTTGACCCCTGGAGGAAATCCCAGGGATCTGCAAAAATCCCAGCAACAGGAAAGGATGTGCATACAGGGCACTTTCCCAGCTCAACAAAAATCTCTTAAGAGTCCTAGTTCCCAGCCTGGCAGACCAGTACTTATTTTAGCAATTATGCATTACTGGGCAACCCACGGGGCTCTGAGGGTAAAGACAGGATGATGAGGTGGGGGTTCTCGCAGACAAGATGTGGCCCTATTGCAAGTTTGAGCTACTTGCAAGAAAGTCATTGCTGGAAAAATATGCCTAGGGTGGAAGGGATCTCAATGAAGCAACATCATGGTGGGGTGGGGTTTACAACCTAGGGGGCTGCTGTTGAGGTCTTGGCTAAGGAAATATGAACAAGGTCATGCCATGGAAAGAAGTGAATGTGAAGTTGTCACAGATCCTAGTTGAGAATCTGGGATATGGGTGGTAATTTTTGGTAAGATGGTTAGGGCAGATGTGGTAGCTGGTTTGAATTTTTAGGGGGTCATGAGCAGGAAGATGGGAGAAGTTGTGGCTCTAGGGAGACAACTAGAAAGATATTGGGGAAGTGGAAGCTTGGAACGGGGAGAAAGAGGAGCCTGGGCTCATACTGAAGAGCTCTCCTTCCCATACAATTGTCTGACTAGTGATGAGATTTGCAGGAGTCCATGGGAAGAGCTGAGGAGGAAAACCAAAGACAAAGCCTGGGCCACCACCCCATATCAGACTGATTTTCCTGTCCAGTGTCCAGCTTCCTCTTTTAACCTCCTTTCTTAGGGGGAGGGCATCTCCCCAGGAGCTCACGGCCAGAGGAAGAGCTGCTCAGCTGGGGCCTGGCCAGGGTGGCCCGCTGTCCTGTAATGTCAGTGTTAAAATATGAACACCCAGGATGGACTAGGCATGAGGACCAAAGAACTTTTTCTTTTTTTAAAGACTTATTTATTTGAAAGGTAGAGTTACAGAAAGAGAGACAGAGAGAGAGATCTTTAATCTGCTGGTTCATTCCCCAAATGGTCACAATGGCCAAGGCTGGGCCAGAAGCCAGGAGCTTGTTCCAAGTCTCCCATGTAGGTGCAGAGGCCTGGCTAGGGATTTGGGCCATCTTCTACTGCTTTCTCAGGCGTATTAGCAGAGAGCCGGATCGGAAGTGGAGCATCCCGGACTCGAACTGGTGTCCATATGGGATGCCGCTGGCACTGCAGGGCCGTGGCTTAACTCACTGCATCACAGGGCATTCCCAGGGCCAGGGAACTTAAAAAGCAAAGACACCTGAGACTTAGATCAGCCTGGGCTACACCATGGTAGGGTCATCATGAATGAGGTCAGAGAGATGCTGGGCCTATTCCTGGGCCACAGTAATAGTCCTCACTTTCTTTCCTTTGCGGAACTAGCATCAGGCTGGAGATTAGGAGACCCTTGTCCCACATTTGGTACCAGCTGTTTATAATCCTGGTCAACCTGGTTTTCTCTTTTCAACATTAAGGAGTTGCCTATCAATACCCTCAAAGGGCACAGTGAACACTGATAGCTCCGACTCTCCCTCCCCCGAGTCCTCCACCAGCCTTGATCTGACTGACAGCCCGAGGAGACTGTAAGCATCTGCCTCAACACACAGGGATTGTTAGAGGTTGGAAGATAAGAGGACAGCCAATGTGCGGATGCTGCCAGGAGGCAGCAAGATGAGGGAGCACCCTGTCCCCTGCACCAGCTCTGCCCCACTGACAGTGGAAAATAGATGCTGGAGTTTCCTCCCTGGTGCTTTTTTCCCTTGTGGAAACCCCCTCGGGCCACAGGCGGGGAGGCAGGGCTCGGGCAGCCCTGGGTCTCTTTGTGGGTATTTTCAGCCGGGGGAGGCAGGACCGGGAAGATGGCACTTCTGTTCTGCCTCATGTGAAAAGAGCAAAGGCAAAGGAAGTGCCACTTTACAGGCCTTTCTCGGGCCCGGGGACTGCTGAGCTGCTGCGAGGCGCGGAGGAGGAAGCCAGTGTGCAAGTCTTCCTCTGTGCTGCCTGGTGGGGGAGGGGTCGGCCTCCTCTGCTCCCGCTGCCAGAGTGGTCTCAGCCCTGGGCCTCATCCTTTGTGGAACAACCCAGGTGCTGGGACAGTGAGGGAACGCAATGAAAGGGTACCAACCCCAACAGCTTTCTAAGCTGCAACTTGTTTGCTCCTTTCTAGCTCCGACTAGGTGGCATCAGCTTTGTCCTTACCCTCACTGCTGCAGTACAGGGTCCTCTGCAGGGGCTGACAGACAGAGAAAAGCAAGAGTTGGAAAGTCTTCCAGCATGGATTGTTTTTTAACGGCTGGGAACTAGGCTCTCTTGGGTTCTGCACTGCTGATGGAGAGAAGGGGAAGAAAGACAGAGACTCAGCCCTTGGCTTGGTCCCAGCCTCGCACTGACCTCATATCTCCTCCAGCTTCCTCCTCCCAACCCAGCTGCAGCCAGCTGCAGCCCCTTTGAGTCTGTTCACATCTCCTCCTCCCTTCAAAACAAACAAATAAGCAAGGAGGCTTCTGAAGCTTCTAGCAGTGCCCCTGCCCCTCGCCTCATCTTTGATGCGTGTCTTTATCTAGTCCCAGTCATTATCTATCAGGACCATTTTTGCTACCCAGCCCGCATCCCTGCTAAGCTAGTTCTGCCTGCTTCACCCCTCATTCTTCCAGCTAAGAAACCAGGCAAAAGTCTCCTGTGTGTCTGTTACTGTAACTCTGTGCTCCTCCTGGTAAGGAAGAAGCTGGTTTACCTTTGTCTTGCTTCTCTTGGGCAAGGAGACTTGTTCCCGGCATTGAAGTCTGAATTGATGGGGGAGGAGGTGTGTGTTACTCTGCAATTTTTGCTTAGCCCTGTGCTGGGCTTCTGGAAATGAATAGGTCAGATTCTCCCGCACCCGCCCGCCCCCAAACCAGGAAGCTTCCAGTTAGTTCAGTGCAATGAACAACACAGGCTGTCAGTGCTGGGGAAGGCAAGGCAGGAGAGGAGGTTGCTGTGGTGTCCTGCGGAACCGGGCCTTGCAGGACAAGGAGGATCTGAAGGGTTGAGCAGCGTTCCAGGAAGAGGAACTCCCGTGTGCAAAGACATGAAGGACAGATTGAGTTCATTCAGTTACTTACTTGCAGCCCCTGTGTGCTGGACCCTGCCTAGGGAGGCAGAACTCATCCAGGACATTGCCCTCTAGGCCCTCTCGGTCTAATGACGAGAGATAAGAATCAAATCAGCCTCTGTGTGATGCAAGTACAAGCCTGTGAGAGAGACAGGGACCAGACTTTGGATAGCTTGTCACTTGTGACTTGAGTGATTTATGCAGACTTTCCTGGAGGAGGTGGCAGTGGGGCTTGGCTCTGTGACTATTGATACCTCATGCATTTTGGGCAAGAGAATGAAGAGGCCACTTTGTAGAGGATCAGGGTGATATGGCTGGAGCTAAGGGTGGAAATGCTCAGAGATGGATAGTAGTTAGAAGGAGGTTCAGGGAGGACTACAGAAGGGAAGCCCGGTGTGAGGGAGGCAGTTACAAGCTGTACTAAGTAAGTTCCCAGCTGCCTCCACACTTGCCAGGCTCTCAGAGCCCACTTCTCCCCCTCCCCCACTCCCTATTGGGACACTTCCCCTGCTCTAACGGCCACAGTGATCTGGCAATCAGGCAAACTTCCTTTCCCTCCCTGCTTCTGGGCCTCCTGGGCCACACCCCAAAGCCAGGCCCCACTGGGTGCAGGCTGGGCTCCAGGGACCACACTCAATATGGATCCCCATGAGCTGCACTCCCATGGGATGTACTCCTTGCTGGAGCCAAGTTTTAGCTGAACCTAGGAAGAGGAACTTGTGCCTATTTCAGTCATAGCTTTTGACTTTCATTGCTGTCCAGTGCAAGTCAGCATTGCAGCATTGGCTTGGAGGTTGGGCTATGGGACCCAATCCTGGGCTTTGGAGGAGTCTCTCCAGGTCTCAGTAATAAGGGCTGGTGAAGCCGATCACAAGGAAGTGGTTGCACACTCCTGCGCACCCAGCTTTATACTCACAGCTCTTCTGTGCTTGAATTGAGAGGAGCCCAGGCTCCAGGATTGGAGGGATGTCCTCATCTGGGAAATGTACCTATGACCATTGGAGAAGGAGAAGCCTGTGGAGCCAAAGCAGGGTTGAAAGGGGTGATCATGCTCCGTCGATTCAAAGAATTCAGTAGCCTCATGGGATGGTGAGACAAGCTAGGCCTTGAGGAACCAGGAAGATTTGAGAGGAGAGAGGGAAGAGCAGCAGAGGGAAAACAAGAGTGGATGTTCAGTGGGAGGAATGGTACTGTCTTGTCTGCCGAGGTCATGGGAGACCTCTCTGGGACAGGATGTGGGAACCTACATTGTGCACGTATGCTCATACACTAACACACTTAATCCTAATAACACCCCCTGAGGTGGGTACTGTTCCTGCTGCACTTGAAAGATAAGGAGATTAAAGCCAAATCATAAATTCAGGGTCACACAGCTGAGAAGTAACAGAACTAGGATTTAAACCCAGTTCTCTGTGATTCTGAAACCTCTATTGGATGATGAAAAAGTTTGAATGCCAAGATGAGGGACCAGGCATGATCTGAATTTATTTGGGAATAAAAATCCAGAACTAAGTCATTGTAATTTGGTTAATATCATATAAATCTACAAATATTATTTACTAAATGAATTTTTTTAACGCTACCCAGTGACTAAGTCATAGTTGAGCCCCAGCCTTAGGCAGGCTATTCCTGGTTTAGACTGCTGCAACACTGAAAACCCTTCTACCTGTATGGCACAGGCTAGAAACTACCAGTTAGCATATGTCCTCATTCAATGGGCTGTGAGAACTTACTCGATCCAATTCAGGCCAAAGAATTTCAGAGTTTTCGCGGGAGAGAGGGTAAGGCTCTGGACTAGACCTGAGTCAGGAGCACTGAGCTGGTGCCACCACCCAGGCACGTGCATACCCAGTGCTTCCTGCCTCTGACTGTGAAAGGCCTTGTTCCACCACTCCTGTGTGCACAGTACTTCACAATTTACAAAACACATTCATTCTTGTGCTGAGGATCCTTGATGCTGCCCTGTGAGGCTTGGGAGGGCAAGTGTTATCACTCTGGCTTTACAGATAATTCAGGTTCCAGAAAGGGAAGTGACTTGCTTGCTCAAGGTCACAGAGTTAGCCTCTAAAGGGTAATTTGGAGACTGTGCAATGCATAAGGGAAAAACATGGGACTTCGGATCACAAGTACTGGGTTTGTATGCTGGGTCCCTTACTAACTAGCTGTGTGATGCTGGATTACTTTAACTGCTCTGAGTTTGTTTCCTTGTCTGTAAAATAGGAATAGGGCCCACAGGTTGTTTCAAAAGATCAACTGACATAATACGGTGCAATCTATAAAGGTTTATACCAATGTGAAGGCTTTTTAATCAAAGGTCAGGATCAGCAGATGAACTCAGGAGGTCAGATTCAGGTATTTGGTGCCCTTGGCTCTGTACAGCACTTCGCCTCTGCTTGTTTCTGGACACTGCCCCACTCATAATCCTTTTCCGGTGTCAGTCCGTGTTCCCTTGCCAGCCCGGAAACTACCCTTTCCCTCCCCCCGCCTTTGAGGGCTGATTTACTGATTGCTGGTTGATAACCGCCTCCTTGGAGAGTAGAGCACCAGCTGTACTTCCAGTCTCTTGGGCCTTGTGACTGCCGGCCAGAGTTCCCTTCATGCCTTCTGGGCCAGCCCATTGCTGGGCTTGTTGGGGAGAGTTCTCAGTCACGCTGCCATAGCCACTCCCCTCCTCTGTGGAACCAAAGGTTGCAGGTCCAGGAGTTCTGCTCTGAAACCCTGGGGTCTCCCAAGTAATCCAGCGTACACAAGTAATGGCATCTGCTCTCAGGGCTTTTTAACTTCTGTCATCTACCTAGTGCCCCTGTCATAGGCAATTTTATCTCCATTTTCTGGATAAGGAAACCGAGGCCCAGAGAGAGTTGAGTGTTTCATGCTTGGTTGCAGTGAGTAGGCAGAGCTGGGGCTAGAACTTAGGTCTCCTGACTTCCAGTTTAAGCTTCTCTCTCCTGCCCTAGATGGTTCTGACTTCCCTTTCCCACCCCGGCAGGACCTCTATCTTACTCATGCAAATGAGATGAAAATATTTTTAGTGTGAACCCAAAAGGCATCCCCATGGAGTGAAACTGTTTCCCTACCAGCTGGTACCAGGGGAAGCTGTGGCCGAGGGGGTGGGTGGGTGGGTGTGTCTCTGGATTCTTTCTACCTCCTACACCCCAAGTGTCCCTTTTCCCCTTCCTAATGGGCAGATTTGCCCCCTCCCCGTGTTGCTCCCACCACCCATTTTAATTTTTGAGGCATTTGAAGCAGTGGTGAGCGGTCAGGCTGAGGGTAAGGGGTTCCCAGGGCAGACTGCAGTCTTGCAATGTGGACATTGAAATGGAGTGTGTGTGATACCACTGCCTAGGTGGAGCCAGGGATAAAACAGGCTGCCCCTCCCATGGAGCAGGACTAGTTGTGGGAGAGAATCAGTGAAAGGAAGTCACTGGCCAGCAAGAGTCCCCTGTGGCTGAGAGGAAGTAGCCAATAAGAGGTGGACCCTTGCCACAGCAGTATAAATAATCCCAGGGTTTCCGGAAGCTCTGTCTTGTTTCAGAGCAGTTCCTCACCACGAGGCCTGTGCCTTGTATGGGGAACCAGGGTGGTGACTGGAGCTGGGACTTTGTCTCTAATATTTACCCTACTAATAAATACAGCAGCCTTTTTATTGGCGCTTCCTATGTGTTATGGCTCATATCAAACTTTCTTCACATTAACTCATCTCTAAGCAATTTGAATGCAATATCCAAGATTATCACCATTTTACAGGGGAGAAAATCGAGGCTCAGAGAACTTAAAAATATTGCGAAGGTCATAGATAATTAGCTGGTAGGGCTATGGTTACAGAATCCCTGCCCACCAGACTTTAGTATCCAGTTCTCAGCAATGACTTTTTTTTTTTTTTTTAAACATTTATTTATCTGTTTGAAAGGCCGAGTTACAGAGAGGCAGAGACAGAAAAAGAGATCTTCCATTTGCTGGTTCACTCCTCGGATGTCCACAAGGAGCCTGGAACTCCATCCAGGTCTCCCACGTGGGTGGCAGGGGCCCAAGTATTTGGGCCACCTTCTGCTGTTTTCCTGGGTGTGCTAGCAGGGAGCTGGATTGGAAGTGGAAAAGCCAGAATTCGAATCGATGCTCATATGGGATACCAGCATTGCAGGCAGCAGCTTAGCCTGCTGCATTACAATGCTGCCCCAGTGATGGCATTTTGGTGGCATTGTGTTCTGTACCTGAGGCCCTGATATTCTTCATAGGTACATATTCATGGTTCAGGAAAGGGACACGTTGAGGAGAAAAGTTAAGTTTTTGTCTTGCCCTTCTGTTCATCCCTTCCTGACTTGCTTTGAAGGAACACAGCCAGATTCTAGTCCAGGTCCCAGCCACAGCTCAATCTCCAACATTCTCCTGCCAGACAGGGCTTTTCATGCTTACAAGAATGATGGCGGTGGCCTGTCCCCCCATCCCAGAGCACTCTAGATTGGCATAGGGCAGCAGTGCTCCTTCCTTAGTGGGCTTCTCACTGCGCTCTTTGGTTCATACTCAGTAGCCAAGATGTCAGGTTTGGAGAATTTGAAACATCAGTGTGGGGTGGACCCTGAGCTGGGAAAGGTTCCACCCCGGCCACATCCCAGAGTGGGAAGGCTGCATATTAGTAGAGGAACTGGAAGATCCTTACGTACTCTCCTGTGTCTACATTGCCTAGAGAAACAGGAAAATACCTGATACTTAAATACTTTCCATATATTAAATAGTCCTCATGATAACTCAGTGAAGTAGGTTTTATCTTATCCCCCATTTTATAGATGGGAAAACTGAGGCATAGAGAAGGTAAGTAATTTGTCCAGGATCATACTGCTGGGAAATAGCACCAGGGTTTGACCTTAGTCTGGCGCCAGAGCTCATGAACTTCCCCCCCATGTTGGACTGTGTTCTTGAAGCATCTCACTTGGTCTCTAGGCCTCACATCTGTCTCTCTGATGTCTGTCTTGGTGGGGGCTGCTGTTAGGTTAAGGGAACAGGACTTGGTTTCCCTTTGTCTGCCTTCATCCTTTCTTCTCGGTAGGTAGAGGCCTCTCTAACCAACAATATCCCTCTCATCTGTCCACAGGTCACTATACCCAGAGGGGCCCAGGAGAGGGAGGAGGCGTTGCCTCCACTGCAGCAGCTGCCCCCACAATGCAGAGCATCAAGTGTGTGGTGGTGGGTGATGGAGCAGTGGGCAAGACGTGCCTGCTCATCTGCTACACAACCAATGCCTTCCCCAAAGAGTACATCCCCACGGTGTTCGACAATTACAGTGCCCAGAGCGCAGTGGATGGGCGCACAGTGAACCTGAACCTGTGGGACACTGCGGGCCAGGAGGAGTACGACCGCCTCCGCACACTCTCCTATCCTCAGACCAACGTCTTCGTCATCTGTTTCTCCATTGCCAGCCCGCCCTCCTACGAGAATGTGCGGCACAAATGGCACCCGGAAGTGTGCCACCACTGCCCCGACGTGCCCATCCTCCTGGTGGGCACCAAGAAGGACCTGAGAGCCCAGCCTGACACCCTACGGCGCCTCAAGGAGCAGGGCCAGGCGCCCATCACACCGCAGCAGGGCCAGGCACTGGCCAAGCAGATCCACGCTGTGCGCTACCTCGAGTGCTCGGCCCTGCAGCAGGACGGCGTCAAGGAAGTGTTTGCCGAGGCTGTCCGGGCTGTGCTCAACCCCACACCGATCAAGCGTGGGCGGTCCTGTGTCCTCTTGTGACCCTGGCACTCAGCTTGGAGGCTGCTCCCCCACCCCCACCCCCGCCACCAGTTGTGCCTTGGTGCCTTGTCTGCCCCCAGCTGTGCCTTAAGGACTAATTCTGGCACCCTTTGCCAGGGGGCTCCCTGAATGCCTTTTTTCTCCTTAAGGAGGCCTGCAGGGGAAGGGGCTTTGGGCCTCACCCACCCTGCTTGGGAACACCAGGTATTCTCATGAGCTCACCCAGGCTGAGGTTGGACCCCTCCCCAAGAGGCCAGTCCAGTGCCCCTTTCCCCGTTTTCTGCTACTGACCAATTGATCCAGCTTTCCACACAGTTGTTGCTGCCTGTGGTGTCTCCTTTCAGGTTAGGGGCTCTCAGCCATCTCTAACCTCTGCCCCTGCCGCTCCTAAAAGTGCCCCTCCCTCCCCAGATGCTCTCTCCCTTCCCCCAGGAAGGAGCCATAGAATCCTGAGAATATGAATGTGTCCTAACCTGCCCCCATGTGCCCAGGCCTTACGCATCCGCTGACTGACTCAGCCCCCTTGCTCCTGGGGGCCTTTCCTACCCCCATCAGCATCAATAAAACCTCCTGTCTCCAGTGGCCCCGGCTCCTCCCTGTGTGCTGGGGATTAGGGGTTGGGCATGGGCTAGGGCTCCCCAGAGACTGGGAACCTTTTGTTTTCTATAAGAGGGGACAGGGGACAATAAGCTTCATTGTGGTCTCCCCCACCCCCCAATTTCCCTAACAAAGCTCTGGGCTCTCAGAGGAGCCAGTCTTGCTCTAGGGTCCATCCCCAGATGCTGCAGTGGACCAGGATGCAAAGCTTGAAGAGACTTCCTGATCTAGGGTTGGAAAGGGAGTGGTTGAAAGCTACCATCCAGAAGGCAAGTGCTCTCACAGTCATGCGTTTGGGAGCTGTCCCCTTGGACTGACCAGCTGAGGTAGAACCCAGGGCATCTGCCTCAGCTAGAGACTGCCAGGTTGTCCCAGCGTCCAGGCCTGGAACTGATGGCTCAGCCCTTCTCACTCACCAAAAGAGAGGCTTAGGTCAGCCCTGGGAGACCTCATGCCTAAACTGGGGGCCACTTGGAATCCTATCCTGCCATTGGCTTATTCCCTCATCCTGAAGCCAACCTTTATTTCAGTTCCTATCTGACAAGGAGATGAACCCAGCAAGCCTAAGCCAGATTGTTGGCCAAAAAAAAAAAATTTATTTTCCTTTGGAATAAAATGTACAATGCAAAGACCTCAGGATCTGGAGCAGTGGGAAGATGGAGGCCAGTGGGTAGCCCATTTTAGGGTAGGGCCCTGAGGACTCTGACCCTTCTACTCCTTACCATTGCAAAGGAGGGAGGTCTTCTACTCCTTACCATTGCAAAGGAGGGAGGGTCTGTAAGCTGGAGATTTCATAGTGGACAGGAAACATGCTATGCTGGCACTTCCTCTGGACAGGTCATCCTTCAGGTACAGACCACCTCCATCGGATGATGTGAGAACCACACCAGCAAGGCCCTTGGACACAGCACACAGTCCTCCCCACCCCCCAGCTCCACACTCCCTCACCACCGTCCCACACCTGGACACACCGAGGCTCAGAAAGGGCAGGGCATGTGCGTGCACATACTAGGGTGCACACCAAGTCAGAGGTGAAGGCAGGCCTGGATGTACATGGTAGATCGTTAGACATGCTAGTCACATGAACCACCCCATGGCAAGAAGTGGTTGTGGGTTACATGTAGCAGCCACTTCTCAGTGGTCCCTGACCTCAGCGGACGCTGGCTACGTAAAGGCCGAGAACCGGATGGTGCTCATGAACCTCAGGACTTTTTTAGCACCAAATAATGGAGCTCTGCTGCCAGCTCGGCTTCCTGCGACCTCACAGGTGAGGACTGTGTTGCTTGAAGGCTTCTGTTCCCAGGCCAGGAGAAGCAGCCAGCAGCACTGGGGTCAGCCTTCTCCTATGCCCTTCTCCCCCCCACCCCCAGCTTTAGCAGGACCCAGAGAGGACACAGTGGGGAGGGGAGGAAGGCCAGAGTGGTATCTTGTTTCTGGGCAGCAGGTTGTCTCTTTCACAGCAAGAGAGAAGGGTTCAGAATCGCTTTTCCTCAGGCTGAGAGGTTATGAGCAGCTCCTTGTTCCCGAAGTCCCACCAGGCTGTCATGTGGAACGCCATGTTGGTTAGGACAACAGTGTATTCCAGGATGGCAAAGATGGTGTACACTGCAGTGAGGACACAAGAGACGGCATGGTGAGCCTCCTGCTACCCTCTCACGAGCACATGATGGCACCGTCCCCACGCCACTGCCCGCTGTCGGTCATTTCCAAACACCTGTGGATCCTCACCTCCAGCCTCACAGTACATGTTATGCCGAAAGTAGACAGCCAGGGCCGAGAAGAAGGAGATGAAGTTGATGATGAAGAGCCGCTGCTTCCAGCTGTAGGACTTGCGGTCCTAGGGGGACGGGCTGTCTGAACACAGCAGCTTGCTGGGCATGAGCGAACAGCCTTTCCACTGAGCCCCAGCTCCCAAGGACTGGGCCTTTCCTCCCTTGGTTCCCACTAGTGATCGTGGAAGGGGACACAGGCAGGGGTAGCAGGAATGACGAGTAGGTTCATATCCCTGCATTCGGGGGACTGACAAGGCCAAGGAGTGGGCACTGCCCCTCCCCCTTCGGGAAGATGGTGTGAGTTTCATGGAGTCACGGCCCAGCCCTGGTACTTCCAGATATGGTGAGGCCACACCCAACAGTATTCCTGACCACTGCAGCCTGGCTATGCTCCACATGCTACCCAGTCTCCCAAACTATCCAAGCACAGTCCCAGATTCTCTCCACTCGACCATCTTCCACTGGTCCCCAGGCCTCCACCCCCACCCAGCACCCCTTGGCCAGGGTTTCCAGCAGAACTCCAGTCCCCACCTGACCATTACCCGCATCCTGGGGGTGGGTGTCCTTGATTTTCGTCTGGGCCACTTGGAGCCCCACTAGGGGTGGACCGTACCTCCTGACTTACTGTGTGCTTCTTGGTTAGCCGCCAGAGAATGCAGGTGAGCAGCATGTGACCGAGGGAGGCAGCGATGAACACAATGAAAGCATTCTCATGCACAGCTGGAGGGAGAAAGGAGGACTGGGAGCGGGCGTCGCGGGGAGTACCCACACCCCTTGGACTGAGTGTGGGAGGGGACCCTCCTCGAACCCGTCCCGACTCCTCCCTCGACCCTGCACCCACTGAAGTCCTCGGAGGAGGAGACGTAGGTGAGTGCAAGCAGCGCGAGGTTCTCCACGACGTTGAGGCCGAAGTTGAGGCGGCAGAGTGGGCGGTAGACGGGACACGGGGAGGCGCAGCTGAGGTAGTGGTTCCAGTAGACGAAGGCCACCAAGAAGCGGGGTGCTGAGTGCAGGCCGATGCAGAAGCGCCACACGTAGCGCTGGGGCACCTCCCCGCCGATGGCCGAGCTCACTGATGGCAGGTAATTGGGCACCTGGAGAGTTGCGACCTGTCTAGGCATCATCTCTGCCAGTCCTGCCCACCTGGAGCCCCTCTTCTCTTCCAGGAAGTCCTCTATCAGGTCTCCCAGGACTCTCCCTGGGAAGACCTCACCCTTCCTGTCCTGGCCCAATGTGTTCAGTTCCCATTCCCTAGCCAGCAGGGGATTTGTCCTGAGGCATAGCAGGACCTCTTCCACCTCCCCACAAATGGGAACCTGCATGTTTGGGCAGGTGAGTAGATGGGTTCAGATGCTTCCTATGCCCATAGCTGATTAGTGCCTCAGATAAGAGCTGGTGGGAGTTACAGGAATCCAGGACCCCAGACTCAGTTTGAGACAAAGGTCGAGTCCCAGAGCATCTGAGCTTCCCTTGGAATAGTGCTGGACTCAGTGCCCAGCTGGGTTCTTCCTCTTTTGCTCCCAGCACCACCTGTTCCTCTGGGAAGGTGTGCCAAGGTGGTAAAGGGTGCTATGAGATCCTCAGGAAGCTGGGCCTAGGAGGGTATCCTTACCTTAGTCATATTTAAGAAAGTAGAGGCTTCTCAACCCTGGCTGCTATAGTCATTTGAGGAGTGAACCTGCAGATGGAAGATCTCTTTCTCTTCCCTTCTCTGTATAACTCTGCCTTTCAAATAAATAAGTAAATCTTTAAAAAAAAGTGGGGCTTCTAACCTGGTGCAGGCTCAGAAAATGACCCTGTTCTTGTGCATCTGCTCCATCCTTCTGTCTCAATGCCTGGAGTTTCTCAATCCTTAAGGACCTGGAGCCTCACAAACACATGGCTGCAAGGACTGGTGTGTCACTTGCCTGAGATGCGAGAGGATGAGAGACAAGTGAACAGGCCCAGGGAACGGAGGAGGAGTTCAAGGACTCCGGCAATGCTTCACAAACTTTTATCATCCTAGAGCTCAGCAGGGACAGGGGTTGTGTGAAAATGCAGAAGGTCTGGAACCTGATAATCTGCAGGCTCAAAAGAGTCCAAGGCTGTGGAAGCTACCAGGCCACGGCCCACACCTTGTGTGGACTTTTCATGAGCTTTAGCAAGGACCAGGGCAGTGTCTGAGCCCAGGGATCCAGCAAGGAATGCTCTTGTTCTGTGGAGAGACCAGTCTTAGAGACAGGGTTCTCAAAGAGTGCTTCCTTTCTTCCAATAAAGATCTGAATGGGCCCTAGACTGCTGGGTAAGTGGGCAGTCCTGGAAGCAGCTCACAGAGCAGGGGTGGACCTGGAGGAGGACCAGCCAGAGGTTCACAGCCTCACGGAGCACTGTTAGAGGAAACTAAGGGCAGGGCTCTTGGAGAGAAGATGCTGCTTTTGAGGCCACAGCTTGCCACACAGCAGCCTGAGCCCAGGCTCTGCTATTCACTCTGAATAGTCAGTGAAGAGGCAGCAGGCAGGCTTTGGAGATGCACACGTGGGTCTGCAAATTAGCTGGATGACCTTTGAGCGAATCCCCTCACCTCTCTGAGCTCCCATTCCTCACTGATAAAAAGGGTATAATATCACCTACCTTGCAGGGCAATAATGAACTCCAAATATAAAGTATGTAAAGTATCTGCAGTGTCTGGCACACAGTAGGTACAATAAATGATGGCTTTTGGAAAACAAACTTCCCTGAAAAGCCTGCAAAGAAGCTGTGAGCCACAGTCATTGAGCACAGAAAGGCCTGCTTAGGGGCCAGCGGCAGGACAGCAGACCCTGGTGAGACCTGCAGGTCTCCTCACTCAATTTTTCTGCCCTGAGCTGGGTGAGTGAGAGCAGTGCCTTCGCTTCCTAGAATATTCATTCTGAAACTTCGTCCCCAGTCTCAGCTACTTTAAAGGGAACAGGATCGACATCTAAAGCTTGAGTGGGAGAACCCAAAGCATTTAAGGGCCCTGATCCCTGACCGATGTTGGGAACAGTATCAGGTGGAGAGGATACTGAGGTGAGGGAGGCCCCCAGTTCTGTCTTCACAAGCTCCTCCCAGATTAGGGGTGAAGACAGCATTCTAAGAGCATGCACACGTACACGTACACACATACACACACCCCTATTTCCAGCACACGAGTCTCCTCACACCAACTGCCAGCCACAAGCATCATCAGGAGCTCTCACAGAACCCCCAAATTTCCCCATGGGCCCAGCTAAAAGCACTGAGAGATGGGAAGATAACCCCTGAGGTAGTAGATCAGAAACTCACATGGCACAAATGGAGGAATCCAGAAAACTCCCTATCAAAGCACCTCAGATTTACCACTGGAGATTCAATCCCTAGACCTCAGACAAAGGTTTCCCCAAATTGCAGATGATTGCGCCATCTAACTGACTGGCCTCCAGCCCTTGCCAACTTGACAAAACCTCCAATTTCTGGCAATCTTACTTGAAGTTCTTCTCTGGACTCTATTCCCTCCCCTCTCTCCTTACAGTTCCCACTTGGTGCTGTCTGCAGTGGCATGAGCCGTGTCTACAGCCTTCTCACTGGGCTCCCTGCTCTTCCCTGACCTTCAAAGTGTTCTCCAGAACGATCTTCTAAAGCACAAATCTGATCATGTCCCTTCGTTGCATACCACTGTCCTCGGGATAAAAATCTCAACTTGTCATCCTGGCCTTCACAGAGGTCCTCTACACGCCCACAGCAGCAAGACCCCGTCTTGCAGGAAGGACACTTCCCCAGCGTCCACGCCGGACTAAGTGCCTCCTCAGAGCCTTTCACCACAACAGGAATCCCCCCACCTGCTGTGCCGTGAAGGTCTGTGACTAAGGACTGTCTCTTGCGGGAATGAGAAGCTAAGAGCACTTCCATATTCAACTCCATGGCCCTGACCCTGGGGACCCAGGAAGGCCTTCCAAGTTTTCAGCTGGCAGAGTCCCGAGTGGGCACATGCTGTGGGGCCTGGGGCTGCGAGTGGGAGAAGCAAAGCTTGAGGATCCCGGAGCAGGGCCAAGGGTCCTCTGAGGTCAGTGGGCCATTCTGGGCAAAAGCACCTGTGACTTCTCCTGGTTCCTGGCCTCCTCTGACCTCCTCAGTCCTGACTGCCTTTCCAACCTAGTCTTTCTGCAGCTTCCTTTGCCCTCTCGTGACCTCTCCTACCCATTCCCAGCCCCCTTCCCTTTCCCCAGCCCTCAGCCCCTCCCTTGCACTTGCACTCTACCCTCTGAGTGTCTCCTAATTTCTCTCTAACTCTGCTTTGCCCTTCCCCCTTCCGCTCACCCCTCTCCCCCCTTGCTGACCCTCTCTCCTCTCTCCTACCCTTCAATTCCACCCTTACCACAATTTCCTGACCTGGCTCTAACCCAGGTGCTGGGGAGCCTGACACTCACCCCACAGTCAGTGGCCACCGTGTACTCAAAGTGGAACACCAGGGACCAGATAATGCAGAAGAAGAAGCCGAACATGGGGAAAGTGATGATCCACCAGAGCACGGCCGAGAAGCGGAGCCGGAACACGGTCCCATCGGGGTCCAAAGGCTGGGAGGTCGCAGAGAACATCCTGTAGGTAGTGGTCCAAGCAGGGCAAGGGACACAACTTGGGGCCTGCTGGGATACCTGGGCTTGGAAAAGTGGAGCCTTTTCCAGTGAATCTGAGGAGGAGGCAGCACAGAATGGGGGAAGGAAGACAGTACAGCAGAGAAACAGCAGAGGGAGAGATGGCACTTGAGCAGCAGGGCCAGGCAGGGTCAGCTTCTAGGAATCCCCTGGGCACGCTGATACTCTAGGTCTACCTCTTGAAGAGCCCAGTGGCCTGGACATGGCAGCTCTGACCACCCACCTCTCTCTGACAACCCTCACAGTCACTCAGGATCAAAGGTATAAAGGTTATTATCATTCCCATTCCACAGAATGGGAGACTGAGGCATGGAAGTAAACCCAGACCAAACAGGAGGACCAAGGCTTTTAACTCGAGGCTTTCTTCAGGTCAAGGACCTGAAAACAATCTAGACAAAGGACCCTTGGCTCAAACTGACCAAAGCCCTCCCACTGACCTTGTCTAACCACATTCCTCCTCCTCACCCAAGTACAACTAGGGACAGTGGGAGTGTCTTAGAACCTGTTTCGGTAGGACCACAGGCTGCCAGCCATCCTGCCCCCGGGCTCTGAATGATCCAAGTCTCAGGCCAGCAGTGTCCTGATCCTAAAATATCAAGGTGCCTGTGGAGGCCCAGACCCTTACTTCCTTCCCCTCTGAGAACTTGTCACCCAATTCAAGGTTTGGGGGATCCCTAGGGACACGGGAACCTTCTCCACTCAGTTTGAGCTAGATCCAGGAAGCCCCTGTCCAGGTCCGACCCAGGCCTAGGGAGCTGGGCTTCTTCCACTCCCTTCTCCCTCTTGGCAGAGGAACTTCCACCTACTGCTACCCACCTTAAGCCCCAAACTGGACTTCCTTCTGGGGCATGGTGGGGGAGACAGAGACGGCTTTCTATTAAAGACCCAGTACCAAATCTCCCCTTGGGGCCCATACTTGCATCCACTAAAAATGCCTCCACTCCCTACCCTAGTCCACTAGTCCAGCGCTGTGCCAGGGGTTGGGGGGCTTACCAAGCAACACTCACATTGGGTGCGGAAGAATCTGGAGCTTGGGTTGAGGACTCCAGCCACACTGAGACTGTTCTCAGACTGGAGGGTCCCACCCCCAGCTCCTCAGAGCCTGCCTTCCGCCCACACAGCCCGGTTCTCCACGCCTGCCCAGGCACAGGGCCTTCCTAGGACCAACAAGGCCATGTCACAAGTCCCAGAACACTCTGCAAAGGTAAGAAGTGATAGTGGCTGAGGTCAGCCCACAGCAGCTTCCTTGCCAGGAGAGGGGGAGGGGTATGGGGATCTTATGGAGGGCTGTGTCCAGGAATACAGACACTTCTCTTGGGAGGGAGAAGGGGAGAGCAGAATGGGATCTGGCCCTTTTTTGTGGAAGCTGGACTGAATATGTCTGTTGGGCCCATTAAAGAACTGGCTAATCCTGTGAAAGCACAATCAATCCAAAAGAGATGTAGACAAGACTTGTATAAAGTATCAGCATGCAGCCTGCATACACAGAGGCCTACCTGCCAGTAGATTAGGGTACAGAACAGAGAAAGGAGTGACTGACCGGGTCAAGTCCAAGGGCACATTCAGGATGGGGAGGAGCCTGGAGACCATGTCCCATGAGGGCTGCAAGAAGGGACTGGAGCTATGCTACTTAGTAACACAGACTCAGGGATCCCTTTCACTGCCTTCTTGTCTCTAGAAGGTTGGCTTGAACCCAGGAAAAGAGAGTTGTTCTATGGCTATCAAAGCAGATCGAGGGGCCCGGCACCATGGCTCACTCGGTTAATCCTCTGCCTGCGGCACCGGCATCCCATATGGGCGCTGGGTTCTAGTCCCAGTTGCTCCTCTTCCAGTCTAGCTCTCTGCTGTGGCCCAGGAGGGCAGTGGAGGATGGCCCAAGTGCTTGGGCCCCTGTACCCGCATGGGAGACCAGGAGGAAGCCCCTGGCTCCTAGCTTTGGATCGGCGCAGTGCCGGCTGTAGCGGCCATTTAGGGGGTGAACCAACTGAAGGAAGACCTTTCTCTCTGTCGCTCTCTGTAACTCTGTCCCAAAAAAAAAAAAAAAAAAAAAAAAAAAAAAAAAAAGCAAGCAGAACCAGAGCAGAGATTCACCAGAAATAAAATATATACTCACTATAAGAAAGAGCCTGCTGGGGCCAGTGTTGTGGCACAGTGGGTTAAACCAGCGCCTCTGTCACTGGCATCCCATATGAACACCAGTTCAAGTCCCAGTGCTCTACTTCCGATTCAACTCCCAGCTAACATGCCTGAGGAGACAGCAGAAGATGGCCCAAGTGCTTGGGTCCCCACCATTCATGTGGGAGACCCAGATGGAGTTCCTAGCTCCTGGTTTTGGCCTGCCTAGCCCCAGCTGTTGCAGCCTTTTGGGGAATGAACCAGTGGATGGAAGATCTCTTTTTTCCGTGTCCCCCTAGCCCCCCGTAACTCTGCCTTTCAAATAAACAAACAAATCTTAAAAAAAAATTTTTTTTAAAGAATTAGCTACCTAGGGAGGAAGGAAGCTCTCCTTTACTGGGGATGTGCAAGCAGAGACAAGTCATCGTTACAGATGTGTTGTACTAGGGCACTTCTTTTATTCCTAGGGATGGCCATTGCTGGGGTGCTCTGGGCAGGATAGTCAGAAAATCTCTATGTATATCCAACGGTAGTCCCAGGGAGTGGAGACAAAACACCCTCAGGTCACTCTTGCTCTTCAGGGACCAGGTACCCCTCCAGATACTTTCCATCCCTTAGTCCCTCACTAGTAGACTGTGAATGGGCAATAGGTATGCCGAGGCTAAAGATCCCAGTAGCCTCCAGGACCAGCTGGTGGAGGTGGTGCATAGCCAAGGGCCTACTCTGCTTAACTCCATATGCTGCAACTACTATAATTTTGTCTGGTCTATGACTACCTCATACCATTCCTTCCTGTTCTCAGGGCTCTGAGCTGTGTGTGTGGCAGGCGGGGGAGGGGTTGGTCCTTTCCATTTTTTTGTTAAACATGGACTTTTCCTGACTCAGATGCAGTGCCTGCCCTCAAGGACACCCTGGTCTGGGGGAGGGGGGTGGGGAAGAGACACACTACATGTGAGATAACCCTGGGAACTGGGCACCCAGAGGAGGGAGTAATTAGGTGTGCTGCAAGGAAGCTAGGGAAAACTTTTTGGAGAAGATACCCAGGTGGGTTTAGCAGGATGAACAGCAGTTGGCCAGGAAAATAAAAACATTTCATGCATTATCTGAGATAAGTACCAGCTCTGAAAAGGGCGATACTCCTCCTGCAGATCACTTGGTCATCCTTTTTCCTGCCAGTCTTCTTTCTTCTGATAGCTCCCAGGCCCAGGTCTACTTCAGATTAGATGCCCACAGCTCAGGGCCCATGTTTACCCAGAACAAATCAGGAGGGGAAGCTTCAAGTCATATGAACAAAAGAGGTGGGCACACAACATCTATTCCCTGCCAGAACCCACTGCTAGTCCAAGCCGTCTCTCAAAGGCCCTCGCAGGCAGCAGGGGCCTTCAGCACTCTCTCTAAGGCTAGCCAGAGGGTCCACACCCAGACCCTAGTCTCTGCTTCACCTGCAGCCCGAGGCCCCACCTTCCAGTCTGACCATCTCTTCCTCCTCCTCCTGCCCCTCACTTTTCACACTCCCCAAACCATAACCCATCTTTCTACACCAGCCCTGGAAAGCAGCAGGACAGGAATCACCAACCTCATTTTAGAGGCCTAGTCTCTGCGTCTCAGGTATAGTCACTGAATGAACCAGGAGTACAACAGAGGTCAACACAGATACTACTCAGTTTATGCTGATATCGTACAGAGAAACAACTCTCACACCTTTCTTCCTAGCCCAGAACCCCTGTCTCTGTCCAAGGGGTGCCTGGCCTTGGACAGAATCCAGAGGGCACAGGACCCACTGCAGAACACACAGATACACACATTTCTCTCACACACACACACACTTCACTCAAAGCCATTGTATACTCATGTCCCTCAATTACATACACACACATATAGGCCCACATTCCCGCAGAGATAGGCACAAGCCCACAGTGTCACTCTTAGTCCTGCCCTGTTCCCTCCCCACCTCCCACCCTTAAAACTGAATCTGCCCTTCTAAGACGTAGGGTTGGGTTCTGGATTTGGGGGGGCTGTCCAACTTCAGCGACCCATTCCTTAGAACCGTCTTGAAGGGCAGAGGGAGACTAATCTATAAGATCTCGATCTGCAGGCATCCCCCGGCAGCCCAGAATGTCTGAAGGACCCCACTAGACAGCTGGCTAATCCTTTTAAGAGAGAATCAGGACTCCCAAAAGATCCAACGGGCCTGAATATGAGGTATCAGTGCCCCAAGCCCTACCCCACAGTGTGTGGCCGTTGTCTCCTTGAAGTGGAAGAGCAGGGACCAGAGGATGCAGAAGAGGAAGGCGACAAGTGGACAGCAGACCGTGACCAGGGCCACCAGTGTGAAGCGGAGCCGGACCAAGGTCCCATCCCGGTCCAGCGGCAGTGGGACCTGGTACATCTTGTCAGACCTGGGGATGGAGTGGCATGCTGTCAGAGCCCCAGGCAGCAGGGCTGGGACTCAGTGGGGGGAGTCAGCCCTGTGCTCAGACCTAAATGCAGCTGTGCTGTGGGCTGACGAGTCTGGGAGAGAAGCCACCTAAAGGTAGGGAAGACTGACTCAGAATCCCAAAACACTCAGCCTCAACTTCAGAGGGAAGGCAATGACCCAGAGCCATGCCAGTGTGGAGTTAAATAGACTAGAGACCTCCTCACGCTCTCCCAGATTTGACAGGCCTAGGGCTGGGGAGCTACTTTCATAAGTCTCTCTCTGTTTCAAGAACCAACACTAGGGACTGGCATTGTGGCGCAGTGAGTTAAGCCACCAGCTTGCCATATAACTTCAGTTCAAGTCCTGGCTATTGTACCTCTGATCGAGCTCCCTGCTAGTGCACCTGGGAAGGAAGTGCTTGGGCTCCTGCTACCTATGTGGGAGACCAGGCTAAAGCTCCCAACTCCTGGCTTCAGCCTGGACCGGCCCCAGCCACTGTGGCCACTTGGGAAGTGAACCAGCAAATGGAAGATCTTTCTCTGTCACTCTCTCCCTCTAACTCTGCTTTTCAAATACATAAATAAATCTTAAAATAAAAAAAAAAAAGAATGAAAGAAAAGAACCAACCCTAAAACCAACTAGTAGACGAACGGCCCATCTCCTCCCCCAGGCCTCTGGGCCTCAAGGCCCAGCCCCCAGGCTTCAGGGCCTCTCTGCAGCTCTCATTGCATCACCCCCCAGCCCAGTGCCCTCCTGCACCTTCGGTCCCTTCCCAGGCTCTGAGTGCTCTGCCTGTCTGCACCGCAATCCATGGCAGCAGGGACTCCCTGGAAGCTGACAGAACTCCCGGCCCCGTTTGTGAACGCCTACTGCCTCACGTGCTCTCAGGGTGAAAGACTTTGCAGAATCAGGTCTGGCTCTCACTAGCCCGGGCTTGCTGTTTGCTGGAGGGAGCTGCATGGTCAGCTTCTGGAGGCTTCCCAGTGCCTAGGGGGCCTGTCCACGCCCGGCCTGAGGACCATGACTTCTCTCCCAGGCAAGAGTGCCCAAGGTCAGGAACTATAACAGTTAAGTATATAGCAATAATCCTAGCTCGGACCCCTCAGCATATAGAAGGAGCAGCTGAGGCAGGAACCTGCAAGTAGCCACAGAGCAAACAGGTGGCAGAGCCAGCAGCAGGGAGATGTGGGGCCCATGAAGACTCACTCTCTACAATCTGGCCTTCTCTGACCCCTTCTTCTCTGGGTCAGCGTTCTGAACAGAAGGGTCAGATTGTGGGAGGGAGAAGGGCTACCTGTCCACAGGAAGAAAAGGAAAAGCCAAATCCTACAGCAATAAGCCCGGCAGCTTTGTGCCCATTGTAGAGACACAGAACCCCAGCGGCGAGAGAAAAGGGTCATTTCTCAAAGCCATGTGCTCAGGCTGAGCGAAGCCAGCCCTGGAATTTAGGCTTCCTGTTGCCAAGATAGGGCTGGCTCCAGATAAAGAACCCGCCCTTCTGGGTGCACAGGCCTTGCCAAAACAAGTCCGGACTCTTCCTGGCCCCACCCACAGGACTCTCCCCTTTAGTCCCACCCTCGGGAAGAGAACCCTGACCTCGGCAAGGCCAGCCTCCTAGCATTCCAGAACAAGCTAGGTGGGTAGGTCTCTGTGCCAGGCTGGTCAGGCAGCTCCAGTTGTTCAAGTTCCTCTCCCTTTTTAGGGTTGGGACCTCCCCAAGGAAGCTGGTGACCCTCACAGATCAAACACCTTCTCTGGATCACCCCTAAATAGATCACAAATCTGGGGGGCGTGGGGGTTCTCCACGTGGAACACCTTCCATGCCCAGCTCTAACCCAGACTCTGCAGGAGCCAGCAGCACTGCTCACTCCCCACCCTCCCCAAGCTTTCCACAAGTCAGCTGCTCAGGCTCCCGGAAGGAGCACAGACCCTGCCCAAGGAAAGGGGGTGGTGGGGTGGTTTAAGGGATAGTCCATACCACTTCTTGGAGGAATGTCTGGCTTCCCTTTTAGCTGTGTGACCTTGGGCAAGTCACCTAACCACTCTGGGCATTTCTGCAGCAGGGCAACTTACAGATCATGTGGTCTGGACTACTGGCCCCTCCAACTTGGTCATTCTCCACCCCTCAGGACTGGGAGCTCACTACCTGAAGGGCAGCTGCTCAGCCCTCAAACAGCTCTTCCCCCTCATGGGTACTACCCGGCCTGAAACTGCTTTCCTAGGGGTATCTCAATCTCCTGCAAGGCCCCTAACAGAGCTTCTCCGCCTCCAGTGAGAACCTACACTCATTGCGTGCCTGCTCAGCACCGTATCTTCTATAATTCTCTGACGTAGGTTCTTTAGCCTGTATGGTTCCATTTTACAGAAGAGGAGACTGAGGCTTAGGAACGTTAGAAACACGCACTCAAGGTCACAGGCTAACAACTGACACGGCTGGGATTTGAAACAAGTCTCTGGGGTCCCGAGGCTTCCCCCTGCCCCCACGCCTCCACTGGCTGCACCAGGGAGGAGTATCGATCAGGTGGCCCTTGGGTGAGTAAAGACTGGCGGGCCCAACCCTTGCACTCAGCCCCGTGTTGGGGAGGAGAGGAAAGGGGGAGTCAACTCAGCCAAGTCCTGACAGCAGCGGTTTCCGGGACGCGGAGTGGGAGGGAGCAGGGCAGGCACCGGACCCCCAGAGCTGGACCGGCCCCGCGGTGGCAGGACCTCGTGGCCGAGCTCCACCCACCCCCCCCCCCCGCGAGTGGTGCGGCCGGGCGGTCCGGCACCGCCACCCCATACTCACCCAGGCAGCGGTGGTTAGCAGGCCGCGCCGGCGCAGGCCGGGATCCGGGGGAACCCGGGAGACCCGGGGGCAGCCAGGACCCGGCCGGGGGCGAGCGGCGGGGGGGCGGGCCGGAGCGGGAGCTGCGGGGGCGGCGCCGGCGCGCTCGGGGCGGAACTTAGGGAGGAAACTACGCGCGGATTCTCTGTAGCTCCACCCCTTTTCTGGGGACCCCGACCCTCGACTTTCCCCCTTAATCGGACGTTGTCTCAAGCCCAACCTCTCCAGCCCTGATCTTCCCCACTAATGCCGGCTGCGAGAGAGCGGCCGGAAGCGCCCCGGACACCTGGGTTTGAATGAGCCATCTTACCTCGCAGCTGCGTCCCATCACCTGTTGAGAGAACATAAAATTAATTCAGCAGGGCCCCCATTCTTCTCACTCCCTGTGCCACCCTCTTCCCCCTCTCCATTCTAACCGAATTATCCAGCCTTGCCCTTCGGAAACATTAATTCGGTTCCGTTCTAGCCTCGGCGCCCTTCTTCCAAAACCTGCTCCATTGAACCAACTGGGAGCATTTCAGCAAGGGCACGAGCACCTTACAGGTGAGGAGATGTGGTGGGTGAGAGAAGGCCTAGAACGTGTAGGGCAGTGCTGTTCGCACTTTTGGTCAGGAGAGGGCGCCCCATCCAGGCCGGCACAGGCAAAGAATCTTCCTTTCCCCCCTCACCCTGTCCCCACTCACCCCAGCCTTAGATCGGTCCCTGCAATGAAAGGGTTGATCCCTAATGAGCTCCCAGGGTTCCCTCCCCACCATGACCCTCACTGGCAAATAAAGGAACTTGAAGGAGACCCCTGGCTTCCTTTCCAATCATCCCACCCCAACAGGGAAGGAAAATGAGGAGACCAATAATCTCACTTGCAGGCACATTGAGGAGTTGTCAGAGCACTTACCGCGGGTGGAGAACTTGAGCTAGACGTGGTTACCACCACATTTCCCCATTTAAATCCTCACGGTAATAATCGACACATTCTGAGCACCCATTATTTCCCAGGCACTTTTTGATTAAGTCATCTCATTAAACCTCATTAAAACAAAACAAAACAAAAACCCTTTGAGGTAGGTGCAGCGTTGTGGTATAGTTAGTGAAACCACTGCCTGGGACCTCCACATCCCATATTGGAGCTCCTAGGATGGAGTCCTGCTTCTGCTTTGGATCCAGATTCCTGCTTGTGTGTACCATGGAAGGCAGCAGATCATGGCTCAAGTACTTGGGTCCCTGCCACCCACGTGGGAGACCTGGATGGAGTTCCTGGCTCCTTGCTTCGGCTTGGTCCTGCCCTCGTTATTGCAGACATTTGGGGAGTAAACTAGCAGATGGAAGATCTCACTCTCTCTCTCGTTCTGCTTTTCAAATAAATAAACTTGAAAAGAAAAACCTTAAGATACTGTTAATATCCCCATTTTACCAATGAAAGACAGAGATGGTTAAGTTACCTACTCACACAGCTAATAAACGTCAGAGCCAGTATTTGAATCTGGCAACTTAATCACTATATACCATTAATCCCAAGAGGTAGCTACAATTGTCACTTTATAGAGTGGAAAATAGAGGCTCAAATTTGGTGAATAATTTGCCAGGACTCTTTTTTCATGCATTCACTCAGCCTAGTGCCCTCTCGTCAGGCACTGGGCCGAGCAAAGGTGGGGGACCCAGTGATGTCTCAGACTCACTCAGGGCTCCAAGCCTGGAGGAAAGGTGTCTTATTCTGCAAACCACCTTTCCCGACTTCGAATTCTCCACCTCTTCTCCACCCCATCCCCACACCCACCCTGTCCTTTAAGGTCCCAGGACAAATAAAACTTTAATGAAGCTTTACCAAAGGAACCACCTCCATCTAATTGGGCATGTACAATTAGGTTTTCTGCCATGGGGTTTTGTGTCTCTTTATCTAGCTCCAACACAGGGTGCCTGCTCCTGGCTTGTTCTCTATCTTGACTCCTTGTCTGTTCCCTTATCCCTAAATACTGTTTCCAATCATCTCCAGTGCCTGAACTTTGAGGTGCACTATTTCTGCCCTTAATACTCTGATGACCTGGGTAATGTGGGCAATTCATCATAAAGCTCTAAGCTTTTTCTCATTCATAAATGGTTTAGGACTATCCACATCATCAGTTGTCTTGAGAATTAGAGATAATAGAGCAACATGACAGGCATGTGGAAAGTACACAATACTTGATAATTCTTACAGCTAGATGCATAAGCCAGAGAGTTTGAAATCATCCTGATTCAGCCTTTTCTTCTTTTAATTTTTAAAATTTGACTTATTTTCATTTTCTTTGAAAGCAGAGAGACAGAGACAGACATGGAGAGAGAGAGAGCTTCCACATGCTGGTTCACTCCCTAAATCCCAGAACTGGGCCAGGATGGAGCCAGAAGCTCAGAACTCCATCCAGTTTTCCTAATGGGGTGGCAGGGACCCAAGCACCTTGAGCCATCATGGCTGCCTCCCAGAGTGCTCATTAGCAGGAAGCTGGATTGGAAGCGGATGCAGGATTCGAACACAGATATTCTGATATGGGATGCGGGCATCCCAAAGTAGGGTCTTAACCAATGTGCAAAATGCCTGCCCTGAGGCCTTTCCTGAAAAAATTTGACCTTGGTTGTCCCTGACCCTCTTTGAATCTATTTATTTTTAAGACTTTTGCTGTTTACTTTATTTGAAAGACTCCCACCCTCACTGGTTTCTGTGAGAAAAGTAGAAGAATTGATTCTTACTGTGTGTCAAGGATTGTATATATACTCTCATCTGATCCTCTTAATAGTCTAGTAAGTAAGTTTGATGGATTCCATTTTGCAGACAAAGCAGTTGAGCAACCATCTAAGCATCTTGCTTTGTCCTCATTCAGTAGGTACTTAGTAGTTACTGAATCAGCATTTGTCCCTGCTCCAAGTAGCTGCTGCTGTTGTTGAGGCCCTCTAGGGTCTCCTGCCTTCCTGGTAGTTTTGCCTGGAGACTGGACACACTCCAGAGAGGACTGTGTCTGCAGCAGTGCCACTATTTCCCAGATTTAGCCACAATCACTACTGTGCTCCCTGTTTGTACTTAGATACCTCCAAGCAGACTGTTCACAGGGATATTCCAGCCCCTAGTAGCATGAGGACAGCACAGAACGGGGTGAGAGATGACAGCTAGAAAATGTGGAAAACTTACAGCCAGTCTCCTTCACTGCCTCCTTGTCCTCCTGTCTCTCCATCAACTTCCCCATTACAGCCGCACTGGCTCTTGTCCTGCCTTTGCTGCAGATGGGTTAGTTAGCAACTCTCCTTAACTTTTTTTTTTTTTTTTTTTTTTTGACAGGCAGAGTGGACAGTGAGAGAGAGACAGAGAGAAAGGTCTTCCTTTGCCGTTGGTTCACCCTCCAATGGCCGCCACGGCCGGTGCACTGCGCTGATTCGAAAGCAGGAGCCAGATGGTTTTCCTGGTCTCCCATGGGGTGCAGGGCCCAAGCACTTGGGTCATCCTCCACTGCACTCCCTGGCCACAGCAGAGAGCTGGCCTGGAAGAGGGGCAACCGGGACAGAATCCGGTGCCCCAACCGGGACTAGAACCCGGTGTGCCGGTGCCGCAAGGCGGAGGATTAGCCTATTGAGCCTCGGCGCCGGCCTTAACTTTTAGGATCAAGAGCAAATCCCTTAGTGTGATATTGAACATTCTTTATAATCTGGTCATCTTCCACTCCGGCAGCCACAAATTTTACACACCAGGTGCACTCCCTTGGCCATGAAGCTTTGCTCAACTTCTCCCTTTTCTCCCCCTGGATTCCATGATGTGGCGGCCTCCCTTCTCCACAAGCAGCATCACATGGTCTTGCAGCATACTTCTATCTATCGGCACCATGACTTCAATGAAGCAAAATAACTTGCTGCCTGTCTATCTGCCCACATTTCTGGAAGTTCATATAAGTTCATTCATTTCTTAATCTTTTAGCTTAGTCCAGGGACAGAGACAGTAGTAGGAGGTTTTTTTGTATTGGTTTGATTGAACTCAGTTTTGGTAGAAGGGCAGTACTTCAATAATCAGAGATTTAGGAACTTTAAGAAACTTTCTGTTGCTTCTAAAATTTATATTTAGTTTCATTTTATTTGAAAGGCAGAGAGACAAGGAGAGAGAGAGAGAGATGGACACAGAGAGAGGAGAAAGAGTGAGCTTCCATCTGCTGGTTCACTCCCCAAATGCCTGCAACAGCACAGGCTGGGCAAGGCTGAAGCCAGGAGCTGGGAACTCAGTACTCAATCCAGGTCTCCCAAGTAGGTGGCGGGCACTCAGCTACTTGAGCCATCATTTGCGGCTGGAAGCTGGAATCGGAAGCAAAGTCAGGACTCCAAACCAGGCACTTCCAAATGGGATACAGTCATCCCATTAGAGCCAAAGCCCACCCCCCCTACACCCCCACGCCGAAAGGCTTTGAAGAACAACTGCTAGGGGTGGCAGCTGGAGTGAGGAGTGAGCATGGCTGGAGTGAACTAAGAGGCAGAGATACAGACAGTGCTGAAGACAACCAGCTTCAGGCCCAAGTTTACCTGTGTCTCCTGGGAAGCCTCAGGAAAATCAGCAGTCCCTTTGGCTTGCAGAGGAGTCATTCTTTGTCCTTTTCAGAGATCTTTTTCTTTTTTTTTATCTTAAAAAATCAAAAATAAATAAATAAATAAAAAGAACTTGACCAATCATATACAAATGCTTTGTGCTGGGGCCGGTGCTGTGGCGCAGTAGGTTAAAGCCCTGGCCTGAAGCACCAGCATCCCATATGAATGCCAGTTCTAGTCCTGGCTGCTCTTCTTCTTCTTCTTCTTTTTTTTTTTTTTTTTTTTTTTTTTGACAGGCAGAGTTAGTTAGTGAGAGAGAGAGAGAGACAGACAGACAGACAGAGAGAAAGATCTTCCCTCCGCTGGTTAAACCCCCAAATGCCTCCACGGCCAGCGCGCTGTGCCGATCCGAAGCAAGGAGCCAAGCAGGTGCTTCCTCCTGGTTTCCCATGAGGGCGCAAGGCCCAAGCACTTGATCCATCCTCCACCGCCTTCCCGGGCCATAGCAGAGAGCCGGACCGGAAGAGGTCGGCTGCTCCTCTTCTGATCCAACTCTCTGCTATGGCCCGCGATAGCGGTAGAGGATGGCCCAAGTCCCTGGGTCCCCCTGCACCCACGTGGGAGATCTGGTAGAAGCTCCTGGCTCCTTGCTTTGGATCGGTGCAGCTCCAGCCATTGTGGCCATCTGGGGAGTGAACCAGCAGATGAAAGACCTCTCTCTCTGCCTATACCTCTCTCTGTAACTCTCTTTCAAATAAATAAAAATAAATCTTTAAAAAAAATGTTTTGTGCCCATATCTTTTATTTATTGGTTGATCAGAGATCTTTTTCATGACCAAGGCAAACTTCTTGGATGGCTTTAAAATATCCACTGCATTGCTCTCTCATCTTGCTATAGCCCCACAAAGACTCAAACAGGAATTAAATCTTCAGTGTTCTATGGAACTTTCTTTGCTCCCTTTTTACTACTAGGATCAAGTTCAAGTATATACTTTTGGATACATTGGGCTCTTTCCTGTCCCCACACCTTTGTTTTCCCTGTTTATCTGGCCTGGAATGTTCTCATTCCCCTTTTCCTTCTCAGCAAACTGTATCCAGTCCATAAGATACAGATTAGCATGACACTTTGGTAAATAAGGGTGCATGTAGTAATGTCTAAGGAGATCACTAAAATGTTAATAATAAAAAATCATTTAACTTCTAAACTAGTATAGGAGGATAAATGAATAGTTTAAAAGAATGCAAGGAAAGAGACATAAAGATACTTTAAAAGATAATGGAAAGGCCGGCGCCACAGCTCACTAGGCTAATCCTCTGCCTGTGGCGCTGGTACCCCGGGTTCTAGTCCCAGTTTGGGCGCTGGATTCTGTCCCAGTTGCTCCTCTTCCAGTCCAGTTCTCTGCTGTGGCCCAGGAAGGCAGTGGAGGATGGCCCAAGTCCTTGGGACCTGCACCCACATGGGAGACCAGGAGGAAGCACCTGGCTCCTGGCTTTAGGTTGGTGCAGCACACCAGCCATAGCGGCCATTTCGGGGGGTGAACCAATGGAAGGAAGACCTTTCTCTCTGTCTCTCTCTGTCTCTCTCTGTCTCTCTCTCTAACTCTGCCTGTAAAAAAAGTAAAAAAAAAAAAAAATCATGGAAATGCTGGCATTATGGAATAACAGGTAAAACTGCTGCCTTCAATGCTGGCATCCCATGTGAGCACTGGTTCGAGTCCCAGTTGCTCCACTTCCAATCCAGCTCCCTGCTAATACACCTAGGAAAGCAGCAGAAGATGGCCCGAGTATTTGGGCTCCTGCACCCACATGGGAGATCCAGAGGAATCTCCTAGCTCCCTGGCTCCTGGCTTTGGCCTAGCCCAGCCCCAGCTGTTGCAGCCATCTGGGAAGTGAACCAGTAGATGGAAGATCTCTCTCTGTGTCTCTCCCTCTCTTTCTCTGTAACTGCCTTTCAAAAATAAAATCAATATTTTTTAAAAAATTGAAATCCGTGCCTCAAGGAGTCTTCAAAAAGTTCATGGTGGATGAATGTTATTAAAAAACAATGCAGGGAGGGTTGGCGCTGTGGTAAAGTAGGTTAATCCTCCGCCTGCGGCACTGGCATCCCATATGGTAGTCCCGGCTGTTCCTCTTCCTATCCAGTCCTCTGCTATGGCCTGGGAAAGCTGTAGAAGATGGCCCAAGTAGTACATGGGCCCCTGAACCCATGTGGGAGACCTGGAAGAATCTCCTGGCTCCTGACTTTGAATTGGCACAGCTCTGGCCATTGTGGCCATTTGGGGAGTGAACCAGCATACGGAAGACCTCTCTCTCTCTATCTCTATCTCTCTGCCTCTGCCTCTCTGTAACTCAAATAAATCTTAAAAAAAAAAAAAATGCACAGGGGCCACAGGGACAACATTATGGTATAGCAGGTAAAGCTGCCACCTGTGATGCCCCCTTCCCATATGGGCACTGATTTGAGCCCAACTGCTCCACTCCCAATCCAGCTCTCTGATATTGGCCTGGGAACAACAGCAGAAAAATGGCCCAGGTGCTTGGGTCCCTACCACCCACGTGGGAGACCCAGATGAAGATCCTGGCTCCTGGCTTCAGCCTGGCCCCGCCCCAGCCATTGCCGCTATCTAGAAAGCAAACCAGTGGATGGAAGATCTCTTTCTCTCTGTTCCTACCTCTCTATCTGTACAAACAAAAAACTATGTACAGATTTCAAAAATTACTTGCACCCAAATAAACTTATCTTTTAACTCTCTTTTCCACTTTTTGAAGTATCCTCACATAAATGGCCAATAAGCAGTGAAAAGATTCTCAATCATTAATCATTAGGGAAATGCATACCATAGTTTGTGGGATGGCTATAATAAAAATTTTTAAATATTTCTTTATTTTATTGGAAATGCAGAGTTAGAGAGGGAGAGAAAGAGAGAGAGAGAGAGAGAGAGAGAGAGAGAGAGAGATCTTCCACCTGTTGGTCCACCCTCCCCGCCCCCGCCAAATGGCTGCAATGGCCAGAGCTGGGTCAGAATGAAACCAAGAGCCAGGGGTCTGGAGCCAGGAGCTTCTGCTGGGTCTCCCACATGAGCACAGCGGCACAAGTACTTGGGCCATTTTCCACTGCTTTCCCAGCCTCATTATCAGGGATCTGGATGTGAAGTGGAGCAGCCAGGTCTCCAACTGGTGTCCATATGGGATGCCTGCATTGCAGGTGGCGGCTTAACCCACTACACCACAGTGCCAGCCCCTAAAATATTTTTTAAAAAGAAAAATAAGTGGTGTTGGCAATGTGATACATTAGATTAAGCTGCTTGCCTGTGACACCAGCATCCCATATTAGAGTGTCATTTCAAGTCACATCTTCTCTGCTTCTGATCCAGCTCCATGCTATTGAGCCTGGGAGGGCAGTGGAGAATGACCTGAGTGCTTAGGCCCCTGCCAACCACAGGGGAGGCCCAGTTGGAGTTCCTGGCTCCTGGCTTCAGCTTGGCCCAGCTGTCTGGGGAGTGAACCAGTGGATGGAAGATCTCTTTCTCCATCTGAATTCCTCTTTTTCTGTCACTCTGCCTTTCAAATAAATAAATCTTTAAAAAACAAAAAGGAAAATAACTGTTAGTAAGGATGTAGAGAAATTTGAACCCTCATATATTGTTGCAGGAATGTAAAATAGTGTGGTCAGTTTGAAAAACAGCTTGGCAGTTTTCTAAAAGTTAAACACAGAGTTACTGGAAATATGACCTCACAATTCCATTCCTCAGTCCATACAGCAAAGAACTGAAAACAAGTACTCAAACAGGTACATGTACACACAAGTCACCCAAAAGATGGAAACACCCCAAATGTTCACCAAGAAATGAATGGATAAACAAAATGTAGTACAGCCATATAGCGGAATATTATATAGGAATGAATGAAGAACTGATACATACTCCAGCTCCGATGAAACTTGAGAACAAATGAAGTGAAAGACGTCAGACACAAAAGGCCACATACTATATGATTCCATTTATATAAAAAGTTTCCAGAGTAAAGAAATTCATTGAGACAGAATGCACATTGGATGTAATCAGGGGTCAGTGGAAGAGAACAGGGAGCTAGTCCTTAAAGGATTAACAGGTTTTACTTTGGAGTGGTGGAAATGTTTGGAACTAGGAGTACCCAGGAGCTGCACAACATTGTGAATGCGTCAAATGCCACTGAATTGTTTACCTCAAAAGTTTCATTTTGTTATGTGACTTTCACCTCAATAATTTTTTTTAAAGTCAACATGCAGAATCAAAAATAAAGTATTTGGATATGTGGCCCAGTGGGTTCAGCTGCCACTTGCGAAGTTGACATTCCCCTATCAGAGGATCAGAGCACCAGTTTGATTACCGCTGCTCTGTTTCTAAGCCAGTTCCCTGCTAATGTGCCTGGAAAGGTAGTAGAAGATGGTCCAGTTCTTGCGCCCCTGCCACTCAGATGGCAGGATGGGGCTGCTGGCTTCAGGTGTCAGTTTGGCCCAGAGCTGGCTGTTACAGCCATTTGGGAAGTGAACCAGCAGGTAGATAGATAGATAGATAGATAGATCAATCAATCAATCTCTGCCTTTCAAATAAATAAAATCTTTTTTAACAAATAAAGCACTTGACAAATGGAAAAAAAAAAAAAAGGTAAACACAGAGTTACCAGATAACCTAGCAATTCCATTCCTAGGTATAAACCCAAGAAAGTTGAAAATATTCATCCACAAATAATTTTATATGAATATTCATGCAGCATTACTCATAATGGTTAAAAAGTGAAAACAACCCAAATGTTCATCAACTCATCAATGAATAAACAAAAGGTGGTATTCATGGAATGTTATATATTTGACCATAAAAAGCAAGGAATTACTGATGTATGCTACACATAAATGAACTTTGAAAACACTGTTAAGTGAAAGAAGTCACACATAAAGGCCATATTTTGTACGATTCCATTTATATGAAATGTCCAGAATAAGCAAATCCATAGAGAAAGGAGGCTCGTGGTTACTAGGGGTTAAGGAAAGGCAGGAAGAGGGAGTGTTTGCTAATGGGTCTGAGTTTCTTCTTGGGGTTAACAAAATGTTCTAGAATTACACAGTTGTGATGGTTGCACAGCCTCTGAAAACACTAAAATCCACTAAATTATACATTTCACCTTTAAAGATTTATTTATTTATTTGAAAGGCAGAGTTAAAGAGAGAGAGAGGGAGAGACAGAGATATCTTCCATTCTCTGGCTCAGTCACTAAATGATCACAACAGCTGAGGCTGGGCCATTTGGAAGTCAGGAGGCAGGAGCTTCATCAAGGTCTCCCACATGGGTGTGGGGGCCCAAATATGGGCCATCTTCTGCTTTCTCAGGTACATTAGCAGGGAGCTGGATCATAAGTGGGGCAGCTGGGACTCAAGTGGTACCCATTTGGGATTGCCAGTACTGCAGCTGGAGGCTTAACCTTCTATGCCACAGTGCCAGCCCATAAATTATACATTTTAAAAGGGTGAATTTTGGGGCCAGCGCTGTGGTGCAATGGGTTAAAGCCCTGGCCTGAAGCGCCAGCATCCCATATGGGCACCAGTTTAAGTTCTGGTTGCTCCACTTCCTATCCAGCTCTCTGCTATGGCCTGGGATAGCAGTAGAAGATGGCCCTGCACCCGTGTGGGAGACCTGGAAGAAAACTCCTGGCTCCTGGCTTCAGATTGGCAAAGCTCTGGCCATTGAGACCATCTGGGGAGTGAACCAGTGAATGGAAGATCTCTTTCTCTCTCTGCCTCTCCTTTCTCTGTGTAACTCTGACTTTCAAGCAGAATAAATAGATCTTTGAATTTATTCTTCCAGGTCTCCCACGTAGGTGCAGGGGCCCAAGGACTTGGGCCTTCTTCCACTGCTTTCCAAGGCCATAGCAGAGAGCTGGATCAGAAGAGGAGCAGCTGGGACTCGAACCGGCGCTCATATGGGATGCTGGCGCTTCAGGTGGCGACTTTACCTGCTACGCCACAGTGCCGGCCCCAATAAAATAAATCTTTTTTTTAAAAAAGGTGAATTTTGTGTTGTGTGGATTATATCTAAGTTTTTTAAAAAATCTGGCAAAGGGCTGGGCCTCAACAAATGGCAGCTACTGTTATAAAAAAATAAAAAGTAAGCTGGCACCGCGGCTTACTAAGCTAATCCTCCGCCTTGCGGCGCCGGCACACCAGGTTCTAGTCCCGGTCGGGGCGCCGGATTCTGTCCCGGTTGCCCCTCTTCCAGGCCAGCTCTCTGCTGTGGCCAGGGAGTGCAGTGGAGGATGGTCCAAGTACTTGGGCCCTGCACCCCATGGAAGACCAGGAGGAAGCACCTGGCTCCTGGCTTTGGATCAGCGCGGTGCGCTGGCCGCAGCACGCCAGCCGCAGTGGCCATTGGAGGGTGAACCAACGGCAAAGGAAGACCTTTCTCTCTGTGTCTCTCTCTCACTGTCCACTCTGCCTGTCAAAAAAAAAATAATAATAAATAAATAAAATTAAAAAAAAATAACAAGTAAAGAAAAACAGAACAGGTTAAACAAATAGAAAGTATAAAATGTTAGATAAAATCCTGAACGTTCTGGTAAATTCATTTAATATAATTAAGTAAATGTTCTGCTTAAAAGTCAAAGGGATTCACATAGGATTTATAAAAATCCATTTATGTGCTACTTACAAACCTTACCCTTCCTTACCAAGTCATGGGACAAGAAGACGGAATCAGTATTTACTGATTGCTTACTATGGACAAATATGTCCCCGGTCCTTTGCAAATTCCATTACCTTATTTGACTTTCACAAGCACCTTACAAAATATGAAGTACTATGTCAGTTTCATAGGTAAGGAAGCTGGGGCAAGATCTGTTAAATAATTTGTACAAAGTCTAACAATTAGCAGATCTAGAAGTTGAAATTAACTCTGATTCCAACTCTGCTGCTCGTTCCAATGCAACATCTAAGAAATCCAGAACCAACAATGTGGAAATCTCTTGCCTTTGGTGATTCTGTGATCCTTGTAGGCCTGTTTCCTCCCCAAACACAATCCTTCATAGGTGCATACGGTGAGTTCTCAAAGCATGTGTGTGACACTGGCAGCTCCTAAGATTTTCCTTTCCTGAGCTGGACTCCCACTAAGCTCTGTCTTTCTTATCTAGAGCAGAGTGTTGAGCTGTGGACATCATAGCTCCTGATGGCAAGGCCAGGCTTGGCTCAGCAAGCATTTGTGAGCATGCAGAAAAACTGTGTCTTTAGAGTGGAAGAAAGAAGATGCTGATAACCAAAAAGGGTCTTGTGAGAATCAGAGTAACAGTGTGTGTGCCAGGAAGCCCCTGGCTCCACAAAGATGTCCTTCTGCAGTTAGGACCCCCTGGGAATAATGAGTTATGGGCCACACACCTAGCAGAGCATCTAACAAGAGGTCCTTAGAAATCACCGTGGTCACAGAAAAATCCTCCCTGGAGCAGCCCATTTCCCATGTGTACTCCAGTCTGCCCACAAATGTGTAATATTTAGTTTCACTTCTGCATACATACTAGTACATTGGACTGGAAGCATTCAATTAACTCACCCACTCAAGACATAGTTCTGAGTTCCCTTTCTGTGTCAGAACCTGTGTCCTAGATTATCGAGAATTGGACCTCTGTGACATTTTTAACAAATACAAATATTATCTATCACTCGTTAGGGCTTATTGCATACCAGGTGCCATGCTGATTGCCTTCCATATATGTTGTCATTTATTTCTCACCACAGTCTTGTGAGGCAAGTACAGTTTTTAACCCCATTTTAAAGACAAGGAGGAGCTGGTGCTGTGGTGCAGTGGGTAAAGCCGCCACCTGTAGTGCCAGCATCCAATGTGGATGCTGGTTCGAGATCCAGCTGCTCCACTTCCTATCCAGCTCTCTGCTATGGCCTGGGAAAGCAGTAGAAGAAGGCCCAAGTCCTTGGGCCCCTGCACCTGCATGGAAGACCTGAAAGAAGCTCCTGGCTCGCTCCTGGCTTTGGATCGGCACAGTTCCAGCCGCTGCAGCCAATTAGGGAGTGAACCAGTGGATGGAAGACCTCTCTGTCTCTGACTCTCCTTCTCTCTGTGTGTAACTCTGACTTTCAAATAAATAAATAAATCTAAAAAAAAAAAAAAAAAAAAAAAAAAAAGACAAGGAAACTGAAGTTCAGGGGCCAGGAAAATTTTCCCGAGCTCATACAGCTGTACATGGCTGGGAACAGATTTACACCTAGGGTTCTCTGATTCCAAAGACCAATATTTCTACTACTACTGTTCTCCTACTTCAGAATTCACTGATTTAGGGGTGGCGTTCTGGCATAATGGGTAAAGCTACCACCTGTGATGCCAGCATTACATATGCATGCCGGTTCGAGTCCCAGCTGCTCCACTTCTGATCCAGCTCCCTACTAATAGTCTGGGAAAAGCAGCAAGAAATGGTCCAAGTACTTGGGCCCCTGCCACCTAAGTGGGAGACCTGGATGAAGCTCCTGGCTCCTGGCTTCATATTGGTCCTGTCCTGGCCATTGCAGCCATCTGCAGAGTGATCCAGCAGGTGGGATGGAAGACCTCTTTGTCACTCTCTCTTTCTCTAACTGATTTGCAAATAAAATGAATACATCTTTTTAAAAAAAGAATTCACTGATTTATGCATCAACAATCAAAAGTACACCTACTGTGCACTTAGTCAGAATATAAATGTTCTGGAGGGCAGTGAGTAGGCCACTCTACCTATCCACAGAAAGATAATGACTTCCTGATGTAAAGACAGCAGGAGGGGTGTTTGAATGGACGACTTGGGATACAGTGAGTAAGAATCAGATGTTTAAACTAGCTTTACTATTTGGCCATCTATACATTTTTTTCTTCTTCAAGCATTTACTAAGCACATGTGATGTTAAGTGTTTCTTCCAGCCACAATCATATTCCATCTTTATAACCATTCCACTTAAATATTGTTTTCTTTGAAAGGCAGACAGAGAGAGCTCCTATCTGATTCAATTCATAAATGCCTGCACAGGCCAGGGCTGAGCTGAAGTGGAAGCCAAGAGTAAGGAAACTCAAAGGAGCTATCCCATGTGGAGGACAGGAACTAAACTATTTGAGCCATCAGCACTGCCTCCCAGAATCTGCACTGGCAGGGAACTGGAGTCAGGAGCGGGAATGAACCCAGAGGCACTTTGGTACTGAACTCAGAAACCAAGTGGTATCTTAACTGCTAGGCCAACACCAGTCCTTACTACTACTCCACTTTACAACAGGTCAGTTATCTCTCATTCCTCGCTACCACTGAAAACTCATCTAAGCGTTAGACAAGGCTCCCTTGTTTTCATGGTCCAGGAGGGGTGGTGGTGGAGACATGTTCTGCATACTCCACTTTCTAAACACTGCTGCTGTAACTCTGTGTGAGAGCCTCAGCCACCAGAGGTCTAGTTTCTAGAACAAGCCCACCTCTGCTTCTTGTAATACCAGGTTTCTCTGGGCTAGGCCCTGGCAGGAAAAGAGCAAGAGGATGAAAACGCAGCTCTCTGACCTCCAAAAGCCCCCAGCAAAGAAAACCAGAAAATGAATAAATAACAGGATACAAAGTGACAAGGTTGTAACAGAGACCTAACCAAGCATTAGGCAGCTTGCTGGGAAAAGTCAGCAAATGCGGGGACATTTGAACCAGGCCTTTAAGAGTAAGTACGGGTTCTCAACGTTCAAATGGGACAGAAGTTCTAAGAATCCTTAGTTGTACCGGAATCTAAGGTTGGCCATTCCCTTACAGGATCTCTAATGTTCATAATGTCTATCCTAGGGATAAAAGGAAAGGGTGTGTGCTGGTGCGGGCATGGGTTAAGAGACAAGGAGGTAGGGATTTAGGGCCTCTTAGCCACAGAATAGCTTTGCGGACAGATGCACCTCCCAGGAAGAGCGGCCAGCTCCGCACGTGGTCTGTCCAGGAAGTGTGAGCAGGGCGAGGAGGAAGCCTTCCCATCACCGCCCGCGGACTGGGGCAAGAAAAGGGTAGAATAGTTACCATGCCATCCTGGGGCCTTCCCTCTGATTGGCCCCTGCGCCCGCAGCCCGAGTCTCTCCGCTCGAAGGAAGGGGGCGGAGTCTCCAAGTAGCGTCATCACTCTTCTCCCACATCCCGCCCAGTGCACACCAGTCTGGCCACTCACTAGCCCCCTTCGAGGAGCCCTGTGTGACGTCAAGACTCTCTCCCAGCCAACCGCGGCTGTGAGGGGCGGGACTCCACGTACCTCCCACAGGCCCTCCCCTTTCTCTCCCCAACTCCATTTGACCCTCCTCTTCCCCCCCCTCCCGAAGACCGCCCTCACGTTCGGTTTCAAAAGACTCAGCGCCCAATGACTAACAGGGCGAACCTAGAGTGGCGGCTGGATCTGCCAATGCGCAGGCGGCGAGGGCGGAGCGCCCGGACTGAGCCTCTGACGGCGGGCGGCGTGTGACGCAGTCGGGCCCTCTGCGCGCTGCGCCTGAAGCGGCGGTCGGGAGCGGCGGCGGCGGCGGTGGCGACGGTTTCTTGGCAGCCTCGCGCTGCTCTGTGAGCGGCGGGCGGCGGACGGGCCTGGGCCCTCACTCCGGACACTTCCCCTCCCCCCCGCAGCGCGGTAAGTCGGGGCCGGCGGCGGCGGCGGCGGCGGCGAGGGACCGGGCAGGCTCCTCCTCCCCTCTGGGCGGGCGGGTGCGCGGGGCGTCCCAGGCCCGCGGCGCCGAAGTCTCGCGCCCGGGCGCGCACCTTCTGACCGGCGGCAGGGGGCGGGGCCCGTTTCGCTGCGGGCCGGAGGACCGGCTCTTCGTGTCCTCGGAGGGAATCGACTTCGGAGGGGTGTAGGCCCGGGGGTCTCCAGTTGCAGCCCACGCTTGGGGAGCTTCCATCTATCTGTTCGTACTCATTCATTCGCTTGACGGTGATTAGGAGCCCTCGGGGGCCGGCCTTTGCTGGGGCAGAGCGGAGAGAGCCAGGATAAGGTGTCTGACTCACTTCCTCGACTGTCGTGCGGGGTGGGCTTTATTTGCCTTGGTTTCCCCGTAGGAGAAATGGGCAGCCCGAGAGTTAGGGTGGGTGAGTCTGAAGTTTCTAGGCTTCTAAAGACAATATACAAGAATTAGGGTCGGTGCTGTGTAGTGAAAGGGTCGTGTCTTTTTCCCACGTGTTGCGTATCCAGCCAGATTTAAAAAAATTGGATTTCTGGCTAACTGTAATCTTAAGGACCTTAGAGATTATTCAGATCAACCCCCATAGCCTGCATCACATCCAGGTTTTATAGATGGGGAAACTGAAGCCCAGAGGCGGAGACAGCATTAGCGAATGCCAGATCTCTCGACTCAGTTTCGAAATGTGTCTGTTACCCCACCCTCCCTGGATGCGTGTCCCACTCTCCCATTATTAAGGATTCTCTTGGGGGAGGGGAGCAGAGGCATTCAGTAGTTAGAAGTAGACTTACCTTCAATAGCCTGACGGCTTTAGTTGCTACCAGCTCTGTCCATGGCCAGGTAGAAGCTTCATTAGTATCTCTTAACCTAGACCGCCATTACTAAAAAGTGGGTTTGAAAATGGCAATGATGTATGTACTGGAAAGGAATCTATACCACTGGGGCACTGGGGATCGTTGTCCAGTTTCCTATTAGAAATCTGAATTTTTGTCACTGTGTGGCTGAGGATTCAGCATACGGTTACTACAACAGTACTGTTGTAGGAACCATCACAAGACTTAAAAAGCTACACAATCACTTTGTAGTTGTACCTTGGAACTCATGGTTTGGCTCAGGTGCAGAATTCAAAGTGAGGTTTTGTGGTAGGGTAAGGCAAGGAAATTAAACTCTTTTTTTGGAGAATGGAATGAATTGGAAGAACAAAAGAAACAAGCAGTGAGCATTCTCTGTTAAGAGTCTTAGAAATTGCGAAGGAAACACTAGTTAACTGGGTGGCAGACAGTATATTTGCTTGGTGAAGGAAATTAAGCTATTTTAAAAGCCAAATCAGAGGTAGAACAGGATGAATGCACTAGGAAATGCTTCGACAGAATTATTTTGACTCACTTAAGATTTGATGAAATTGAATTAGTTGCCACGGTGGTCTGTTGACATCTGTTAGAGTGGCACCTTGCTGTTGTTTAGATGACAAAGCAAAAACTGAAAACTAGTAGTGCTTAAGAGAGGAAGGGAACTGTAGTCTAAATATTAAAATGTGAACAGTATATGTTTTCTGTGACATTTCTCAGTTAAAGCATCACCCTCTTCTGGGAAGCCTTTCCTGGCATTCTCTCTTCTAAGCTTCCCTAACACTTATTTGATGCTTCTATTTATAGCACATACCATTTTGTATTTTAGCTGTTTGTGTTTCTAGTAGACCATGGTAAAATGTTTTTTTATTTTGTACTCAGGTTGTTTTGCACATAGTGGGCCCTCATTTGCATTCAAGAATAAACAAATATGGAAGAGCTAAAACTACAGATAGTCAGCAAAGAGGCTGGGTATTTGTGGGCTTCTAAAATTTGGGGACCAGATAAGGGGTCCCAATCCGTTTATGTGTTATGTGGTACTTTGGTATTTGACTTTGTTTATGTCCACAGTTCCTGGATAACTAAACGCAAATAAGATTTTTAAGGAACCAAATTCAGAGCTTGGGAACAATTGGTCATATTATTGTAATATTTATATGGAGGCGGTTAATATAGGAAGTAGAAGTAGGACTGATGTTTAATTTCCAGTAAAGAGACAACTGTAATTGTGCAATTTGTTGAAAGGTTAGAGAAATAAGAGATTTAGATTGAACATTCAGAGGCAAGGTATGAAAACATCTACTGAGCAGGGTTTCTTTGGCACTGTTGACACTTTGGGCCAGATATTTATTGTGGTGAACTCTCTTTAGTCTTGTAGGATTTTTAGCATTTTAGCATTCCTGTCCCATCATTAGATACCCCTAACACCTCTTCTCAAGTTACAATTGAGAATGTCTCAAGAAATTGTCAGTTGTCCTTGTTTGAGACTACTGCTCTAGTGAAAACATTCTTAGTATTAGTAAAATCATACATACCTCTATCTTATCTTTATAGTCAGTTAATAAATTGCATTTTGTTGGAATAATTATCTATGAAAAACCCTTCAGTTGTCAAGTTCTGTAATTGGGAAGCTGAAGAGCTAAGAGTCCTAGAGTCACTTTCTGTAGTTCCTCATTTCAGTTCTGTGGTAGCATCCCTTTCTCTTAAATGGGAGAAATCAGGGTCTTGTTTGAAAGAGGGTAGGCTATTATGCAAATCAATATGTATCTGTATTTCTGTACAAGGGACACAAGAGCTTGTAATTTGTATTGGTGTAATTACATGTCAGCTATTGTAATTCTGCTCTCTTTCCATTTCATTCATATACTTGATGCCATCATATGGCATGAATGCAGGTCTTGTCTCTTTGCAGTGATGTAGTAAACACTGAGAATTATTTGCTATATTGAAGTTTGTACTTAATTTAGAGAAATGGGAAACGTGCAATGTTTTAGTAGAGAAGTAAAAATTATTTCTTAAAATGTAGCTCTAAATAGCTAAATCTGTGACACTAAGAGTTTAAGCTGATGCATGGGGCAGTAGGGTAGACCAGAAGATGTGAACCTGGAGGCAGGCAGAGGAATTAGGAGGTGGTTATAGCAATGGGATAGTGGCTCTCTGATCTCTGGACTCCTTTAAACTTTCAAAAATTGTTAAAGACTCAAACAAATTTCGCTTACATGAGTTATATCTATTGATACTGTATTAGAAATTAAAACAAATTTATAAAAACCTCAAGTAAATGGCAGTATTATGAAAAGTAATTTTAAAATTTAGTGAAAAAGTGGGATTACCAGAAGATCACTGTGTGTATCAGGCTTCTGTTTGACAGTTGATATTTTGTTTTTGGTGAAGTATGTGAAGAAAATTTAGCCTCATACAGATAATTTAGTTGGGAAAAGGCATATTTTAATAACCTTTTTAGATAATTGCTGACATATTTCTTTGAGACTACACTGAAAACTTTTTTCTTTTAAAGATTTTATTTGTTTATTAGAAAGTCAGAGTTACACAGAGAGAGAAGGAGAGGCAGAGAGAGAAAGAGAGAGGTTTTCTAACTGCTGGTTCACTCCCCAGTTGGCCACTGTGGCCGGAGCTGCGCCAATCTGAAGTCAGGAGCCAGGAGCTTCCTCCATGTATTCCCACACAGGTGCAAGGTCACAAGGACTTGGGCGATCTTCTATTGCTTTGCTAGGCCATAGCAGAGAGCTGGATAGGAAGTGGAGCAACTGGAGCCCATATGGGATGCTGGCACTGCAGGCAGCCCCTTTACCCACTATGCCACTGCACCAGCCCCCTACTGAAACCTTTTTAAAGATTCTTTGCCATATGAAGTCTGAAGCCATGTCATTGTCATTGAACTTCTGTACTGTTACATTAAAATTCACTGTTAGATCTTGTACTTTAAATAGATCTTCACTCTTGCATTTTATTTATTAAGATGTATTTATTTGAAAGAGCTACAGAGAGAGAGGAAGAGACACACAGAGATTTTCTGTACACTGGTTCACACCCAGATTGCTGCAGCAACCAGGCCTGGGCCAGGTGAAGCCAGGAGCCAGAAGCTTCATCAGGGTCTTCTATGTGAGTCACAGGGACCCCAACACTTGGGCCATCCTCCACTGCTTTTCCCAGGCCATTAGCAGGGAGCTGAATCAGAAGCCACTCGCAGGGAATGGCTTTACCCGCTACTCCACAACTCTGGCCCTATTTTTTTTTTTTAATGTGTACTTTATAACATCATGCATTGAGTGTCTGGAAATCTGGTTAACTGAGTTATACAGCTCTTCCACATGTCGACAAATATGATTATACAGTTCTTAATATTTTCATCTATCTCATTTGATAAGTCTTTTTAAGAATTGGGAACCTGTTGGGGCTGGTGCCGTGGTGCAGTAGGTTAATCCTCTGCCTGTGGCACTGGCATCCTATATGAGCGCTGGTTCTAGTCACAGCTGCTCCTCTTCTGATCCAGCTCTCTGCTATGGCCTGGGAAAGCAGTAGAAGATGGCCCAAGTGCTTGGGTCACTGCACCCACATGGGAGACCTGGAAGAAGCGCCTGGCTCCTGGCTTCAGATTGGCATAGCTCTGGCCATTGCAACCATTTGGGGACTGAACCAACGGAGGAAGACCTTTCTCTCTGTCTCTCCCTCTCACTATCTGTAACTACCTCTCAAATAAATAAATAAATAAATAAATCTTTAAAAAAAAAAAGAATTGGGAGCTGATAAGCTCCGAGTAGTGAGTATGTTTTCAACATTCTAATCGGCTTAAAATCTTTTTTTTTTTTTTTTAAGATTTATTTATTTGAGAGGTAGAGTTACAGAGAGAGAGAGAGAGAGAGGTCTTCCATCCGATGGTTCACTCCCCAGATGGCCGCAATGGCCGGAGCTGTGCCGATCCAAAGCCAGGAGCCAGGAGTTTTCTTCCAGGTCTCCCACGTGGGTGCAGGGGCCCAAGGACTTGGGCCATTTTCTGCTTTCCCGGGCCACAGCAGAGAGCTGGACAGGAAATGGAGCAGCCGGGTCTGGAACTGGCATCAACTGGCATCCATATGGGATGCCGGTGCTTCAGGCAAGGGCGCCAGGGCATTAATCCACTGCGCC